>NW_024426230.1:23212751-23451242 GCF_017311325.1 Ursus maritimus | reverse complement strand
TCTTTCTTTCTTTCTTTCTTTCTTTCTTTCTTTCTTTCTTTCTTTCTTTCATCCAGGTCCTGATCTTTTTCTGTCTCCCTGTAATGCTTTGCTCTCTTAAATCAACCAGAGTTTGTTTCCCTGACCATATGATTAAAACCGTAATCACCTGATTTGGGAGAATATAATTTGGAGAGTTAGGGCATCCATACCTTAAGCTATGATTGAAATGGACAACCTTCTTCAGTCAATAGGGGATTGGCCCTCACTTTTACTTAGATGTTATTTTAAATCACTGGCTAGCTATCTGTCAAGGGAATGGTTTTACTGCTTTGTAATTGCAAAGTAACAACAAGAACAGCATCCTGCTGCTAAATTCCTGATTGCGGAAGAATTAAAAATTGTGTAAAAAAATTATACATGGAAGGAACTTAGGATTATTGGGGAGAATCATATAATTATTTAGGATTATTGGGGAGAATCATATAATTATTTATTATCTTCATCAGTATTCTGGAAGAAAAGGAATTATAAGTTAGCAAGGAGATTATAAATTTCAGCAGAGAAGGAAGAAGGTATTTCATTTGGAGAAAAGCTATTTCATTTGGAGAAAAATAGCTTGAAATGGAGCTTCTTAATAGTCAGCTTTTTGGAATTAGTTTCCTGAAAGTCTCAGGAATGTACTAATACCAACAGGACAAAGTTTGCACTGAAACACCAAAACAGCACGAATGACAGCACATTTACAGCTTCTGTTTCTTATGCCTCAATTCCTTGTAAATCCTCCTAAATCTGATTTCCACCTAGTTAGCTGTGATTGCGCCCAGATTCACTCTCTACTCTTTCCCTGTATCAAACAGACATTTTTGAGCAGGTTTGACCAATGGAAGCTAGTTGAGGACTGCCCGTGATTTCTCTGCAGTGACTCGGTCTCCTGGGTCATTTTCAGCTTCTGAAGACTGCGCCCTTTTCCTGTGGTACCAGCTCGTGGGCAGCCTCTGCCCTAGTTTGGTTCCCACCAGCAGTCCTGGTTTCTGGCTCTGGTCTCATCGTTTCCTTCTTGTGTCCCATCAGCCCTAGAGCTGGCAAAAACATCCTGGCATTGCTAATCTCTGCATTGCCCCATCATCCACTTTGTGTTTCAGCTCTTCCATCACTTGGGTAATCAATTTTCTGTATTAAATTTCCTCTACTTGAGTTGCCTCTCCTCAATTTTTATTTGTGCCTCCTATAGCTCTGTTCTTGCCCTTTTCACTTTTCTCTCCAACAATCCCTTAACTAAGTGAACTCATATACTCCCACATCTTCAACCATCATCTCTGTCTCACATGTCCTTGTCTCTGGTGCCATTTCTCAACCTGCCCAGAAGATGTCCCCACCTGGCAATGCTGCACGACCTTTGAGATCTGGATGCCTCAAGTTATTTAAAGGACAAAGGTGATGGTGGGGAGCTGCTTGGCTCAGAGATATTTGGAGATTTGAAATCAAGGGTGGGGAGAGCACCTGGGTGGCTCAGTTTGTTAAGTGTTCTACTCTTGATTTCAACTTAGGTTATGATCTCAGGGCCATGAGATCAAGCCCCAAGTTGGGCTCTGTACTCAGCGTCTGAGTCTGCTTAAGATTCTCTCTCCCTCTTTCTCTGCCCCTCACCCCTAGCTCATGAATACATGCATGCTCTTTCTTTCAAAAACAAAACAAAACAAAACAAAACAAAACAAAACAAAACAAAACAACAATGTGGGTGGAATCAGTGGTAGGGAATGGCAATAAGTATAAAGAATATGGTGGGTTGGTGACTTGAAATTTAGATGATTTTTCTGCTTTCCACCTGCATGGCTCTTGTCCAGGATCTTGAGCTGCAGTCCCTGGAGAGTTCCAGGCAGGTGACATAATTGATTAGAGTAGGTTGGGTAAAAGACAAATGGTCTCTTGATTTATGTTCTTTTTATACAGAAATGCTTTGTGTGCATATTAAAACAGGTTAGGAATACTCTTCCTTTCCATAAGGAAAATACCCTCTTCCATTTTTTCAGGAAAAATTCTGCCCTCTTGGTCTATTGTTTTCCTACTTTGGTAGAGACATAAATATAGAAAAATGCTTTTCTACTATGAGAATATACCCGTGCAAGCCCGATGCTGATTGACAAGTCCAAGGTGAAAACTGACACTTGACCTCAATGTTAGCATGTAAGGGAAGGTGGTAAGGCCTGAGGAACATTGGAGAGGGCTTACCCTACCTAAAGGGGCCATGGTTAGGTCCAGCTGGGTGTTGCCCGATAGGAAACTGATCTGGTGTTGTTAGTTGATTCAATTCTTAGGAAAAGTAAGAAATCTTTTTATGTGGTATCTCTTGATTTGAAAATGCTTAGAAACATGTGCTATCTTTGATTTGAAAATATCCATACACATATGTCCTATGGGCCAAACAAAACCTACATGCTACATGTCTACATGTTGAATTTCCTGTGGATTCGGTTTGTGGCTTCTGGTCTAGTCCCAGTCTCCATGCAAAGTCTTACGTATTTCTTTAAACCAGGGTCTTTGAGCTAAAGACACATGTTAGGGTATTACCACGGTTCTTCTCAATCCTTGCTAACTCTGCTGGATATTTGTTGCTTTCTTCTCCTTGTCCACTATTCACCCTTCTCCTTCCTAATCTCTGTTCTGGAAGGCTGACTTCGTATGTCCTGCAGCAATGGCCTTTCTAGCTGGCTTCCTACTGGCTTCAGCCAATGAGAGGCACAGGTAGGAGATGGGGAGTAGAGAGGACAGTGAGGTCACAAAGTAGATTACACTGGTGGCTGGGCAGTGAAGGGCACTTCTCTTGGATCATGACTTTGGCTATACCTGAGGAGGTTATGAATTGAGTGATACTTCAACCTGCTATCCAAAAAAGCAAGATCTATGCCTCTGCAGCCACAGTCCTTGCTCAGTCTTGGTATAGAATATTTTAGTTGCAACCATTGTCAGAAGCAGGAGTTTGCTTCTCATCGATCTGTCTTCCCCTGATTGCCACATTAGAAGCAGGACCTTGTTTCTCATTGGCTTCACTGCCTCTAGCTTTTTGTATAACAATCCCTGTAAGTGGCACATTTTTTGCGGTTAGCCATTTTAGAAGAATAGAAGGTTGCTTTTACTTTTTTTCTTTAGGATTTTATTTATTTGAGAGAGAGAGAGAGAGAATGAGCATGAGCTAGCAGGGGCAGAGGGAGAGGGAGAGACAGAATCCCAGCAGACTCCATGCTGAGTGCAGAGCCCAATGTGGGCTTGACTTCCTGACCCTGAGATCATGATCTAAGACGAAGTCAAGAGTTGGCTTAACTGAATGAGCCACCCAGGCACCCCACGCTTTTACTTTTTAAAAGTAGTCTTTGCTGTTCATAAACACACTTGGCTTTTTACTCCCCCTTCCCTCATTTCCCAAGGTAGGATAATCACAATCAGATAGCTTTGGTAATATCCCATTATTATTAAACATGAAATCCAGCCTTTAACATTTCCTTCAATATGCCTGTGAAATCCCACCCGCTTCCTCTCTTTGCTGTAGTCTCGTCTCCCTTATTCTTCTCTTATGTCTGTCAGTCCTTTCCTGCTTTCATTTCTTTATTATTCCAGATGAAGTTTCATCTTGTACCCATCTTTCATTCTCTCCCTTGCTGGCATCTTTAATTTGTTTGTCCCCATGTCCATCTTCTACACCTGTCTTGTAGCCCCCCAAATCATACCTTCTTCACATCGGAGGCGCTTCCTCTCCACCACGTACTGGTGTAGATATAGCTCTTCAGTGTCCGTTATCAATGGAGTGTGCAGCTCTGTGTGGTGATCCTTTCACACTGCCTTCCACCCTCTTCCACTCTTAGCCTCCCATCCCTGTGCCAGCGTCCTCCCTTTCTGTGGAAAATCTTATTTAATGTTTCTCAGGAAAAAGGCAGGCAGGAATTTCTCCCCTACCCACATTTGTCTGTGCAGCACCAGACTTTACGTCTTGTCTTGTCGTCCTTGGCTTTCTCTTCTCTTCATTGGCTTCTTCCCTACAGAATAAAAACACTTTCAATTTTTTTCCCATTAGAAAAACAATGGCAATAAAAGAACATCTGTTGCTAACCCAGGTTTTCTTCAAGATAGTCCCCTCCCCATACCCAGCTCTCTCCTTCCCAACACAGTCAAGTCTCATGAAGGGCTGTCTACACTGCCTCTCCTTCCTTTACTCTTCAACTCTCAGTAATCTGCTTTCTCTTCCCATCTTGAAAAGGTTACCAGTGATTTTGCAGTTGTTAAATCCAATAGACACGCTTCGGTTGACATTTTATTTGAACTTTATGGGACATTTGGCCTTTTGGACCACTCCATTCTTGAAATTCTTCCCTTAATTTCCATGGCACTGTTCTCCTGGTTAATCTAGCTGACTTGTTCCTTCTCAGTCTCCTCTTTTTGTATTTAAAAAATGGCTTCCCCCAGGGTCCTCCTCTCAGCCTCCTTCCATTTCTTATTCCATATCTTCTTTTTGGGCAGTCTCATCTATGCTTTGACTTCGGGCACCGCTTACGTGCTGTTATTTCCACATTCTCCGTGTCTAGACTAGACTCTTCTCCTGAACTCTAGGTTTGTATATTCGTATTTTTCTTACATATTCCAAAGGTACAGAAGAAACACTACTTCCAAAGCTGAACTGAACTCATCTCTCCTTCCAGCAACGCACATCCCCACGGCACCCGTCTGGAATTCCCACCACTCCTTACCCCAGTGAAGCACCCTATCAGAGCCTACGTTCCCTGGATAAGAAATCTGGGCATTATCCTAATTTCCTCCTTTTACTTTACTTCTACACTTCCAGTTAATCAGTCTTACTCAATCTATTTCCTTCCTTCCTCCCTCCCTCCCTCCCTTCCTTCCTTCCCTCTTTCCTTCCTTCCTTTTTCTTTCTTTCTTCCAAGAGGGAGAGAAAGAGAAAGAGAGTGTGTGCACACACAGGTGCGCAGGCACGAGCAAGGGGAGGACGAGGAAGAGCGAGAATCCCAAGCAGGCTCCATGCCGGGTGGAGCCGACCTGTGGCTCCATCTCCTGACCCTGGGACCATGATCTGCTGAAATCAAGAACCTGAGGCTTAACCGACTGAGCCCCCCGGGGGCCCGGCTATGTCTGGTACTTATTGCCTACTTTCCACCCTGTTGCCTCTCCTAAGTTTAGACACTTCCGCTTTGCCCTTTAGAAGGAAATTCCTGAACTCCGTGATCCGCCTCACCCGCTCCCACTTTCAGCATTCCCTGCGGGGCAGTCACACACCCACCAAAGCTCAGCATTCAGGTCCCCCAAGAACCCAGCCCTAGAAGGCTTCCCACTTAAGGAAGAGTTTCTTGCTTGACTTTGTCAGAGATCACAGAGGCCAGCACAAACTGCAGACCAGAGAAGAAAATTGTCCGGCTCTTTTGCTGTTGGAATCGGATTCAGAGACTCAGCCTTCTTGAGCTTCCTGCAGGATGATCTATTTCCTCGCAGGTAGACCCACCTGGAGCCAGTCTGGCTGAGCTAGTCTGGAGTTCCACATTTTGTTATTTTCCTCTATCTTATGCACGAGGGAAGCAGATTAGAATTCAGGCTCACGAATACACTTCCTTACTGTTTTTCTTCCCTTCGTGTCTCAAATCTTCTCCTGCTTCCCATCCTCCCCTCAGCTGTCAGTGTGATCTTTCTTTTCTTTTTTAACTTTTTTAAAAAAAATCTTATTTTTTTGTCAGAGATAGACAGCACAAGTAGGGGAGCAGCAGGCAGAGGGAGAAGCAGGATTCCTGTGGAGCAAGGAGCCAGATGAAGGACTTGATCCCAGGACCTTGGGATCAGTGACCTGAGCCAAAGGCAGTGGCTTAACAGACTGAGCCACCCAGGGATCTCATAATCTTTGTTATATTCAGTCAGACTCTTTTCCTCCCATCTCCTATCAGCAGTGCTCAGACAAGAACAAAAGAGATGTGGGCTCTTGGGTCTGGGGTCAGTGCAATGCGGAGTTCTCCCTTTTGAAGCGTTAGGGCTCTGTAACACAGCCTTCCATCCCATTAGGCAAAACTCTAAGCTTTCCTCAAAGTTCAGCCTTATAGGCGGTTGTCTGCTCTGCAAATCTGACTTGAGGGGGTCCTGAAGCCTTCGGTGAGTCCTCAGTATGGATGGCTGCCTTACCAAGTGCTCTTTGTCTCTAGGGCCCACTCCTTCCATTGCTTCCGTGGTCCCCCCACTTCCTGCCCCGTGGATGGACCCGACATGAAGTATTTGAAAGGCAGAGACAGAGTGGGGAAGTTTCAGAGAAAAGCAACAAAAATGATTCAGGAAAGAAAGGGATTGACATATGAGGAAAGATAAAAAGAGATATATTTATCTGCCTGGGCTGGGCTCTAGCTCAGAAAGGATGTGAACACCCAAGAGGGCAGAGAATGGGCCGCATCTGTCTTTTTTTAGGTACTTTACGGCTCCAGCTCAACATTTCTCTCTCTGTGGTCTCACGCTGAAATTCAACAAGCATTTATAGAGTGTAGGAGGCTTTGCTTCTAGCTTCAGTGTGGTTCCAGAGGCTGCATCTTCAGCGGCTCACTTGTAAAAACCTGAGGGCACCGTGCGAGCGTCTCCACCTGCGCTGCGGTGTTCTGGCACCGTCGTTGGAAGGCGTCACATGAGTGGGGTGAGGTGGCAAGATGGGATTTTTATACTGGAAAGAGACCTGAAGGATCATGTAATCCTCGTTTTATAGGTGTGAAGGGGGAAGCCCCAAGGAGTGAAGTGACCTACCACGTCCTATGGTGAAATTGGTGACCAGGGAGACAGGGAGACGTCCTGACTAGAAGGGACAGCTTGAACAAAAGCCGTGAAAAAGAGCCGGGTCGACCATATGTACATATTGTACCAGGCCCAGTTCTGACCTCTGAGGTCTAGCCAGAAATCAGACAGGCCGGCTCCCTGCCCTCATAGTACGTACACTTAAAAAAAAAAAAGATTATACATTTATTTATTTTTGAGAGCGAGAGAGGGAAAGAGAGCACGCATGGGGTGGGGGGGCAGAGGGAGAGGGAGAAGCGGACTTCCCACTGAGGAGGGAGCCCGAAGCAATGCAGGATTTGATCCCAGGAGATCATGACCTGAACCGAAGGCAGATGCTTAACCAACTGAGCCCCCCAGGCATCCATACTTACTTACACTTTCATAGAAATTATAGCGGTTGGCAAAATTCATGTTAAACCCAGCTGCCCCTCCTGGATCTGTGCCCAAGCAGCCAGGAGTCAACGGGTGGCAACATGCAACTGTGCTTACTGGTCTTTCTTTAATTTATGAACACCTCTTTCAAATGCACACTTAACATAGCCGTGTAATTTTATTCTTTAACATTTTTGTTTTTCTGCTTGTAGTGGTTTAGAAATATTTCTGCTAAGTTTTTGACATTTCTTCCATTAAGAGATGGAATCTATGTCCCTGCCCTTAGACCTGGTCAAGACATTGTGACTGCTCCCATGACTGGAACACAGCAGAAGGGACATCGTGTGACCATGATGATTCTGCCAGTTTCTCTTGGGGCGCTGGGAGCCTTTGGCTGCTCTGTGAAAGATCCAGCTCTCCTGAGGCCTCCATGTGCAGAGACCACATGGATGGACTAGACATATGTATATATGAACAGTTGACCCTTGAACACCGTGGGGGTTAAGGGCGCCAGCCGCCGTGCCATTGAAACTTAACTACTTAACTACTAATAGCCTAGTGTTTCCTGGAAGCCTTACCAATAACATAAACAATCGATTAATACATATTTTGTATTTTATATGTACCAAATGTGGTATTCTTGCAGTAAAGTAAGCTAGAGAAAAGAAATATTATGATCCCAGGGAAGAGAAAATACATTTACAGACTGTGCTGTATCTGTATGTATAACAAATCCGTGTATAAGAGATCCCGTGCAGTTCAAACCCGTTGTTCAAGAGTCAGCTGTATAATGTGTATGTACGGGTCTATATGTACATATGCACGGATGTGGTGGTTGTGCACGCGTGCATCTGTGAGAGAGACAGAGACAGAGAGCGAGAGCGAGAGATCTAAGGAGTTGGAGCTATAGATTTCCTAGCTCAGGAGCCAGACTTGCCGTGTGAACAATGCTTCAGGATGACCTGGTCTCACCCACAATCTGACTGCAATTTTATGAGGGACCCTGAGCAAGAACTGCCTTGCTGGGCACACTCAACCTTCAGACTAATGAGCAAAATAGATGATTATTAGCATGGTCACTGTTTTGGGGTGACACACATATAACTACTACATGACGAATGCATACATATGGCTAGAAGAGTCCAAGCAGGCCAGTGGGTCCACACTGAACAGACTGCCACTCTTCTGGTCTCTCAGGGAAGCCACGTTTAAACCACGGACGTATCATATACTTTTAAATAACACTATTTGTATGACTCACTCATTCGTTCGTTTCTTTTTTGGGCCTAGCTTCTGTTGTAGGGCTACAGTGGTGAGCAAAACAGAGGTAATTCCTATCGTCACGATGTTTTACATTTATGGCATAAGTGGTGGCCTTCGTGAGGACCTTAAAAGATTCCCTTTCCTTGCCCAACTTCCGATCAAATTGAAACAGAAAAGATTGACATTGAAAGTCACTGAGCAAAGATCGTTTCCCTCTGTTGTTGCTCAGGGCTGAGTTGAAAGCTAGGGGATGGTATACAAGCACGTGGACTTCCTAATGCTGATGTCTCGAGCTGGGCAGCTGTCTCACCCTGTCACACTCAGGGCTGGTCTGGAGTAGGCTTCCCCGTGGTGGGGACTGTGTGGTAAGGCACTGGGGAGGAGCAGAAATGAGCCCCTGTCCCCTGTGGTAAGAGGGAGTTGGAGGAAAGCATGGCCAGTTATTTCTCCCAAATTTACCACGTGCATGAGCTGCCCTACGTGCTCTGGGTTGAGTGCATGAAGGGGCAGAGAGGGGTCAGCAGCGCATCTCTCCCTGGGCTCTCTCCATACAGAAGGGGACGAGTGTTCTCTCTTTACAGGGAGGAAAGGCTCTCAAACATACAGAGGTAAAATTTACATTGTTGACACGTCCCTTAAGTTGGGGTTCATGGTAGTTTACTAATTTATTGGTGGGCGTTTCCACTGTTCTCTTGTTTTGTTCTTATCACAATGCAGCAGTGAACATCCTGGGACACAGATCTAGTAATATATTTGCTGACTAGCTGGTGCTAAGTAAGTTCAGGAGTAGAGCTGCTAGACCAAAGGAAACGTGCGTTTTGATGGCTAGTGCCGAATTGCTCTCCAAGAATGTTGTGCCAATCTGCATTCCCATCGAAGGTATATGAAAGTAGTTACAGGCTACAACAAGAGAAGCATAAAGTCTGTTTTAAATGATTCAGGTAGAATGTTCATTTATACAAATTCACATAAAGTGATAGCAGATAAGTTTATAGAGCGTTCGCTAGGCACTTGACTCATATAATCTTATTTAATCCTCCTTCCTATGAAGAGGGTATTATGATTTCCATTTCAAAAAATGGCGATATTGGGGCTAAACAAGATTAAACTGCCCAAGGTCACAGAATCGTAGATGGCAGAGAGGGTTTGGTTCCTGGAGTCGTGCTCGGAGCTGCACACGACGTGCCAGCTGTGACACACAGTGGCTCTGCGAAGAAGAAAAGATCGTAATAAGATGGTGGTGCTGTAAAAAGATGAATTCTTGTAAGAAAAGGTTCTGCTTTCATGCAAACGTTCCTGATAATAAGGAGCATGAAAGAATCATTGACAATGTGTGGTGTATATAAGAACTGCTAAATAAAATGTTTTCCAAAGATTTGCATGAAGCGTCAGCTGGGTTTTGATGCTTGCTGGTTGTTTAAAATGTTTATTCATGTTGCACAATGTTTATTTATTGGAAGTACCATCTATTTAAATCAAATTATCTCCATAACTGAATATTTATATGGATGCTTTATTGAATATTCCTAAACGTTTGCCCAAACCACAGACGATTTGTTCACAGTTATAAATGTTTACTTCTTTAGAGTAAAAAATTGCTTAAAAGGAACTTAAGAGCAAATTGACGTTTCTGTAGTTTGTGAACATCTGCAATGCTTTCTGCACATTAGCTGCTAGATATTTCCACCTTAGAAAATGGTTAGATATTCTAATTATTTATGTTCAATAAAATATTTAACATTTACACAGCATTCCTTTTATCGTGTGTTATCCAACAGCAGCAGCTCTTGGCTCTGGGACAGGCTGGGAATAGATAGATTGTGAGATTTTTCAAACACCTCAGCTTTGCGCCAGCATTTAATTAGCTGAAACCCCATTTATTTCGCTGTACACTCCAGCGCCATGAACATGAGGCCTTAAATAATCCCGGGCTGAACAGATGCCGGTACGAGCTGGGGAAAAAAGCAATCAACGAAGTGATACAGTGCCTCACAGTTTTGTTCACTGTACTGAAGGTTCCAAGGGACTAGATTTGGAAACTACTCGTATCTGTAAAGGATCACTGACTCCCTGATTGATGGGCGCAGCTAGGCGCTTCTCCGGCTTAGGGGAAGATGCATCCTCTCCAAGTCTGGAGGCCTCGGTGGAAAGCGTTGCTATCCTCACCTGTAAAGTGGGGGGCCGCTCCCTCTGTTGCTGGGTGTGCCCATTCCTTTGCTATTGCTGTCTTCATGAGTGCTGTTTTATTGTTTTTGAATTAGGTGGGGGCGGTCTCAGTTTTCCAGGGTTACTTTCAATATCCTCTCTCCCCACACACATGCACCCATCCAGTGTCATCCTTAAAATACCCTGTCTTGGTTCCACGACTGAAGCAGTGAACACGTTGGGAAGACAGAGAGGGTGGGCCAGTCGGGAGCAAGAAGGCACACACTTGCCAGGAAGGTGGCTCGGAAGGCTGTTTCTAGATGTTCTCACGAGCCCTTCTGTTCTCCTCCACTGCATCCCATAAGCCTCAAACTCTTGGGTGTAAGGGGATACTCACCCCAGGGTAAGGTCTGCTGCAATGGGAAAAGAAATCGGGAACAGAAAGCAGCTAACCTCAATCCTGTAAATCTCTACTCTTCTCTCCATCATCCTTTCCTCAAAGTCCTCTTTCTCTTCTTCAAGATGCAAGAACATTAAAGGAGAAAATGAGGGGGAAAGATCAGAAGAATGTGGAACGGATGAAGAGGAAGAAGAAATAGGTGACTTGGATTATTTCCAGGCAGGAATGCAAATGGGGCAGGCAGCCGAGAATAGATGCAGATGGGGCTGCCCCTTGCTCCCCAGCGCTCACCTCTTAGTTGAGGGCCAGAGATGAAACAAAGTGGGGAAAGAGTGCTTCTCTTCGGGGTGGGGCGCGTGGGGGGAGGACTGTGAGACCGCTGCCAGGGCACACCCGTGATCATATACCCCTTTGTTCTTTGGTGATGGTGGAGGTGGCAGGAGTGCTCGTGCTGTGAATGGAAGGCCATTCCGACAGGTGTGAGGCGGCGTCTCATTGTGATTTTGATTTTCATTTCCCTGATGATCAGTGATGTTGAGCATCTTTTCGTGTGTGTTGGATATCTTCTTTGGAAAAATGTCTGCTCAGGTCCTCTGCCCATTTTTAATAAATTTTTGTTGTTGTTGTTCTGAGAGGAAATGTTTTTGACTTTGCGTAGAGGTGTAGGGATTTAGGTTAATTAGGAAAAGCCACCTACTGGATATATATCTTCTCGATTTTAACTCATGGTTTTCTTTGCTATTGTTTAAGCTCTCAAAAATTATAATGTACGAAAGTACGCCTTGTTAAAAGTAAAGACCCCCCATCATCCCTCCGTAGTTTGATACCTTGTTCTGTAGTCTTTGGATCATACTTTGTTTTATTAGCACGGTGACCATTTAAAAACTAATTTTGAGAATACAATGGTGTCCAATGCATTACCACTCACCCAGAGAGTGTGAAAGTGATAGTAGTGCAAGAATAATGAATGACACTTGGGACGGAATTGAGAAAGCATCACGAAGCCATTCTTTTGTAACCATTTTAAGGCAGTTAGAAACTTTCCTTAATTTTGTCTTAAGACACTAGACTGATTTTTGATTGTATGCCTATTCTTATCCAAATTTCCATGGCTTAATTTTGCTTAGTAAACATGGTAGCCTTTTGTAATCTTGTTGACACTCTCTCTGGTTAAACTAGGTAAAAATCATTTCATATACCTGATTTCCATCATATAGTTTTCAAGGAGGGGCATAATTTAAAAAAATAATTTTCTATCATGTTCTGTGACGGTTGCCTCTCAGTTCCTCCTCGAGAGCAGTGATGATATCCTACCCCAATGCATAGAACAGTGGCCTCCCTTACACAAGAAACGTTCTGTTGCGTGAATAAATGAGTTCTGGAAGGCTCTAGGGAGTCATAATGATACCTTACATCTACCTATGTAGGGATTTCCATTTTTTCAAAGAACTTATATTCTTCATCTTATTTGTTCCTCAAAACAGTCCTATAAATTGGATACAGGAGATCTCTCTTATTTTTACAGATGGAGGAACTGATATTCAAATTCGTGACAGAAGTGAGACTTGCTCTTTTAGCCCGGAACACTGAGGTTTCATGCTGCACGAGACATCACAAAATTAGTCCTTTCTATTTTTATTACTTCAAAGAGTCATATAAGTAATAGATAAGTTGATACATTTTAATTTATCTATATATCTATCTATCTATCTATCTATTTTTTTTTAGAGAGGGGAGGGGCAGAGGGAGAGGGAGAGAGAGAATCTTAAACAGGTTCTATGCCCAGCGCAGGGCTCCACACAGGGCTCAACCTCAGGAACCTGAGATCATGACCTGAGTTGAAATCGAGTCAGACGCTTAACCTACTGAACCACCCAGGTGCCCCTTCATTTACATATTTTAAGTAATACAGAAACACAAAGAATGATATGTAAGTTCCCTTGTTCTACTAACACCATCTCTACTTCTGTCCACCACGCCCACTCACCTGGCCTCCAAAGTGTGATATTTTCTAATTACTCATTTATGCAGTTACATAAATATCTATATGTACACATGTATGTATTCATGTAAATAGAGTCTGATTTATTTTATCACTTAACAGTCAACTTTAGAACATCTTCCATGTCAGACATTTAACTCTACTTCCTTTTTTTAAATGGCTTCTTAGATTTCCCAGTGTAAGGGTGCACCATCTTAAAAACAAATTACTTCTCTATTGATGGTCATCTAAGGTTGTTTCCAATTTTGAACTTTTACAAAAAATGCTGCATTTAACATCCTTGGACCCACATCTTCATGAACATGTGTGCAAGAATTTCCATAGGATATGATTCTTATCCCACCTGAGAAGGAATATTCATTGCTGAATGAATTAGTGTTTGCTTTCTTTGTCAAGTTCTTGCTCATTTCCGGGCTGGAATTCTTTTTTTAAGTAGCAATTTAAGCTCATTTATCCTCAGATTGTGTGGTTTGACCTTGCATCATAAGATTAAATGATGGTAATACTACTTTAACTATATATTTGTTAAAGAGATTTATTTATTTATTTGAGGGGGGAAGGGGCAGAGGGAGAGGGAGAGAGAGAAAGAATCCTGAGTGACTCCCCCTGAGCGTGGAGCCGATGTAGGGCTTGAAATTATAACCCTGAGATCATGACCTGAGCCAAAGCCAAGAGTTGGATACCCAACCGACTGAGCCACCCAGGTGCCGCTACTTTAACTATATCTTAAGACTAGGAGAGATTTTATGATCTAAGAGAGAGAGCATTTTTTTTTCTTCTTCATACTTCATGGCAGATACTGCTCCATTGCCCCCTCCCTAATATCATTCTCCTCCATGCTCCTTCCTAACAAACCAGTTTTTGTTTGGGGCAATAATGGGATGGTGTAAAGCTAGATTTCCCAAGCTTTCTTATAGATAGAGCGAGAGAGTTCTGGCCGGTGCGACAGAGGTCGGGGAAAGCTATTCTTCTCCTGACAAAAGGGATAGACTCATGAGGCACACACTTGCCCTTCCTCTTTCCTTTCTGTTGCTGCCTGGAAGAAAGACTTGATGAGTGGATGTTAAGTAGTCATCTTGTGACCACAAGGACAATGGCCACATACAAAAGATGGAGGTGCAGGAAGTGAAAACCCTAGATCCTTGGTGATTTCCTGGGGTAAGCTGCCCCAGCCATGGATCTGTCTGCCTGTGGTGTTCTGCTTCCCTAGGAAAAATAATGTCTAATTTGTGAAGACAGTGCAACCGGATTCCTTTTCTTGCAGCCAGACACAGTTCTAACAGAGGCATATCTTACTGAAGAAACATAACTCAGCCCAAGTGAGTGAGTTATCAAAAGAATTTCTATCTCTGACCTTCAAAGTTGTGTGTTCTGGGTCAAAGACTAAGGGTTTTTTTTTCTAGCAAAGTATTCTTACTTATTATTTTATACTTATTAATCTTTAATAAAATTATTTTTTGAATCATTATGCCAAAAATTAAAAATATCTTGAGGATCATGACAAAAATTTGTGCTTGCTTAGTAAATGTTTTTGTTCTTGGTCTTTGGCATTGGCTGTCTGTTTTATGAGAAACTGAATTTAAAACTTCTAATATGTGGGACACCTTTTTCTGAGGCACCCGGGAGGAAGATGGTGTCACATCAAACACTGTTGTCACGTTGTTGTCTATAGAGCATAAAGAGTCGACGATTTCTCCTGGTGCCAGGTTTGAAGGTGGGGGGGGGGGGGGGGGGGAGCCTGTCAAACAGCAATAATGTAATGTTGTTTAAAATAAATATTTCATCAAAGTAAAAGCATGTGGGAGAAACATCTTTTTCACTTCGTTGACAGCTTGAGTTTGCTTTCATTAAAGAAAAAAGTTTGAAAAAAAAGTTAGAAAGTTCTCGATAATGTGCATTAAAGGTTACCGTTACCTTCCTGAGTGGTCGAGATAGAGATGTGACTGTGTCCGGGTGGGGTGGGAATCGCGGGAGGATGGGGTGGCGGTTAAAATGAATATGTCGAAAGAAGTGTGGTGTGTATTACACGGCTGGAAAAGCAGGGTGCATTAGTTTCCTAGGGCTGTTGTAACAACAGATGGGGCAGCTTAAAATCCGAGCGGTATTGTCTCCCAGTTCTGGAGTCGAAGTCCAAAACCAAGGAGGGGCCATGCTCCCTTTGAAACCTGTAAGGGAGAATCTTCCTGCCCTTCCTGGTTCCCTCCGGTTTGCCAGGCAATCTGTGGTGTTTTGTGGCCCGTGGGTATGTCACTCCACTCTCTGTCTTCACATAGTGTTCTCCCTGTGTGTCTGCACATTGTCTTCCCTCTGCGTATGTCAGTCTCTGTGTCCAAGTCCCCTTTTTCATAAGGACACTGGGCATGTTGGATGAGAGCCCACCCATGATGACCTCATTTTGACTTGATTACCTCTGTGAAGACTCTACTTCCAAAAAAGATCACATATAGGTACTTGGGGGCGAGGATGTCAATGTATCTCTTTGGAGATGACACAGTTTAACATATAACAAAAGGTTCCCCAAATCCAACCTGAAATAATCGGGAAGGAGTTTCTCCCACATAACCTCCATTACTAGAACTTTGGAGCAGGAAAGCATAATGGTGAATTTGATGCCATATATTGTAAGAATCTTACCTCTTCTTTGAGGTTTCCCCTCCTACCTATCATGTTCCTTTTTGCCACCCCATAGGATCATTGCCTGGTACTCATCCAGCTCCATTTAGGCCTCTCCTAGTGGTGCCCCCGTGTTCTTGGTCTTTCAGCACTTCCTCTCTTATCGAGAGTGCCCGGCTTAAACAAGTCATTTTTCATGGCCCCCTCCCCCCTCTGGGCTTGGAGTAGTACCGTGGGGCTAAGTCCATCAGCAGCATCATTGAGAGGTTCACTGCTCATTCTCACAATGCTGTGTTGTCCTCTCTAGGGACTTACTCCTAAGCAACATGGTTGGTCTCCATCTGTAGCTTCTGATTTCTTTTCCCCTTCCTAGGTGCTGGCCCTTTTCCTTATCCACGGCCTTCTCTTCTAGTCTAGCCAAATGTTTGCCATGTTTCAGAGTGGGGCTACTGGCTTATCAGGAGGCTTGGGTGTTTTCTTCTAGCTAGGCCTAGACCCTGGGACCGCAAAAGGGCATGTCCATGTTTCCTGGTGGAAGGTCTTAGCCTTTAGAAATGCTATAGGCCATAGAATAAGGGAAGAGATGCTTGCAGTCCATTCTTGGAAAGCTTGCTTTATCCACCAGAGAGGGCGGAATGACTTCTTGTAAATACAGCAAAGAGAAAGACACACAAAGTGAGGTTTCGTGTTAAAAACAGGTTGGACATTTGCATCCTGTTACAGGCGGATTACCCGGGACCAGGCTTGTTTGAATAGTCATGTAAACTTCCTGGGGGACGCGGGAGTGAGTGGGAGGCGAGAGGGTTTGTCGTGGCTGTGGTCTGTCTTTCCCTTTTGCAGACACGCAGTAGTTACCCATTCAGAAGTGTTAATTCTCAAACCTGAAATAACCTTTACTTGAGTTCTTTGTGAGAGAGTTCCTGTTGGGTAATTCGGGTATGTGTTGTATGCTGCAGCTATACAAATTACCATAAATTTGGTGGCTTAAAACGTGAGAAATTTGTTCTTTGTCAGTTCTGGAGGCCAGAAGTCCGACATCAGTGCCACTCGGCTGAAATCTAGGTGTTGGCAGGGCCACATTCCCTTCAGAGGCTCATTCTTCCAGCTCCTGGTGGCAGCTGGCGGTCCTTGGATTGTGGCTACATCACTCCGATTTCTGTGTCTGTGGTCACATTGTCTTCGCCTCTCTGTCGGTGTCAACTCTTCCTCTGTCTCTCTCTTCCAAGGGTACCTGTGATTACATTCAGCGCCCACGTGGATAATCTGGAATAATGTTCCCATCTCAGGATCCTGAACTGAACTGCACCCGCAAAGGTTTTGCCGTGTGAGGTGACACTTACGGGTTCCGGGGATAGGGGCCTGATATCTCTGGTACCGTTGTTGAGTCCGCCACAGGTGTTTGCGCGGCAGACAAACATCTACATCCAGATGCCAGGGACTTCTCCACACGGGGCTGGCGGCCTTTTGGGTAGGCCTTCGTTCCCCCGGTGGACCCTCTCTTTGTTATTATGAAGGTGCCCAGCGTTCTCCCTGGCCACTGGTGTGCTGGCTGGGAAAACTGTAGACATTGGGTTTCACGTTGCCCAAGATCTCTATACACACCCTTAGCAATGAGCAGAGATCCTTGGGTAATTGTCTTGGCCCAGAGAGGTGCATTGAGGGGGTGTGTGTGGGGGTGTGTGTGTTTGCTGTATTCCTGTTGAAGAGTGATGTATTCTCTCCTTGACTTTGGGATTTGGCTTTTGCTCTGGACTCGGACAGCAGAGCACCGACATTGTGCTAAGAGGCTCGCAGAAATCTCGTCCTAACCATGAAGTTCCGCCTACCACTCAACAATGGAGAGAAGCTTTCCTTTCTCAGGGTCCTGGTACCCCATGGAGCCCAGCTACCTGGAGGCCACAGGAGGTAGGAGGGAGCCTCAGATGGGGCTCAGGATTCTTTCTCTAGCTCAGTAGAGTAACTGTTCAGTGCTGGTCTGCGTAGGGCATCAGGAAAGTTTGGACTGACTTTGAAGTCTTCCTTGAGGCTTGTTATACCTTGTTGAAAGCCCCAGGGGATGTGTTTTCCCCTAAATTGATCCCTGCGATTTGGCTATGCTGTTTGCTATTGATAAGGTTTTGGGAAAACGGTGTAATTTAACAAAGGTTATTGGTTTTATTCTCCTGGTGCTTCTTTAATTGGGCTGCGGACACCAAGCACGGCAGGGGTTTGACATTCAGAACAGGGGTTAGCGCTGTAGCTAAATCCAAACTTGGAGTCGCTAAGCACCCGGGAGGTAACTTTCCTGTACCCAATTAGCATTTAAATTTAAATCCATCAACCTGGTTCTTGGTATGCAGAACTTTCCCTTCATTTACCTTTTTCAAACAGGAAGGATGGCATGGAAGGTTAGCGGTATATTAACAAAAAATGTAGTTAGTCATAAAATACATTCCCCGTCTTGTCTTGTGTTAGTTAATCCCCATTTACACTGTTCTGAGCCACCAGGTTCTCCATCTCCTCTCCATCTCGGGGAAGTCACTTAATCCCTTGCTCTAGGCTGTATTTCTGGTGTAGCTAATACTCTCCCTCCCTGATGCCGGTCTTCTGAGGATGGCTGCATCTACCCACGGGGTGTCCCTTTCTGGTTAATTCTGGTCATTGCTTCGCTGCCTCTTGGATGACGTTTCCAGTTGGGAAAGGTGACCAGTGAGGTTGTTGGGAAGGGTGTAAGAAAATCAGCGGCTCTCAGGCTGTGCCACGCTGGCGCTTCACCTCTATTGCAGGCGAACTTGCGCCCCCAGCAGACGCCTGACCAAGGGGCAGGTGAGTGTCAGTGGGGAGATTCGGAGACCGCTCTTGTGGCTTCAGGGGAGTTATTTTTCCTGCGGACTCAGGCGCTCCTAGCTGTAATGTTGCTAAATCGCAAACACCTGCTGTAATAGTCCATGTTCTTTTTTCCTGTTAATATGAATGTTGCTAAGCTGTGTGATAGACTAAATGGGTTTCATGGTGTTAAAAGAAAAGGATTTAGGTGACTCCGGGCCGAAAGCTTTTTCTCAGCAGGTGCGCATCCGGGAGCACCGCGGGCCCGGGGACTCCCCCACTGCGCAGGCTCAGGGCGCTGACGGGGTAGGAGAGCTGCTCCGTCTGCGTGGTTTTGGCTTTGGCAGTGGTTCTGGACGTTCGCTGAAGACTGCAGGGGGATGTTGTTCTTCTCGGATCCGGATAACCATAACGACAGGATTTTCTGAGGACAGTTCTCATAAGCCTTGCTGTGGTTGATTGGCTCGCTGGAGTCAGGGGGGCAAAGAGGGAGTTACCAACAAAACAGAGAGAAAAGGGGACAAACGTAGAAGACATGGCAGGAACCGAGGACCCTTGATCATGTTTGTCTTACTCCTTTGTGTGTTTTGCAAACCACCAGGACTTCCAGTTCTTTCCTATGAGCATTTTAAGAATTACTAGGATAAATGATTGGCTTCAAGTGAATTCCATTTGTAGAAAGTGATAAATAATCTATACATATAAAGTATAAATAAGTATTATTTATATTTACAATATCCATCATAAATATATATTATATAAAATATATTAGAACAATTATATAGAGCATACATATTAAGTATACATATAAAATATGAATACCTCAGATAAATTAATATTAATATTATTAATATTATTAATATTATATTATATAAATGAAATATTATATATAAGTATATATTATATAAAATATGTATTGTACATTTGTAATAGCCAAGATGTGGAAACAACTCGTGTCCATGAACAGATGAATGGATAAAGAAGAGGCGGTACATATATACAATGGAATATTACTCAGCCATAAAAAAGAATGAGATCTTGCCATTTACAACAACATGGATGGACCTAGAAGGTATAATGCTAAGTGAAATTAGTCAGACAGAGAAAGACAAATACTGTATGATTTCACTCATATTTGGATTTTAAGAAACTGAACAAATGAACAAACAAAAAAAGGGACAAAAACCCAGACTTAGATACAGAGGACAAACTGGTGGTTGCCAGAAGGGAGGGGGATGGTGTGATGGGTGAAGTAGATAAAGGGGGTTAATAATACACTTATTGTGATGAGCACTGGGTGATGTATAGAACTGTTGAATCATTATATTGTACACATGAAACTAATACAACACTATGTTAATTATACTTCAATAAAAAATAAAAATTATTACATTTAATATTAATTATACAAATAAAATATATATTACAAAATATTATACTTATAGAAATGTTATATCTAAATATATTACACAAATTATACTATTTAAAATAAATATGCTCTATCAATATATAACATAAGAATAAATTATATATAGTCTCTCTTTACTTAAGAACAGAGATAGTAATTCAACCCAGCCCCACATGGGTGATAGGAAGCTTACCAATAACAACTACCATTTATTAAATACCTTCTTTATCCCAGGCACTTTATTTTTTTCCCAAGATTTTATTTATTTATTTGAGAGAGAGAGACAGATAGCGACAGAAATAGTGAGAGACAGCACAAGCCGGGAGGAGAGGGAGAAGCAGGCTCCCCACTGGGCAGGGAGCCTGACTTTGGGGGAGGGGCGCTCGATCCCAGGACGCCGGGATCATGACTTGAGCCCACGGCAGACACTTAGCCGACTGAGCCACCCAGGCGCCCCACAGGCACTTTACAGATATCTTAAAAATCACTTATATCAATCTGCAAAGTAAAATATCTGATTTTTTATTCAACAAACACTCAGGAATAGATGGAAAACTGGATTTTGGAGTGGTTGTGAATGGGAGTGTAGCCCTCAAGATGTGCTCACGGTGCTCATGGCCCTTGCTTTAATTTTCTGTGTTGAACAAAAACGTACACTCTATGGCGTTATTTCCACGAAGTTCTGACAATTCTGTAATGTGTCTTATAGTTCCAAAAATTTTGCTTCCTTCTGAGCTGCAGGTGCTACTTTGTGGGTGGGCTTGGGGGGGGGGTGCAAGTCGAGAGCTCTGGTTCCTTTTTTTTTTTTTTTTTAAAGATTTTATTTACTTATCTGACAGAGAGAGAGAGCACAAGCAGGGGGAGCAGCAGAGGGAGAGGGAGAAGCAGGCTTCTCATTGAGCAGGGAGCCCGATATGGGGCTTGATCCCAGGACTCTGGGATCATGACCTGAGCTGAAGGCAGACGCTCAACCGACAGAGCCACCCAGGCGCCCCTGGTTCCCCCTTTTTATGTCCTGTACTGCTGATGTTATGCATACACTAGAAATTATGTATCCGAGCAATTGTTGTCTTCTTCAGAGATCCCCATGGGATTGATGGTACACCTGTACTCCATTGCTGTTGTTGTCTAAACCATAATAGGAATTCTTGGTCTGCCTTCAGAACCAGTATTATGAGCTACACGCATTTCAAAATTCAGTGTCATCGCTTTATAGTCATTTTGGATGAAAAAGTAGTTTTAACAAGCTATATTCTCTGCATTATTTACCAACTTTGGCTCTAAGTTCTACTTAGCTGTTCTCAGTCATCAAATTCTTCCTTTAAAGGGAAAAAACCCCACTAGTTAGGACATAACAAAGAATATCTGAACGAAGAGGCATGAGTACTTAACAGATAAATCAGACACAAGATGTGAAGGCCAGGAGTTGAGTACGATGGGTGGAATGATGGTCTTTGGTTGTAGTCAACTATAGTTTTGGGAAGGGGACACAGAAGAAGCGGATAGGACAGAAAAACACAGTGACTTTTTGGATGAAGAATATCTAGGTATAGCCACAGTGGTTGGCCACCATAGCTGCCAACTGGCATCCATGTGCAGTGTTCCTGTTTGAATTTGGTAAAATTGGTTGAAGGACTTGAATGAAACTTAAGGCCAGAATGGCGATGAAAAAGATGGCCAAAATGGTTGACCCAGTAACATACACAATGGCTTCTAAAAGAGAAAGCTGGGACTTATTAGAAGATTTGTCAGGTATTTTACAGGTAATAGGTAACGCCATGAGTTTTCATCTTCTATATGATCCAAGTCAAGGGAGGAGGGTCTCCAAGAGGACCCCTTGGAAAGGCCAGGGTTGGAGACCAACTTCTTACATATGGCTAGGTGCTTTCTGAGCTGCTGAACTATGGACTCAGGGCCTGAGGGACTGGAGCAGTGTGGGAGAAGGTTCTTGGGAGAGTTAGACTATGTGTCACTGGAGTTTGGGAGGCCTGGGAGGTATGCCTCACATTTTCCTGAGGAGGCCTAAAGGTTGGAGGCTGGCTAAGGCAGGAGTGAGGCGGCGGGGGCCTAGGTCTCAGAAGAAATCAATCCTGCCAACACCTGCCTGTCAGACTTCTCACCTCCAGAAGTGTGAGGAATTAAATTCCTGTTGGTTAGTCCACCCGGTCTGTGGGAGTGTGTGAGGGCAGCCTTAGCAGACTGCTGTAGGGATGGTGGACAGAGAGGCAATATGGCGTGGTGCACAGCCTCTGGGGGCTGAATCCCAGAAACACCACTTACAGGTGCATAACCCTGGGCTCTCCTTAACATCTCTAAGCTAGCATTTCTTTATGTAAAATGGGGGTAAAACACCTCTCCAGAATAATTTGGGTGTTCACTTATTTAACATCACTTACATAGCATTTACTATCCGCCCGGTGATGCTCTAAGCACTTTGTAAATATCAAGTGAGGATTAAATGGGAAGAATGTAGGGAGTGTGTTCAGCACGATGCCGAGCACATAGTGAGGGTCATCATTATTATTCGTATGTGCTCCATGAGAAATACATTCTTTCTAGAAAAATCCACACACTTGCTAGGGAATCGAGACTGTTATTTAGCAGCTGCCACGGTCTCTGAGAGTTACAGCGGGGTATGTTAATGATTGAAAATCGATCCGTTGGTATTTTTGTGGAAACTAATTTTCTACTAAATGTGTACTTTCAAAAGTTCTGCTATGTTTTAAGGTATGATCTTAATGATGCCGCGGGGACCATTTCAGTGTGAACACATAATTGAAGTACTCACAAATCGATAAGGCAAGAATCTGATTTGCAAAAATATGTCCACATCTAGGCGTTAGCGCTGCAGCTCTGTTTTGCTGCAGCACAAATGATGTCTGTTCCGAGGTATTAAAGAAAAATTTGGTGCCGTTCCGCAGATCGACACTAGGCGGCACTCTTGTAAGGCAAACTCAGGCTTCCCTCCTAAAAAACAGGTTTGGGTCTTGCTGGTAACGTGTAAGTCCCTCTAAGTTGATTCTCTTGCTTAGTAGTAAGCTCTTCAACTTGCTAAGCATGAGGAATGGAGAAGAAATGATTTATTCAGGTATCTGAGAAAGACACTACAGGGAGCAATCTTAAAAAAACCCTATGAATGCAGGACTTAATGGGGGACCATATTTTGTAGAGGGGCCCAGAATGCAAGAAAACATCAAGTACTTTGGTGAAAGTGGGTGTGCTCAATTTTATTTTGAACACTGTAAGCTCAACTCTTAGAGATAGCTATGTCTTTTAAGCAATTTTTCGTGTTTCCAGTTTGTGCTTCCACATTCAACAGACGCTGTTTGGAAGGAACAGGTGAAGAAATGGTGGGAGACAGAGGGCACAGGGATGCAGTTTGGGAAAGCTGCATTTTCACCTGCACGCAATTTAGCACCAACAGTTCCTCCTTCCAGAAGAATTGAGTGCTGGACTTTGAAGAGTATGGGTAGGTTCAGGACGCCTGGGTCTGTGCTCCCGCTCTCCCGCTGGGTTGTGGGGTGTCTAAGGAATCGTGAGTCTGTGCAGATGAGACAGCTGTTCATTTCTACTTCCTTTTCTCTCCCGCTGATCCTTCACCCATGATACTCTTATCTCTCCCGCCTCTCAAAAGTGCTTCAGATTCTTGTCTTCTGCAGCAAAAAGGAATGGATTTTTTGTTGGATTTTTATCAATGGCCATGGAAAAATTGTTACATATTCTAAAGATGTGAGAGGAGAAGAGGGAAATCATAGTAAAGTCATCAAAGTAGGTCTCAGTCTTTTAACGATGCTGCTATGATACGGTCTCATTTAGTATGGGAGAGACTTAGAAGGATCCTTTTGTTATAGGTAATTTGGATATTAAAAAAGGAATTTATCTTGGTGGTAGGAGGACATATTCTATCCTGTCTCCTTTCCCTCTCTCCACATCCCATGCAGTCTGCTGAGGGTGCTGGGTCTATTTTTACCCTCACTGATTGTTTTCTGTCCATCCATCTGTCCATCCATCCACTTCCCTCACTCTGGCTTCTTTGTCTTAGTTGGGAATGCCTCACTGCACCTTACCACTGTACCACTGCCCCAACTGAGATCTTTTTGAATCAAAGATGGGTTTTCTGACTTTTTCGTTTTAGCTCTGCACAGTTTCTGACTAAGCGTGATAGGGAAATGTCCTTTCCTCACTAAGTAACCCGCCAAGAGACAGAGAGCACTGACCTTTCCAGAACCAAAAGAAAAAAAATAAGACAATATAGTTGTGTATGTATCATAAAGAATAATTTCAGAAAAAGAGAATAATTTCCGAATTTATAAAATTAGCATTGGAACACGCTGGCCAAATTTCTGCTCCCTTTGTGCTGGGGAGGATCGAAGTAGTGGTGAGTACCTTGTCCTGTCTCCCCCTCCTATAATCCTGTGCTGGATTCGAGTCTGTGGGGAGTTTCCGTGCTTTCCAAGTAAAAGCATGTCTTGGAAGATAGGGCTTGCAATGAGCTTCGTTGCTTCTGGTCGTTGCTTCTGATCGGCCCCTTCTCCCAGTCACTCCTTACTCTTGGAGCTTTCACTGCAAGAGTCCATGAAGTTTACTGTTCTGTAGCTGCTAAGAGGTGATGGGGCTCAGTAATGTTCAGGGGACATAAAGATGTGACCCAGCTTCATGCCTAAGCCTTGGGTTTTGGTGACAGGAGGCAACTGTGTCAGTTCTCCCTCCTACTCGGTCTCAGTAGGTGCCTGCGATTCTGAGCACTGGAACCACAGTTTTTGGTTCAGGCACTGATTCTGGAAGACCCTGTTAATATGCAAAGCTCGAACACGGGGAAGTTAGTCTCGTTATCACCTGTTAACAGAGGTTAGCTGATCAGAAAAACCTGCGGACCGAGGACAAGGCCCCTGGAAGACTGCAACTCCAGAGAATACGCTCTGACAGAGGAGGAAGAATCTTCCGGGCTTGGGGTCTTGCTTAGGAAGAAGACAGGTTCCGAAGGAAACTGCACAAAGACACCGAGGACATGGGGCATGGAGAGGATAAAGTAAGTGCGGACAGGGAGACACACTGGGGTCAGAGACGAATCCCATCCGCCCCGCAGCCTGCCTGGTTCGCGTCCCGGGGAGGCTTGGCCGGGTTCTGGGCTAGGCTTGGCTGGGCAAGGGCTCCGACGCAGCACAGGCGTCTGGATTCCCTTCCCGCTCCATGTTCTCTACACACCGCATACATTAGTGCTCCCTCCCATTAATTCCAGCAATAACACTGTGCTTTAGTCCTTTCAAATGTGTTCGTACGCTGCCTGGTGATTTGGACACTGTCACAAAGCAGGGGCTGTGAGAGGCCAGCCCTGGGACCCCAGAGGTGTCCTTGGGTGTATGTGCGTCTTGCACATGATATCCCCGTGACCTCCTTTCCAGCAGGAGGGTTTTCTCCAAGCGGACAAAGCTGCCATGCCTGCCGTTGTTTCCCTTTGCAATTCTCTCTCCCAGCCCTGTGACTCATTTGGTCCCGCGGCCCTTGGCGGGGCTGCACTTCTCCCCGGAGGCAAAGAGAGTTTAATTAGAAAAAGATCCTCTTGCCTCTGGTGGCGATTATCATACTTTATCAAGGGGCCCAGTCTCGACCCCAGTCTCCTCCCCATTTTTAGTGCTTGGCCAGAGAAGCCAGTCCTCTAATTCTCCGCCGGTAGAGGCTTACCGACCACTCTCCCATGGTTTGGAATGGAAAAGCACCTCTCTCCCCACCTCCAACCCTTTAGCTCAACTAAATGGTTCTGTGAAAAGGCTTTGCACAAGGCTTTAAAACCACTCCACAGTGCTTCAGGTAGGGTCAGAGAGAGAGTTTTTAGCAAAGATTTTATTAGCTCAAACTCTGAGGCTTTCATTGCATTTATCAGGAAATAGGGCCCTAGCAGCACATTTTCCCTGGGTGCCTGTAAGGTCACTGCTGTGGAAGTGCCCGGAGCCAGGGGCTTAGCATTCCTTCTTCTGATTAAATGTGGTCAGCTAAAGGCTCAACATTTTTAAGAAATGCAGCTTGTATGTTTAAAGAGAGTGGCGTTGGGCTGATCAGGATAAAGTGTAGGGGCTGTGGGCCTCGGAGCTGGAAGCCACAGGTCTTGCCTCCATTTCGTTTGGGTGACCGATGAGTCACGTGCTTTGGCAGAATCTTTTCCAATTTCTTTTAGATCGTGGACACTATTGTTGCAAAGGAAACTTCCTGGCTGCCTGCTGACCTAAGTTGAACTACAGGAAGGGCAGCGTAACTTCCAGAGATGTATTCTCTCTGCACCAGAGGGAGGAGAGGGACCTTCAGGGCCAGCAGCCTTCCTGGGGGAGGAGGCCACGGAGGCAAGATCTCTGTCTTTGCCTGTGAGCTTCCCAAGCTGCACAATCCCAGCTCTGCCGTCGGTTTCTGTGGTCCTAGTGTAACCCCACACGGTCGTGTGTTTCCTTCACATTCAGCCCTTTCAAAAAAGCCAGAAGTGGTTGGGAACATGTATGCTCCTAATGTTCTGAACATTTGGCTATCTGGACAAGACCTTAAGACCTTCGATTAAAAAAAAAAAAAATCAAAACTTTTTAATCTCGTGCTGTAGTTAGGGTCTGCTTTTTCCAGGAAAGAATGGGCAGTCATCAATATATCATGTTTTCAGACAGAGCTCCTCCCCATGCGTATCCTCCCCATTATGGAAACTTTCACGTGGGGAAGGAATTGCTCACTTAAGAGCGTGTTTTTAAAAATTCTTCAACATCTGAGAGGTAAAGACATGCAGCTATTGTTATTCATGAACACTTCAGTCTGAATTAGTTTGGCTAATAACTTGCTAATGGTAGATGGGAGAGGGCTTATCTGGAGAGGCAGAAGTTATAGGTCAGTTGGGTGTGTGTGTGTGTGTGTGTGTGTGTGTGTGTGTGTGTTGGGAGAGTGGAAGTAGATGAAGAGGGTCCTGAGCACCAGGGTTGGGGGGTGGAACCCTCCAAGACAGTTTCTTCTTCTGTTAGAGTTTTCCACAGGGCATTATTTCTGCAGCATTCCCACCTGCCAGAGAGTCACAAGCCACTGTGGTCTTCCTATTTTTAATGCTCACCCAATTCTTGAGCAGTGTAGCCAAGCAATTAGCGCCAATTGGAAGCATTTCATTGTACCTCCTCTCTCCTCCTACTTTAAAATGACCCTGGAACTTACTAATTACATTGCCTTCTTATGGCTTTTAATCTTTTTTGCTTGTCAAAGAGTCACTTATTTTCATTTGGAGGTTTTTGTTTTGTTTTCTTTTGTTTGGTGGGGGGTGGTTAGAAAAAAAAATCTCACATCTGTGAAAGACTTGAATTTTTTTCTGAGTCTTTTCCTTGGAGGGGTATCTTAACGAAGGAATCCAGGCTGTAAACAGGCTGTTACTAACTGGTGTCTACCCGCATGGCCCTATCAATTGTTAAAATATTGGTGAACTTGTTTTACTGGTTGGAGTTAGCTGCTGAAGCTCCTGACAGTCCCTCCAGCTCCTCATCTGGAAGCCCCCTCTTTCTACAACCCAATAATAAAAGGGGGTTAACGCCTGGTCCCAGAGGAGGCCTCCCAACCTGCACCAGCTCCGCTGGCAGCAGGAGCTTCTGGGGGAATTCTGTTTTGTGACCCCCCCCCCCCACCCCGGCACCATGCACCCTTTCCTTGCTAAATGGTATTGTAAAAATACCAGTCACCTCAATCCCAGGGTCTGCAAATCTGGTCACCTCTCTCTTTTTTTGGTAAAGAAATGTTATTTGACACAGCCACGCCCACTCATTTACATAGTGCAGGGCTTCCTCCACGCTGCAGGGGCAGAGCCGAGGGATTGGAGCAGAGACTCCATTCGTTGCTCACAAAGCCTAAAATAGTTATTATTTCTGCAGAAGAAAAATGTGCTGGTCTCTGTGTATACATTCTTTAGGCCAGCAGCAGGTCCGTGGCGTGGGCTTGGGGCTATTCTGTAGACTTGCCACTGTTGCCTGGTCAAGAGTCTTCTGGTTTTCCTGACTTTGGCTTCTCCCTCGGCCCCTCCTTGCGATGCATCCTGCATCACTTGACTGCCATTAATAAATGAAAAAGGTAATGAATAAAGGCGGGGGGGGAGGAGTCTGGTAATTGTTGTTTTTTCTTTTTTGAAACAAATGTCAAAAAACCCTATGAGTATTGCTGACATTTAAAAAAAATGTTGGTGATTCTTTATTTGCATGAAGTTTTATGTGGTTCAGAAAGCCCATCTGTAATCCATTTGAGTTAAAGTCCCATTTGTCACAGCTGTCAGGATGGT
Source organism: Ursus maritimus (assembly GCF_017311325.1). Classification (NCBI taxonomy): domain Eukaryota; kingdom Metazoa; phylum Chordata; class Mammalia; order Carnivora; family Ursidae; genus Ursus; species Ursus maritimus. Next base: position 23,423,173 of record NW_024426230.1, on the reverse strand, counting down.
AAAACATATTTGAAACCTTTTTGCTTTAAGGAAAATAGAAGGCTTCGCTGCACTTGACATTGAGCTGAAGACTTTGCCACTCTCAGGGAAATGTCAATTCCGAGAAAGACTTGTACAAAGTGAAAGTTGGACAAAATAATTATCCTTGGAGAAGGATTTTGCCTTTTGCTTAAACAGGATCCATTTTCCCAAAAGCCCACAGGTTCCTAAAACAACAAGGAGTCTCGAGAGGGTTAGGGTTGGGGTCACCGTCACAAGTAGCCTTGACCTCACTTATCCACTTACTGGAGGGATCAGTAGCATGGCGGAGAACCCAGGCAGCAGTTCCGTTTAGCCCAGGGATGTGTTTTGTAGTCACTTTTAGAGCGAAGTTTTTATTTATTTAGGCAAAAATGCTAAGTCACCATAAAAAATTAATCAATATAGAAAAGTACAATGAAGAAACTTAAAAATACCCTCTAAATCTCTGTTTTCACGGTTGAGAATGTGTGTCTGCTGTTCTTGTGCTCCCTTATTAGAGCCCTTTTGAAGATCTGTTTTAGGAGGAGCAGGAAATCTGGACACTTTACCCAAAGTCTCCCAAAGGCACCAGAGTCTGCTGCTTGGCTGCCTTCCATTCTGAGGAATGCCTGTCACAGAAGTAACCTCAGCAGAAATGTGCATCCGTTCACCTTCTTGCATTTTCTGCAGCAAAGGCATGGTTGCTTTGGTTGCAAAGGTTGTTTTTCAGCTTTTCGGCTCTATCAATTAAGGAAAGATCCGGTTAGGTCCATCCATGGGTTTAGTTACTCAGATCAGAAGACAAAAAAAGTGGCCAGGTGACTTAGGAGATCCACTCCTGGGGATGGAGAACTCTACCAGAAGGGTGGGACCATTGTGTGGCAGCGTCCCCCACAGGGTCTACAGTGGTGGCCAGCTGGGGCTGTCCAGGCTCCCACGCCAGGTTGATAGGGCCTCAGGAGAACCTGCTTTCAATTTAATGATGATCTGTGCCTAAAGACTCTGAAGGCTCTTCCCAGGCAATGTTCATGTTGTTGTATTATTGCTTCTGGGAAGAGTCTGGAAGAAGAATCAAGGAGAGAAGGGTGGAGGGAATGGGGGATTGGAAGGGTAAGAGAATGGTAGTGACTATTTCAGACCTTTGAGTCAAAAAGAAAGGAAAAAAACCAAAAGAAAAGATGTGCCCACCATCCTATTAACAGGCAAAAAGAACATTGGAAATCCACATAATAGGCTGATGTCCCGTCCTGAGAAAGTTCTCCAGGAGCTGCTTCAGGGGAGATTATTGAGGGCCTACAGAAGCTCCAGAGAAATCTCTAAGAAACAGGCAATTTTTACACGTCATTTGTTTCCTGAATAATGAGTTTTTACATGGAAAAGAGTTGGCTTTTTTTTTTTAAGAGAGTACTAAAAGAGAATAAGGGATTGTGTGTGTGTGTCTGTGTTTCCTGTTTGCTTCCGTTCTTGTTTCCACATAGGGTCATTCCCCTCCCTCCCTTCTTGCTTGCTTACTTTTCTTGCTTTCAGCTTGTGGTAGAGAGCAGACTGGCTCAGATCTCTTACCTGTAGGCCAAATACAACTTCTTATTGGTAAATAAAGCAAAAGTTCCTTATTTAGAAGAAATGCTTACAAAGGAATTGGCATTCTCCTTTTTTTTTTTTTAATTATCTACGAGAGTGAGTGGGGGGAGGGGCAGAGGGAGAGAATCTCAGGCAGACTCCCCACTGAGCAGGGAGCCTATCCCACCACCCATGAGATCATGACCTGAGCTGACACCAAGAGTTGGATGCTTAACTGACTGAGCCACCCAGGCGCCCTGGCGTTCTCTTTTTGATGAGAAACCGGGAATAAGCCTCAAGCACACAATCTGCAGCTAAGGAAGAAAAATCTCCGATCACCCAAGTGTAAGACGAAAGCAAAGTTTCAGTCAACAGGTTCGAGTTGAGTTTAGGTAACACATTTGTATTTATTTATTTAAAGATTTTATTTATTTATTTAAAGAATTTTATTTATTTATTCGTCAGGGACAGAGACACAGAGTGAGAGACAGAGAGCCTGAGCAGGGGGAGTGGCAGGCAGAGGGAGAAGCAGGCTCCCTGCTGGGCAAGGAACCCATTGCAGGGCTTGATCCCAGGACCCTGGGAACATGACCTGAGCCCCCTCCCCCCCGCCCCGGGTGTCCCTAGTTACGCATTTGTTACTCCTCAGGGTCCAGTTATGTTCAGGGTCAATTCGTGTTCCCCTGGGCTCCACTCTCTGGGAATGGGAATGAGGGAAGAGGCAAGGCTGGGTCTCAGTCCAGGCCAGTCTGGGTGAGTGGGAGGGGATGGGGGGGAGGGTCAGCCCCAGGCCTGGCAGGGCCACTGTGGACCGTTCCCGTTTGCTGTCCCTGTACCAGGGAACTCCTCTGGTCTTTAAACCCTTTGAAGAAATGACCTTGGGAGGAGGGGTTCTCTTATTTTATGATTTATCAACTTTGGTGTTTGGAGTGGTGGGGGGTGGAGGAATGAATGCTTGAGGCAGCTTATTCCTTGTTTTCATCACACGCGGAGACAATAGGAATTTGTTTTTAGACACTGTCCTCAAGCATTGCTAAGCTTCCTCCGTGAGCTCTCTGGAAAGTGTGCTCTTTTGCAGGGCAGCCTTTAGCTTGAGTGGAGCTTGCTTTTCTGGTTGAAAACCTGGTACCTTACAAAATGAGGAGCGGAGACGAGACTAAGGATTGTTATCAGTTAAGGATGTGTTTGGTTGAAGGCAAGAATCAAACCTGACTTATACTGTTTTGGACAAATGAGAGTTAATTCATTTTTCTCACATAAGTTTAGAGGCTGATGACTGCCGCTCTGGTTTCCTGGGCTCCGTGATGTCAGGCCGCCATGTTCCGTTTCTTAGCCTTTCTTTTATTCTCATTGCCTCTCAGGAGCAAGACTGGCTGCCCCAACTCCAGAAGGCTTCCTGGCAATCAAGGCAAAAGGCAAGGAAAGAGGTAGGGCCAGCTGGAACGGTCTTTTACCAGGGGTGAAAAATTTTTCCAGAAACTCCAATCAGACTTCTCTACTTGTATCTGATAGACTGGGACTCCATTGTGTGGTGACCTCTAACTACAAAAAAGGCTCGGAAGTAAGTAAGGGTAGGTGTCAAAGTATAATTTTCAAAAAATTAAAACATGACTCTCATCCAGAATAAGAATGAGTTTGTGTCAAATATTTATTTAATCTATTAAGGAGGTTACTGGCAGAGAGGTAAAGGTGGTTCAAAAGAGAATTGAGGAATGATTTGCTGAGATAAGTTTGCTGTGTTAGAGACAAAACTGGCTAATAATCAATAAGCCATAACCTTTGGTGTCATCTTCTTGAATAGACAAAGTCTTTGGCATCTCTTCTATACCTTTGCAAAAATACATGAGTTAACGTAATGTCACAGAAATGTGGGCCCTAATTAATAGTATAATAAGTTAAAAATATATTCTCCTGGAGAATTCGTCCGGTGGGGGCCTGTTGGCCATGCTCCAATGACACTGAAAGGGCATGCGGTCACCTTTTTGCCTTATTTCCAAGTTTTGGAGAAGTCTTCCTAGGACAGGAAAGGGGATGGGTGTTTGCTACGGGAATACATGTGCAGTTGGTATGGTAAAGATCAAATTTTGCTATTGGGATTTTACAGTTACTTTTGGGTCATAAAAAGCTTTTGATAAGGCAGGATAGATATTCCAAGCACTTTCAAAATCTACATGTCAGTGTGCTCCACTTTTGGAAAATTCAGCACCAAAATCCAAATTTAAAACCGTTAAATGGAGAGGTATATATTCTCATTAGGAACAGATCCTGCACTTCGCAGGGGGATTTGCCACCAGGATTATTTCTATTAATAACCACTTTTCTGAATTTATTTAAGATATTTGATTTATAAAAAAATTTGATTTACTCCAGCTTTCCAGAAATACATCCCTTGCACGAAGCAAGGTATGCTTGCAATCTAAATTTTATTCTTGTCTGAAGATATCTTTCTGTTTAATTATGGAATGCTTTCTTTAAATTGCATTTGTATGGCTTGCTTTGCAACCTCCCTAAATCTCTCAACCAGGAAGATATTACCAAAAGGGTTTCCCAACGAAAGGAAAAAAAAAAAGGTATATTCATCTAATGTCTACCGGACTTTTTACACTGTTAAAATCCAGTCAGAATTGGAAAGGTCTCCTCATACCTAGAGGGAATAAAATAAATTGATTTATGATTTTTAACAAGCATGACTGAGTAAGGAATCATGCCTATATAATTTCAAAGTCATGAAAAGATATTAATCATAATTAAATTTCCTCTAAGAAGACATTTGAAACAGAGATCAGATGCCAGGCTAATTGATTACACAACTATAGGCTAGTCATCCTGACAGCGGCAAGGGTAGGACGGTTTAGGCTCGGTGTCTAAATATTTAATACCCAGTGGGAAGCAGGGAATTGGAGCAAAGGCCGTAATGAGGAATAATAGAAGTCAGCTAGAAAGGCAATGGACACGTCCCTATTGATTATGTAGTGTGTAAAGAGAAAAAGTGATTAACAGAAACAAGAGGATAAGAAGCAGGAATGACATTTTTTTAAGTGGCAGACGGAAACCACACACTTGTAAAGGTCATGTCCAGCCATTTAGAAATAAAATATCCGTCTTGAAGAAAAGTAATGTTGCTTTAAAATGGAAATGCTTTGAAATGGAAGGCCTTATGTTCTGCCAGATTCTTGTGTTCCTTTTAGTGGTAAAATAATATAGTTTTCAGCCAGCCGACCTTCTCAGTATCAAACCAGTGGACCAAATAGTTCTTAGCGGCTCTGGCATGGAATTGCTTAAAAGGAAGAGTGGTTTCGGGTTTTCTGGGTTCTTACATTTTAAGGCTTTTTCTCTTTCTGTGGGAACGAAATACCCACAGTCCGGAGAACAAGAGACAAAAGAGAGTGGCTTTGGGTCGGAGATGTGTTGCCTGGAAGGGTCTGTAATGGGGGTGGGGAGACTGAGTGTTAGTGCAGACTTACCTGACGCTGCCCAACGGACCTTTTCCTGAGTCTCCCTGGGCTGCCCACGTGCTTGTCCTTTCCTCCTCTGATCTTCGTCCCGTGACATTACACGCGGCATTATAAATGTGGGCTGCAAGGACAGGGGAGCCGCTGCCCTGGCGCAACCATCTGTTCTTGTTACGCAAACCACCCGTTTCTGCGGCTCCCCGAATGCGCCTTGGTCTCCGGCGGTGACCTCTCGTGCACTCCATTACCGCTGGTGTGTTTCAAAGCTCTGCTTCCTCGGACCGACGTTCCTGGAGAGAGATGCGTCTGAAACGAGCTCCCGGGGAAGGACTTTTGTTCCTGCCCAGGGTCCTTTTCCACTTTCTCATTTACTTTTCCTCGTTCCTGTTTCTCTCTGGAGAGCTCAGAGCACATTTTTCTCCTGAGGGCTTAATTATACTGTCTTGTACTCCACGACTGCGCCCTGGGTGGCTGCTGATTGTCGGACACCCCATTTGTCTTGAGAGCCTCTCTTTCCAGGAGGCACGGAGGCTGTCGTTACTCGCTCCATTACAGCCCAGGACAGTGATATGCAGGGGAAGGACGCTTGCCTGAAGTCGTGTGTGAAGCTGAAGCTTGGGACCCACCAAGAACTCAAGTCTCTTGACTTGGTTGACCGCTCTTGTGTTTCCATTGCTTCTACAATGAACACACACGTGGGTACTGCCCTCTTCCACTGACCTCCCTGCCTACGCAGAAAAAGAGGGTCCAAAGGCAAATCGGGTACTCAGTGTGGATGCACGGACAGCTGGGCCCTGTGGGAGGAAGGACTCACAGAGCAAGCCAGCCCTCAGGTTTGCAGAGCATGCTGGTGAGGCACTCAGCGGCAGGGAAGGCTGTTGTGGTTTTCATTTGGTACTTTAAAACGTCGGCATTCTCTGCGATTCCTTCTGAAGAGAGGAGTGCACTGTATACACATCACACACTGAGACCACTACAAGCATGTGTTGCTTTTCCTAGGTGGTAGATTTAAAGATTTATGAGTGTTTGCATTGGAACAGATTTCAGATATGGCCTGAATAATGTGGAATATACTGAAAGCATCATCTTTCTCAACTCAGGCACTTCAATTCAGTTATTATATTTTAAAGGCTCTTTTTTTTTTTTAAAGATTTATTTATTTATTTTGAGATAGCGAGGGGGGATGGGGAGGGGCTGAGGGAGAGAGATTTCAGCAGACTCCCCACTGAGAGCAGAGCTGGCCATGGGGCTTGATCTCATGACCCTGAGATCATGACCTGAGCCACAACCAAGAGTTGGATCCTTAACTGACTGAGCCACCCAGGCGCCCCATTAAATTGCAGTCTCTTTTGATTGCAAGGTGAATTTGAGTTCCACTAAGACCCCTAGCTCATTTTCTCACAGACTACCATAAAGCCAGTTTTCCCTTATCCTGCATTTTTGAAGTTGAATTTTTAGAGCTGCGTTTATATATCCTTATTATATTTCATTTTTCTGAACAGTCAAGGTGATTTTGAATTCCTATTCTATCGTTTATGAGAAATCTCGGGGCCATTCTTGGCTCCTCACTTCTCATACCTTGTCTCCATCCCATAGGCAGAGTTCATCACCTCGGCCTTTAAAATAGATCGAATGCAGTTATTGCTCATGTGTTTGCCATTATCACTCTAGTCTAAGCCACTGTCATGTCTTGCCTGTACTAATGCATAGCCGGTACCAGGCTTCTCTGCTTCCCCCCTCCAATGCACCGCCATAGTCTATCCTGCTGGACTGGTAAAGATTAACTACTTTCCTTCTGAGGGGAAGGGAAAGGGTGTAGACAGACAGAGAATGGCAGGCTTACTCTTGAGTCAAATGTAAATATGAAGCCCAATTTGTTGGGTCTCAGCAAGGACTCCTCAGTCAGTCACAGCAGCTTCGGGTCAGAAAGGGGACGAACACAATGCGTGTCAAAGGAGCTCTCGTCATGGTTTCCCTTGATCCAGCCATGACTCTGTTTGGGGGGGGGGCACAGACGTTTCTCTCTTTTTTAAATTTTGAGTAATTTGAGCTCATAGTTAACAGGCCAAACAGCATGAAGATTTTACTGACAGTTGCAAATAAAAATGTATCATCTGCGGTTCAGGATGTTACATGAGTGAATTCTCAACACTGTGGGTGAGAGCACCCAATGACCTCGCTGAACTGTAGTTTCATGGCTAGGTGGCAAAGAGACAGGTGTTCAAATGTCAGGACACATCAGCATTTCTCAAGACAACTGATAACGAGAAGGAAACATATAAGGAGAACACCAGGTTCCCTGTTGTCCGTCACCCAGTGGAAACCAGATGGCCATAGCACAGGATAGAAGCCTGTCTCCCGGCATCACTGCCACTCACAAGAGGGAAGAAAACAGTAGGCACGTGGAAAACAGAATCAGACCCGTGAGAACCAGACTTAATCCAGATAACGGAAGACACATGGTTAGAAACAGACACTGAATCACCGAGAGTGAAAGCTGTATCTCCGCAGCTTTTTACTCCAGGAGCTGAGAAAGACAGAGCTGGGTGAAAGGGGTCTGACTTGTGTATTTCTCAGGGCGCACAGCTGAGTTAGCCTCAGTGTGTGAAAGAAAAACTCAGAGATGAAAGCACTAAGAAAACAAAAATATCTTGTAATGTTTGGAAGGAAGACCAGCCTTCAGAACTGGCTGTCCATGTAAAGGACACGGCAAGGATTTAAGGAAAAAGCCCTCCAAGGTTAGCGTTGGTTGGCTGTTTGTGATGGGAAACAACAGCAGTTTCTCACATCATCGCTACCTCTGTAGGATCTTCGAATATCTGTAGGTGTTGTATCGCAAAAGTGGGGGGCGGGTAAACAGGCTCACCCTTAAATTAGCAATTGGGGGAAAGGGCTCAAGGTCTCATTTATTTTGAGGACTAAGGTTAAGCAGGATATTCCTGTTTTTGAAGTTTATCTCAGGATGTGAACTGCCCCCCCCGCCCCCCCCACCCGGCCGGACTATAGTATGTGGTTGGTTTGTTGGTCTCAGTGGTGTTGGGGCCGGGTGTTAGTGTTGCTTATTTATTTTATGTATTAGTTGATCTGTTCAATGTCTATTTTCCGTCTTTGAAAGCTCTAAGAAAGAAAGGTTTTGTGTTTTTTGTTCATGCTAATTCTGATACCTAGAACGGCGACTTGGCTCGTGGTAGGTTGAGTGTATAGTAGATAGTTGCTGAAGGAATGATTGTATTTGAAGTTTTAGGTCTTCATTCTAGAGTTCAGTCATCTACGGATGTGATAAACCTACTCTCTGTGTGTTCTCGTAGTTGCTCATACGACATTGAACATCAAGGGCAGAGTCATTGAGCAGATTAATGTTAATCCACTAATTGACAACCCTTGGGGACAGTTAATGGAGTAATTTCTGTCATGCCATGTCCCCACATTCTTGAATATCAGGAACGGCACAGTCAATGGGTGGGTAGAGGAGACTTCCCTTAGGGCTGGGAGTGGGACAATACAGCACTCTTGATTGGACTGGCTGTTACCAACACTTCATTAGTCATTTTGTGAATTAAAGTTTTTTCAGAGACAGTGTAATTTTTTTTATTGTCAAAATTAGTTTCATCTTTAATTAACCCCCTATTATTAATAAGTTACTAGGCTGGGTGTTAGAAGTACAAAAATGAAGGGTATGTGGTTTCTGCCTTGAAAGAGCTAAAAGTCCTATAGGAAGAACACTGTAGAAATAATCGTGGTCTTGTGTTGAAGGTGTTTACAAGGAGCTAGGGGGAGGACTGGACAAGGCTGGAGGCTGGGGAACAAAAGAGGCCTCTGTGTAAATTACCCAGGTCAGTTGCCTTAAGGGCTGTCATGAAGAGGTCGTAGGTACGGAGTAGAGGGGACGGAAATGAGAGACATCAAAGCGTTCAATGTTTGTTTACCTACTACTTAGCATCTCCTTTATGTAGTCTTCTGGGGGAGTTGGACCAAAAATCAGTGCTGTGATGGAGGTGCGTATGTCATGTTATGAGCTCAAAAGGGCGGGTGAGTGGCAGGTGGTGGGAGAGAAGATGATGGAGGTGATATTGAGTTGTCTTAATATGAGTTTCCCGGATGGACCATGGGGAAGGAGTCCCAGGAAAAAGAACAGAATGTGCTTTGGCCAAGGAAGCTCTGGAAAGGCTGAGTCATCACTCCTTGTCACAAAAACGAAGATAATAAGTAAGCATATGAAAAGATTTAGGAGAATTTAGGGGCATCTGGGTGGCTCAGTTGGTTAAGTGTCTGCCTTCAGCTGAGGTCATGATCCCAGGGTCCTGGGATGGAGCCCCACATCGGGCTCCCTGCTCAGTGGGGAGCTTGCTTCTTCCTCTCCCTCTGCCTGCCGTTCCCCTTGCTTGTGCTCTCTCTCTGTCAAGTGAATAAAAAAAAAATCTTTAAATAATAATAAAAAAAAGATTTAGATGAGTTTATCATTTAGGTTTTGCTATTTAACACCCCCTCCACCCAAACTTAGTGACTTAAAACAACCATTTCTTTATCTCATGATGCCACAGGCCAGCAATTTGAGCTGGGCTCACATGCGTGGTTCTTCTGGTTTCTGCTGGCCTCACTAGTGTATCTGCCATTGCTCCCTGGGTGGCTGGGAGATGTCTGATCTAGGATGGCCTTGGCTGGGATGACTCATCTCTGTCCTGTGTGGTATCCTCCCAGGGATTAGCCAAGACAGTGCTCAGAGGGGGCTCAATTCTGCTGAGACCTAAGATCAGAACTCGCACGGCGTCACATCTGCCACATTTTTTTAGACAAAGCAAGTCCCAAGGTTAGTCCAGATTTATCAGGTAGTGATTTAGGGGTATCCCAATTTACCTCTCGATGACAGGAGCTTGAAATTCAAATTAAAAAGGGTATAGATGCAGGGAGGTGTGAACAGCTGTGACCCATTTTGCTATTTACTACAATAAACTTGAACATGGGAAAGAAAGATACTGATGGCTTCTCTTCCTCTGCAAATGAGGATCTGGGGAAAGTGATAAATGTGTGGGATAACAGGCTATATAGAATAGAATAGGGACATGACTGGCAAAATGAATGGCTTCCTGAGTAAGATGGAAGGTCCAGCTGAGATTGGAAACCATCATACATTGGAAACCAATCATTATGTTTGAGCTTGTTTTTTCTCTTCTGTCAACCACAATTAACAACAAAAATCCATTTGCACCACTATGACTGTAATGGTGTTCCTCATGACACACTTGTAGAATGCTGGCAAAGACCAGAGTTGACTCTTACAGTGTTATTTACTGATTAATAGAAATAATGACTTGTGGGTAGATTTTTAGTTAAATTCAAGTCATTCTATTTCCAAATATGATGGCAACAATGTTTACATTCATTCATTCTTTCAACAAGTATTTATTGTATATCTCTTCTGTACCAGCTACTGTTCTAATGGTGGGGAATACATTAGTGATCGAAACAGAAAAGAGAACTTTTGTGGAACTTACATTTTAGTGAAACTTTAGGGGACAGAAAGTAAACAAGATAAATTAAAAGGCATAGGGCAATAAAGCAGGGAAGGAGGATATGAAGAAAAATTTTTAATTTGTTGCCATTTTAGATGGGATGGCCAGGGATGGCATCATCAAGAAGGCACCATTTGAGTGAAGACCAGAAGGAAGGATGGAGTCTTAGGTGTGTAGGTGGGGCAGGTCCTAAGACCTTTAGTCCATGTAAGTACATGGTCTTTCCTCTGAGTGAATTGGGAAGTCCATCAGGGAGCTTTGAGCAGGAGGGGGAAATGATCTAATAATATTTTGGAATGATGAAGTACTGGCTGTCTTGAAATTAGACCTTCCCTTGAGACATAGAGCAAGGACAGGAGTGCAGCAGGCGTGAGGAGGCTGTCACAGACATGCAGGAGAGCAAGCAAAGTTGGTGAGAAGTGGTCAGATTCTGGACATGGTTTTTTTTTTGTTTGTTTGTTTGTTTTTTATTTTCCTTAAAGATTTTATTTATTAGAGAGAGAGAGAAAGAGCAAGCAAGGACAGAAGCAGGGGAGCGGCCGGCAGAGGGGGAGGCAGACTCCCTGCTGACCAAGGAGTCCCATGTGGGACTTGATCCCAGGACCTGGGGATCATGACCTGAGCTGAAGGCAGACACTTAACCCTTGAGCCACCCAGGCGTCCCTCTGGACATGTTTTGACAGCAAAGCCCACAGTCTCCACTTTTAATGCTTTGACCAAAATGATTTTCAGGACACATCACATAAATGGAACCACCTTCATCCTTGGTTCTCTCGTAGAACTTTCTTTGTTAGATTTTTAGGAGAGTATCTTGAACAATCTCTGATCTGTGAGTGATCCCTAAAATTTACCCTTGACAAAAAACTATATGAGGGAGGGAGTGAGGTGAGATTGGAGTGGAGCGGAAAAAAGGGAAAGAATCACAAGATTGAGTGAGTGATGTGTGCCAGGCCTGGAGAACCAGGCAAGCCTGTGCTATTAGTCAAGGAGAATAGAACGTCTTGCCAGAAGTATTGCTTCGCTTTTCAGCTTCTTTGGTTTTACTCTGGAGAGAGAAATAGGAGTGTTATGGCTGAGTCTATGGTAAGATTTTGATGATGAGGCCAGGAGAGTGGGTTATATCATTCGCTGGCAGATATTTGTTGAGCACCTGCTATGCTCCAGGTACAATGTAGGCACTGGGGTAGAAGGACGCGAGGGCACAGTAACAGTCCTCGAGATGCCTGCAGTCCTGCGGGTCATACAGAGGAGCAGACAGGCAACTTTAATACAGGGCAATGGGGCCCATTGGAGGAACGCCTAACAGCCTTAGAGTGTCAGGGAGGACTTCCTGGAGGAAGAAGACCAGTGACATAAGGAGGAATTCTTTAGGCAAAAGTGAAGGCGTAGGAAGGTAGTGTTTCAGGGTGAGAGAACGGAATGTGCAAAGGACGGGAAATGAGGAAGGTAAATTCAGAGCGCCTGAGGCGAAGGATGCCGGGAAGCCTGGAAGAAGAGAGCCGACCGTATAGACGGGCCCTCGTGAGCCGCAAGACTCCACAGTGTGAGACTTCCATCCTGCTCTGTCCCCCGCCTGTTTTGTTGGATCTTGTTCGAGCTAGCTGGGTTTTCCTAGCGTCTCTCAGCAGGTGTATTAGGAATGAATCAAGGGTGACTCGGGGGCACGATCAGCCACTGCAGATCGACCACCCATCTCCGCAGCCTCCGCTCGTGCTGCGTCTAGTGTTGGCCTCTACTGAGTGTCCAGGGCGCGTTCGCAGGAACAAAGGTCCTGCCGCAGCAGCTTCCAGCCGGTGGTAGAGGACGTGAAAACACATTCACACGTTTCCAATGAAACGTGAGTCTATTTGCCTTCTGGTCTTTTATCTTATCCTTTTATTCGTATTTTACCGGCATCCGCCTCCTCCGAAGACCAGGGCGGGACGTGGGCCGCGTGGAGTCTGTCCGCAGAGGCTTGATGAAGGGTAAGGGGCTCCCGGTGAAGGAGAAATTGCAAACTGGAGTCCCGTGAAAACCTCCGCTTCAAGAGGAATACTTGTAAGAAACACAACAACAACAAAATTCCGTTCTCTGTCCCCCCCGCTGCCCCAGACGTTCTCGTTGGCGCCGAGTCGGCCTCAGCCTGTCCCGCTGTCTCTTGCGGCCTTGCAGTAAAAGGACACGTTAAATCGCTCCTTTATTCCTGAGGAGGCTTCACCCGTACAAGCAATTTTAGAGATGATCCGCATTATTGCCCCCCGCCCGCCCCAAAGCCCCACCTACTAACAAGGCAAAGCCCCGAGCGGTGGCGCGCTGGCCGGAGGGCGCATGGCCAGTGCGCTGGAGCCGGGAGGCCCCCCCGTGGGAAGCCGGCCCTCCCTGGAGCTGAGGGTCTGTTCCCTTCATCCGTTGACTCTCAGCCAGGGCAAAAATCAAAACAAGTGAGGAAAAGCGCAGTCTCCAGCTCCTGTGGGTTTTCCTTGGGTAGGACTACTTGTTCAGAGCACCGAGGCCGGCAGGTGTGTGGTTAAAGTCCTCGATCCCTAGACCTTGGTGCGAAGTTATAAAATAGGGCAAGCGATACACATTCTAAGATTGATGCAAAGATGTTGGAGAATGATTAGGCCTTGTGCAAAGCATTTTACTGTCAGCACTCCTTTGGTTTGCTAGTAAAAATTATATACGTATGAGTCTTTAGAAATATGCACCTACGAAGTCTCTCTGTATTTATGTATGGATATCTATCTGCCTATCTATGTATCTATTAAGATTTATGTGGAACGTTTCCAGGAACCTATCGCATCAAGTGAAGCCTGTTCATAGACCAGGATTCTGTAACTTGCTCTAGCTGTGTTAAAAGGCTCAATGAGAGTTTTTGATTTTCATGCTGAACGCAGCAATTTGCCGCAGGTCAGTTATGGTTTATCCTATAGAGTTCCCGCTGAGCGCGAGCCCGAGCCAGCAAACATGGGACTTGAGTAAGACATAGGACACACTGCCGGTTGGTGGGGTGAGAGGAGATAGGACTTATCCTGTCTTTATAGCGCTCTGGTGAGCCTTTCTTATGAAAGGTTACTTTGAGTCTTTAGGCTGGGACCTCTTCTGTGATCATTACAGCTGTTCAAGTCCTGATATATACTTATCTCTTTAGTAGGCTTCTCTGTGTTTTAGAATTTTAACTCTTTATGATGTTGTGATAAGTAGGTAAGCAGTGGGAAGCCACCATAACTATTTCTTCCTGGAGAGTGAAAAAGATAAAGTTTCTTCGTCCTTCCAGACAACTAAGGGCCATGTTAATAGGAATGGATAATCTTAATACCTAAATAACATTAAGTATTTATACTTTGTGTTTATTAAATATGTCTAGGAATTTCTCAAGCCCATAAAAGCCAAGCGAGTTGAAAAAACAGGCTTTAATAGTACTTACTATCAAAGAAGCAGAAATCCCTTGAAATTAGAATAAATAGGTGGGAGGCAGCTACTTACTGAAGAGATTACAGTGATACAATCAACCATATTTGTCCTTTTATTTGTAATTTTTTTAAATGATTTTATTTTTTTGAGAGAGAGAGGGAGAGAGCACGAGCAGGAGGAGGACCAGAGGGGGAAGCAGGCTCTCTGCTGAGCAGGGAGCCAGATGTGGGGCTCCATCCCAGGACTCTGGGATCATGACCTGAGCCAAAGGCAGATGCTTAACGGACTGAGCCACCCAGAGCCCTGTATTTGCCTTTTAGACATCTAGGAGTTGAGTGGAATAATCCCCATTCTGTGAGGTTAGTGAGATGAGTCTGTCAGCAGCATTAACTCAACTTTCTCTGTAAGTTATCCCATTATCCTGTCAGTTGGACTAGGCGAGGTGAAGCTTTGGTACCCAACAACTCTTAACATTTTGTGACTTAATATAACAAAGGGTTATCTCTTGCCCATCCTACGTGACCGGTGCCCGGGAGAGCTCTATGTCTGGTCAGTCAAACCCAGGCCGATGGAGATTTCAACTTATTCTGAAGTTCCTGACCCCTAGAACTGATGAGTGAAGTTCCGCAGGTCTCACCCTGGTAATTCAGTGCTTCTGCCTGGAAGAGACACTCATCACTCCTACTCACATTTCCTTAGCTGAAGCGAGATACATGCCCACACCCAGTTCAAGGGGTCAGAGAAACACAGTCCCACCAAAGGTCTGCCAGGAGGAAGGGGACTGATGACATAATTACACCACAGGAGCACACTGAACTGTGGGTCAATCATCTGTAATACTTTCCTCTTTGCATTTTTAATAAATGAAACAGGAGAATGATATTTTCAGTGATGAATGATGGCCTTTCATTTAAAAGGCCAGGTAGGTTGTTTTGGAACACCGTCCTTTACTGCTTCTACCCTTGACCTCATACCCATTTATTTATTTATTCAAAGCCCAGAAAACTTACTTAAGAATTGAAATGAATTGTTAGTTTTCTAACTACTAGAGTGTGAATGACTCTGCCTGCAAGGCTTCTTCTAGAATATTGTTTTTGTTGTTGTCTTCAATGACGTGTGAGTCTCTCACAGAAAAATAAAAACACACCTGTACCCAGCCAGACAATTAGAACCTCAACTCTGAAGGCGTCAGCTTACTGAATGTGTGCTACGTGGGAAGCACATTATAGGTACTTCACCTAAGTTCTCTCTTTTTCATCTCCCCAGTAATTCTGTGCAGTAGGTACCATGGTCCTTATTTAGAGACGTGGAAACAGAGACTCATAATAGTTAATCAACTAGCTCAGAGACACACCATTTATGGAGCTGGGATTTGATCCAAGTCAATTTGACGGCACGGCCTCTGTCCACTGTAATTTGCAGCTTCCATGGACCCGTAATAATTCTATAGCAAAACAACTTTTTTTTTTTTTTTAAAGATTTTATTTATTAACGACTGCGCCACCTGGGCGCCCCAAGGCCACTTCTGTTGAAGACATTGAGTTTTGGTTTTGGGGGGGGGGGTTCTTCACTTCTATCTGTTGACGGCAAACTATGCAGACTTTCAGAGAATGGGCAGGAGGCTTCTTTCTTCTGTTGGCTGTCCGACGATGCCGATGCTTCCAGAACAGTGAGCATTGTGACATCAGAGTTTCTCCTCAGTCCATGGCCGCTGTCGTTTGACTGTTTTGTCCCTGAGGGTGGCCAGCATAAAGCTAGGAATATAAGGAGACTATGAACTTTTCTTATGCCAACCTGCAATTTTTTTTTTTTAAGATTTTTTTTTTAAGTATCTCTACACCCAGCATGGGGCTCGAACTCACGACCCCAAGGTCAAGAGTTGCATGCTGTACTGAGAGAGCCAGCCAGGCACGCCCGACCTAAAATTCTTAAAAAGTGAATTCTGGGATGATTTTGATGCGAGGGCTCTGGGACTGGGCATTCTGGAAGCTGGGTTATAATGCAGGTGAAGGTGCGAGGAATTTTTGCATACCCAAGGAAGGGAACTGACGTTTATGAAAGAGCCAAGTTTGAGAGACACTGTGTTGGATTTATGTACGTGATCTTCTTAAGAAATCATCACAGCAATCCCGTGAGATATGTTTATTTCCCTCATTTGTTTTAGATAATAAAACCGAGGCTTAGAATGATTAAAATGTATGCTCAAGACCACCTAGCTAGTGAAGAGAATGGGGTAGGGTTTGAGCGGTCCTCCACTCCTTCCACAGGGGGCGGGGGGAGTAAACATGGGGGAATTTGCTCAACCATTTCTGTAAGGAGATGAGCTTTACGTCAGGCGTTTGAAAGTTGAAAATCACTGGGGGGTGGCGTGGGGGGGATAGTTGTTACATTATTATTATTTTTAAACCAAAAGGATGGAAAAAATGTATCTGTCGTTCAAAAAGAAGTGAAACACAGAACAACACAGAATTCCCAAGACAGGAGGGGTAGGGAACCAGGAATATCTCTTTCGGGCAGGTGGCGGCTATCCAGCTTTTGACAAGAATGGAATAAAACTGTAATCTTCAATTACAGTTTTTGTAGAAGAATGTATAGAGGTGATCCATCCACCTCTTAATTAAAACAGAAGCGCATACCTAATTTAGGCACCTGGGGAGGGTGCTCATTGCTTGGGAGAAGGTTAGAATTGAGTTCTGGAGTGGAGGAACCCTTTGGATCTCACTCCCTCACACGTACCTTGTATGTTATGGGTTTTTAATGAATATTTGAAACTTAGGTGGGTCATAGTAGCAGTTCTTGATGGTTTCACTAGATGAAATAGAACAAAACCTCATGTTTAAATCTGCTGATTCTTTCTGTTTTTTTTTGGAGTTATGGACAGGATAGTTATTAGGTAAAACTCATAGTCAAGGATATGCAGCTGTGCAATTTGAAAGGCGCTTTATTATTTAGCAGAAATATTCTGATTTCTATTTTAACCCTTTTTATAGCGAAATTGAGGTAATTTTTCATGCGTGACTTACATTTGGTTTATTTGGAGGGTTTTTTTAATGTTTGCTTGTATGACCACCTGGCTTTGTGCTATTTTACTGCAGGGATTGAAGCTAAAACATGGCTACACTAATCCTCACATTCCCAAAACCACCACTACCGCCACCACCGACCTAGCAACAACATTTCATTCTTAACTGTTTCACCTCTGTGTGAACAGAAACATGGATTTGTTTAAACATTTTTTTTCACATTGGGAATAACATTTCAGGATAGTCAGTGAAATTTAAAGTCAGTCACCAGCGGGGCACTGGGTGGCATAGTCGGTTAAGCAACCGACTCTTGGTTTCTGCTCAGGACGGGATCTCGGGCTCCTGGGATTGAGCCCCCCAGAGAGCTCGAATTAGGAGTTTGAAACAAGAACAGAAGATGAAGCACGCAAAGCCCCCCACATGCAGCTCTGAGACCTGGAGGCTGGGGGAAGGGTGGCCCAGAGGAAGCAGAAGTTCTTTCCTAGAGCCAAGAGCAGGGAGAAATTTGTGAGAGAGCGCAGAGCTGTAGCCTAGGGCAAGATAGGGTTAATGTCACGGTAGGAGCCTTAGAAACAAAGACCAGTTGGTGCCAAGTGACCACAATGGCTTTGAGCCATCACCTACTTCCTCTTTGCTAAGGGCACAGTGAGAAAACCCTGTCCTGGGGCTGTGTCTCTTCTATTCTGAACTGTGGTCTTGTGGGGCCCTGTCTTAAGAGAGTTCTGTGGTCCCTTGGGCCTGGCTGCGTGGCTCTGGCTCGTTCTGGTCTTCCTCACGTCCAGTGGGGGGCCAGCCTTCCTGCTCTGCCATTAAGAGCGAACGCAAGGCCTTTATAACTAGTGTCGGAAATGTTTCTGCTCTTCTAGTGTTGGCACTTCTGACAGGCTGGCCCTGCTTTCTGGAGACCTACCAGTTGCTCTGTAGCTCTCCCACAGCGTTCCCTTCCTTTCTACTTCTCCTGCAAGTGAACCTTGTTCCTCTTCCTTTCTTTGGAGAAGGATGACCCAGGCCCCAGGGTTAGTCCTGCTCAAAGGTTTTCCTTTCCCAGCCCACTTCTTAGCCTCTTCAGGGTCAGACCCAGTCTGGGGCAGGGTGTGTGGGAAAAGCTTGCTTCACTTTTGTGGGACAACCTGATCCCCTCGACAGTCTGTGGGGGTGGTCCAAAGAGGCTTCCACAAGAACAGCCTTTCTCTGAAGTCTCCTGCAGTATGCTGAAAAAATTCATGCAATTAAAAATTTAAAAACCCATACTATTTTTGTATTGTTCTAATATTTAAATATTAAATTAATAAAACATTACTTCCCTTCCAATCTTCACGCACACTTGATGCTCGAACTTTATCCCATGACAGTGGGCCCTGTGTGACTCTCTTCTGTAAACCTCTTGGAGTTACATTTGAAAGAGTTTGAGAAGTAAAGAATCTGAAAGAAAATTGAACTAGACGTCAGAGAACGTGGCTGTGGTCCTGGTTCTCCATTTCTGGGCCATGCGTCTGGGGGTCTGTCTCTGGACCTTTGTTTCCTCATCTGTAAAATGGGCAAGTTGGAACAGAGGCTCTCTGTTTCCTCATTAGCATTTTTCTCTCCTGAATTACCCACATTTTGTCTCAACATTCTGCTTCATCTCACACAAAGTCATAGCCACACTGTGATCCCTATGGACCTCCTTTTATTATTTGCAATATTCATGCCTAAAAGATATTAGTCTTCTCTGTGGGGTTGTTAGAAGCCATCAAGAACAAAAGTTATTGGAAAACTCTTTGCATTAAGTAGAGAATAAAATAAAGTCTTGTTAATTAATTTTATGCCTGTGTTTTTCCAGTTCTTTCCTGGCCTTTTCATTCGAACATACATGCGTATTTGTGTATGAAGTGCGTACGAACATGCGTGCAATTAGGTTTCTCAAATTATATTCTTGGCTTAAAGTCTGTTCCAGGCATAATGCTTATAGAAATCAAAACAATTAATTAAAAAGCAGAGTTGTTTTGACTATTACTATTAGAAGAGAAACGTGAAAACCCGCAGTGGCTGGGGGTGTTTTGAAGAAGCAGGCCTGCACATCTGAAATACCGCTCCGGGTCTTTTACACGACAGAAGTTGATACAGTGTTTTAAAATGATTGTGTTGGGATTTAGGGATTTATTTTTATCCTTGGCATGGAGTTCAGTTATTTTTCAGAGGGATAGCAGTCCTGAGGTGGAGTAGTCACTGCTTTTATAAGGTATTACTCCATCTGGCACGGGATAATCCAGAATTTACTCTCAAGGTTTGGCTGCCAGGTCCACGGGGAAGGAACTTGGGAAACGTGTAGTTTCAAAATTGGGCCCCAGAGCGAAGACCAGGACCTGGAGAGAAAGACTTTAGTAAAGATCTCTGGTCAAGGAAACACTTAAACAATCCATAGAGACAACTGGGCGGTTGTTCTTAGGGTGTTCTTATTGTATGATCTGTTCTAGGAGCAGAACACGTGCTTTCTGAGAACCTGGCTGTTCGGCATTTATCAGGGGACAGTCCTGCTCAGACAGCCTGAAACAGCCCACCTCTCCAGCCCCAGAGCCTACCACTTCCCCAGGGATTCTTAGTCACCAGCCACGTTGAGAAATTTGCTATTCCCCAAACAGAAGCATTATGTGCTCTTGTGATCCTTCCTCCCTTTGCCCAGCTGGTCGAGTCCCACCTACCCTTCAGTGTGAGCTCTAGCAGCCACCTTGACAATAGTCAGAAGACATCTTAGAAAATCAACAGGTGACTTGGAATTAGTGTAATGAAGAAAAAGCAGTGTTGGCTTAAACAGCTTTCTGAAGAATTCCTCTCAAAAAGAAAGCTGTCTTGATTATGTATACATCTTAATTAAGATGTATACATAATCAAGACCTTGTCTTCTGACTATTGTCAAGCATATAGGACTGGCTAAGAGTGCCACCTCAGGATCGGACTGCGCTTAGAACTTGGTTCTACCTGATTTCTTGATGTGATCCTCAGACTTACGTCAAATTCTGTGACTCCTTTTCCTCATCTATCAAATTGGGACAATACCGCCCCCTAGAGTTCGTGTGTGAGTATGTGTGAAGATTAAAGGAGCTCATTCGTGTATCTGAGAAAGTAGATGAGTGTCCAGTATGTAATAAGTACTTTATAACCGTAAGTGATTATTACTGTTATATTAGTTTCGTTGTTACATTTTTTAATAAGCAAGAGCTACCACATGGGTTTCTGGAAGGCTAAAGAATTAAGTAGCCCTTCACTTCATCACACCCTGTGGTGTGAAATATCTTCTCATTCATTTAGAACAGAGCATTCTTCTTGGTGTTCCACGGAGCTCTTACAGAAGGGGCAAGGGAAGAGGCACGAAATACATTTTGTGAAAAGAATGACAGAATTTTCCCATTTGGCATTCCTACCATTGGTGGAATTAGAAACTATTTAACAGAAAGCTTCTCTTTTCTCAAGGGGGCCACGGCTTTACCCAAGTAGAGCTTTCTAGTCGTCTTTGGTTAGTGCATGGATGAATGTAAACTTGCTATCCAGCAGAGAGACTGATTGAGTGATACCCTAATGGAGCCACTGGCAAAGCATAAACCAAGATAGAAACAAAGCTGCATTCCAAATAATGCTCAGTGCCTTTCTTGATACTTTCCATTATAATTCATTCCCATTAGAGGCACTGAGGGCCGTTTTAAAGCTATTACATTGTAATTTCAGAGCTGACTATAAATTTAGAACACACACACACACACACACACACACACACACACGGTTTCTTAACAATTCGAAGAAAATGGAAAGAAATGTAAGATTTGCCAGCCAGCATCCAAATTTCAAAACCAGTGAGATGTTGAAATACTGCTCTGCATTTCATTTGAACTCAATAGACAATACATTTCAGAAAAAAATCGAACTTTAAATAATCATTCCTCTGCTGATTGTATAAACACATATATCAGAGAGGGTAGAGAATCAAAGATACAAAGGAAAGAAGGACCTTTCAAGAATCCAATGATCCTGAATTTAGTTTGACTCTTCAGCTAAGATGTATTAAAAAAAGGTGAACAGTTGCTTGCTTGTTCAGGTGGCAGTTAAGTTATATGACAAAGCATTAGAACAGTACAAAGAACAATGTATCTACTAGAAAAAGCAAGTGCCTAATACGTTATTCAGTGGCACTAATTCTTCCATATCTGGGCCAGCCAAGGGGAAAAAAAAGTCTGAGTCAGTCAAATGAAGGCTCCTGCCAAGAGTTCTAAGACACAAAATTTACTAGGTAATAAAGTTTATATAGCTATACCACATGGGCCACTTTGCAGACAATCTGTAGTTCAGGGACACTGCAGAATTCATTTTTTTCTTTTAATAAACATTCCTCACATTTAGACTTGTTGATAGTTTTAATTGAAATAACATTGGCTTCTAGTACTTTCTACGTCAGTCACTACTTCAGGCAGCTTTGGACTAGAGGAGGGGAGGAAGTACAAGGAAGAAATAGAACCACATTCTTCATTCTGCTGCCAGATGGTAACCGCACACTACCCTAAGCTAGAGGAGAATGTCTTCCTCCTCACCCCTCACCTCCTGCTCCAGCATCGAGGAACCCCATGATCAACTCCAGACCATTTCTGGGCACGGAGCCAACTTCCCTGACTTTCACTGTGGTCCCAGATGTAGTGCTGAATCTTGTTATAGCAGGAAATAGCGGTTGGAGCGTCAAACCCCAAACCCCTGATTTACAGGTGGAAGGTGCTAGAAAGAACTTTGATGATTATTTAGTCCCCATACTTCATTTTACAAATGAGAAAACCGAGGCCCAGAGAAGGACCCTCCCCAGGTCACCGGATATGTTAGAGTGGAGCAGGAATCAGTGTCTTCTTCACCGCCAGCATCCTGCCATATTGGAGGCCCAGGTCCTGTTTTTGTGTTTATCTGCTTGGGCTCATCATTTGGTGAAGAGCACCTACATTGTTTGGCCCACGATGGGCTTGACGCCCTCAATATGACTGCCTGGCATCCTTCCGCTCTACATAGAAACCCCTGTGTTTATTCATCCTGGCACTTGTGCGCCTGGATGGTCTCCTCGAATGCTGCAAAACTTTTGGGCTATTTTGTAAAAACAGGTGAATGCTGGGGGAGATTTTGGGCATGTGGAACATCAAGAGGGTGAGGGCTTCAACTTCTTTTCCTACACTCCTCCACTGAGAGCACTTGTGGAGGGGGCGCAAGCTGGTGCTTCCCAGGTAGGAACTTGTTTCCCAAAAGGTCCATAGTTCCCACATCTGTGGTATGTGTGCCTTGAATATTGTCAGTTATCTGTTTCTTAAAGTGGCCCAGGTGCAGGTACCCCCGAGAGCCCCGTGGTCCTGGTGGTTCTCCTCACATGGACTGATGCTGGGATTCGGCCCCAGACGTCACCTCATGTCGTTTGCAGCTCAGGGATCCCCGGGACAGTAGGACCAGACAGTGGAGCTCTATTGCTCCCGTTGCTCAGCTTTTTACTTCTCTTGCTAACCTCAAACATGAAGGATGAGGGAGTCCCATGCTCGCAGCACCCCTTTTCAGTTCTCTGTTTCTATATTCGGCCTCGTCGATATTTGGACTGGGATCAAATGGTGGTCACGCCTCTAGGTCTTCTAATGATCTCTCATTACTGTTCTGCTCACATTTGAATTCCCGTGATCCTTCTCAGAGTTTCCCACCAGGAGCATCCTGTTGGGCCTTCCCCTCATCCGGCTGGGGATCCCCGATCGTGCTGAAATGTCTTCACCGAGCCCTTTCCTTTAATTCCCTTCCTCACATAAACCATGTTTTACACGAACTCTGCTTTAACTTGCCCGTGTATGTGGAGGACTCGTATGATGCATTTGTCTTCATAACAATCATATGAGATAGACCCTTTCATTCTCTCCATTTTATAGGTGAGGAAACTGAGGTTTAAGAGAGTAAACCATTGCCAGTGAGTGGCGGAAGTGGCACTGAGACCCTAGGCTTCCAGCCGGCAGTGCATTGTACCATCTCATCCACCTTGGACCAGCTTCAGCATCCTGAGTCTTGCTGGGGAAGTAACGCAGCTTCGGGGACTATTAGTACCGAAGTCGGGCCAGGAGCAGCCAGGGAGCCAGGATTATTCCCGAACTTAAATTTTCATATCTTTACCATCTCTTACATAACTTGCTCCTTGCTTTTGCTTTCCCATATTTTACAAGCATCTTTGGTACTGAACTATACTAGGTCTGTTACTGTTCTTTTGACTTCTCTGATTCCGCTGTCGGTTGGGTATCTGGTCCCTCGCGGGAGTGGGGGGGCGGGTGGATGGAGAAGGAACCCAGCAGAAGTATAAAGACCTTAATATTCCTTTTCACTTTGGCTACCTTCGTGTATCACGGGAAAACTCACACATTAGAGTTTAAGTGACAATCTAGGAAGAGTGGCTTTCTTTACTATCTTTTGAAAAATCTTCAAGAATGGATTTTGTGTAATCTGAGAGCAGTCTTCCTAGCACAGAAGTAAAGAATTTTTTCCATTTGTATCTATTGTTTTAATTTTTAGTGAATCTGGATATTGTATGGATCATCTTTGATTTGAAAAGCTGTTTTGAAGAGGCTTACGTTGAAGTCTCCTCCATATCAAAGGACACAACTGGATGAGGAATGTGGTGATGCCATATTCTTCAGCTCATGTAGCAAGACTTTTGTATTGCTTTGGGAGTGGAAGCTAGAAGGCGTTTTTAGATATAGAAATATTATAGGTTAGGGGGCATTTTATTGGCTTTGGGTATAGTAAAATAGAAAGTTTGGGACTTGGAATCATCCCTCTGAGTGTCTGTGTCTTAGCGTAGCTATAATCAGAGAACTTTCAGTCTGGTTTGAGAGAAGTCAGATAGGCTGAGTAGAAGTTTCCTCTGATATTAGTAACTTAATAAGAATTCAGCTTCCTGAGACAATACAATCATTGCCAAACTACTATTTTATCCTAAATGAATGGAGCAAGTCTGCAATCAAACAGTACTGACTCTGAGGTCTCCAGATGTACATAGAGTTCTGATTTCTCTGGTGATTGTTCTGATTATAGTTAGTCAAAACTCCCCAGAAGGTGCCTTTCTGTTTTGCCCAAGTTTAATGAGAACACTTGGCTGTACTTGCTGCAGTAAGGAGAAGGGTAGGAATGTATTAATTTACTTCGAATGGCAATTAGGGAGACCTATCACTATTACCATCATGGGCTCTGTCATCTGTCAATGTATCCAACATGAAAAAGATAAAATGTGACCGGTACACAGTCCCTAATGGAAAAAGTGGAATTCTCAAATTTGTAACGTTTTTATTTGTATCATGAACCTCAGGGGGAGCTGCTCCTTGCAATTCGGCGAGTTCGGTTGGTTTTTGCAGAGAGTGAATGCAACCAGGAATTTTCATGTTACATAGCCAATTAGCAGAAACCTCGCTGAAGCTAAAATCTAACCGTGGCTGCTTCTGTTTACTCTTTTACCATTGCAAGTACCTAATTTTTAGAATTCACAATATATGCTGATAATTTGATCATGGAATTTTCTGGAAAGGAAGATTTATTGCAGCAGTAGTGTTAAAACAAATAAACCACAAGCCTATATAAATTGTGCAATGCTGGGCTTGAGCTTGTATCATTTTGAAGAAATAAATAGCCCCAGCCTCCAGGTGCTCCTGGCCAATCGATGGTGACTACTTCTGTGAGGTTGAACTTCGGTATTCTCAGCTGAGCCTGTCAATCTTTCCATCCACCTCACACCCTCCTCTCCCCCCATCCAAAGCTGGGGAAGATCTGAGACCAATCACTTATGTTTGTACACTATATTTTCATTATGGTGCTACCTAAACACGGCGTTTCTATGTTAAGCCTTTTCTTTTCTGCGTTGGGGAATCCTCTGTCTCTTATTTTAACCGAGTTTCTGACAAAGAATTGTGCTTAGGAATTTACTCTGTTCATTAACAGAAGCAATACTATTCTACCACAGTAGACCATTAAATTATGTAATCATGTGATGTCCTTAGCAAAATAATACCAGCCCACATATTGACTTCTTAATTATAGTTGTAATCGTTCCAAATAAAGGGATCAAGACTCTCTTTTGGCAGATTGGTTTAGTAGTGGCTTAATAGTCCTTAATGATCATACAGTTCATAACTTATATAATCTATAAACCAGTACATTGTCTATTTTTTCTCCAAATTTTTTGCATATCTATTTGGAATATCCAGTCACTACCCTTCCTCCCTCCCTCCCTCCCTCCCTCCCTTTCATTCATTCATTCATTCATTCATTCATTCATTCATGGTATTCCATACCAGCAACCGGATACCATATGCAAAGAGCTGCAACTGCAACCCAGGCTATTTCTAATAGAAACTCTCTAGAACGCCAGAAGAACCTCACATTTTTAAAAAAGATTTTGTTTATTTATTTGTCAGAGAGAGAACATACAAACAGGGGGAGTGGCAGGCAGAGGGAGAAACAGACTCCCTGCTGAGCAAGGAGCTTGACATGGCCCTCGATCCTAGGACCCTGGGATCATGCCTGAGCTGAACATTACATTCTTATTGGCTTTAAAGTGAAAGGGTTAGTTCTGAGTGGATGTATTTATTTTCTATTACTGTTATAAAAGATTATCACTAACTTAGAGGACTAAACAGTACCAAGTTGTTATTTTACAGTTCTGTAGTTCAAAACTCTAACATGGGCCAAGCTCCAGGAATTGGCAGGGCCACTTTCCTTTCTGGAGCTTCTAGAGGAGACTATGTTTCTTTGACTTTACTAGCTTCTAGAGGCTGCCCGTATTCCTTGGCTGGTGTTTCTTCTGCCATCTTGAAAACCAGCAATGGTGGGTAAAGTCTTCACGTCGTGCCTCTCTGACCCTTCTTCTGTTGTTTTATCTGTGTCTCTCTCTCACCACAGCTAGGAAAACGTCTTCACTTTTAAGAACTCATATGATTAGACTGAGCCTGACCAAATAATTCAGGATAATCTCCTCATTTCAAAGTCCTTAACTTTCATGGCAGTTCTTGCCGTGGAAGGTAACATATCACAGGTTCTGGGGAATAGGATACGGACATCTCTGGGGCCATTATTCTGCCTGTCACAGAAGGATATGGAGAGATTATTCAACCCGTAGAGTCTTTTCAAGTACATGCTAAATAAGGGAAAGTACTATTTATGAAAGCAGTCTCATTATTTAATAAATAAAAGATAAAGCTACATTCTTTGCTAATTTGCTGAAGGGCATGTTAACAGAGCTCTTAGATGTAGTTTTTGGCTCCTAGAGGGCAAAATGCTTTTCCATTGCTACAACAGAAGCATACTGAAGGACTCAAATATTAATAACAAAAGATTCAGCAAATGGAGAATAAAACAAGATCCACAGGCATACCAAATTCCAGGAAAATCCAGACAAATGTTCTGTCTTGTATTTAACTTCTTAAAAGAGAAAATAGAACCCAGACAGCTTCACTGAATACAGAGCATTTCACATGAACAAAGACAAGTTTCCATTTTTTCAGCATATATACATAGACTTCCTCTTTTTCTAAAATAATTTACTTTCTGGGTGAATCTTGGTCAACATGGAGGATACTAGGATGCTTCATTATCTTGCAACAAGCTGGATGAGAACATTTTTGATTGCAGTGTCCTGACTGGTACACAAGCAAAATCTCAAAAATAGTGCCCTCTTTTCCGAGAAGTTAAAGGATGTCTAGTGCAGAGGTGATGGTGATGGGATGGAGATGAAGGGATGCGGTGGCCGTGAGGAAAGGACAGTTGGTGGAGCCTGGGGGTGCTGTACACGACTGGGAGTCTGGCCTGACACAGAGCCATGACTGCCTTTTGTTTCAAATGTAATTTCAGAACAAGCCCTGTGTCTTCCTGGTTGTAGGTAGGGATAGGAGTGAGGGAAAGGCGAAACAAAAGAGAAAATGGAGGGATGAAAGTGGGCAAGCAGGAAAGGAAAAGCAAATGGATTCTTGATATGTGGCCATTTGGGACAAGAGAGGAAAAGTCCAGTTTTAAGTTGCCTCCCACCAAGTGTGAAGGGTCCCAAGAGAGTCAGAGGCTCGTCCCCTCCGCACAGTGGAATGACTGAGTTGGTGTTGGTCGGACGAAAATAATGTCATCCCGGCCCACGCGGAGCAAGCATCCCGGGGGTTAAAAACATGTGCAGAGTAGGTGTGTACACATGTATTCGGCTTTTCATCCCTAGATGAATAAGAAGGAGCTATGGAATCCAATGAGCTTGTTGGGTTCTGAGTTTGCTTATTTATTTATTTTATTTTATGGCTTTTTAAAAAGATTGTAACGCCAGCATAGTTGACATACGGAGCTACATTGGTTTGGGTGTACAAAACAGTGACTCAGCAGTTGTCTACATTGCTCAGTGCTCATCCTGAGCAATCCCCTTCCCCTGTTTCACCCAGCCCTCCACACTCCGCCCCTCTGGGAACCACCAGTTTGTTCCTCTGTAGTTGCTTTGATTTGTCTCTGTTTTTCTTTCTTTGTTTTGTTTCTCAAATTCCCGAGTGTGTTTATTAAGCCCACAAATGCTTATTTATTTATTCGGTGTGTACCATTTTTGATCCTTTGAGAGACAGCATGACTGGCACATAGTAGGCATTAGAGGAATGTGAGTAGAATTCACAGGAAGAAGTAGAAGACCTGGTTTCCACTTTTGCAAATTCCAAATCCCGTTGGAAGAAGCTATACCTGTATGAAAACAGAGAAAAATGGGGTATTTTAAAGGGACAACCATCAGGAGGGACAGAGCCTTACGGAGTAGCAGCCCTCAGTGGAGACTTGGGGAACGTGGGATGAATCAAGAGGAGCACCTGGAAGGAAACGTAAGAACAGATTGAGAGCGAGCAGGAGGGGGCTGTCTGGGCAGAGTTTCGGGGGAGATGTGGGCCTGGGCACGAATATGCCGCGTCAGGGAAGAACAGAAGGAACGCTGGAGGACCGTGTGGCGGTTCCGACCTGGCGACTTGGAGCTACTATGGGACAGACTTCCGGGGAGGATGGCTGACGAGGCCTGGGAGGGGATGTGGTTGGACGGGGACGAGGGCGGGCTCACGGACGGCCTGGACCCCCGGAGGAGAGGCTGGCCCTTGATCTGAGCGGGCTGGGGAGGGCATGGGTCCACTAAGACGCTCAGCTCACACTTGTGGACTGAACTGAAGACAGATGCAAAAGCAACGTGGGAAGTAGATCAGAAGAGGTTTTATTTATTTATTTATTTTATTTTTTAAATGATTTTTTATTATATTATGTTAGTCACCATACGGTACATCCCCGGTTTCTG
Organism: Ursus maritimus; assembly: GCF_017311325.1. Classification (NCBI taxonomy): domain Eukaryota; kingdom Metazoa; phylum Chordata; class Mammalia; order Carnivora; family Ursidae; genus Ursus; species Ursus maritimus. The sequence continues at coordinate 23,394,927 of NW_024426230.1, read as the reverse complement.
ATGTAAGGCTCGATGATTCATTAGTTGCGTATAACACCCAGTGCACCATGCAATACGTGCCCTCCTTACTACCCATCACCGGTCTATCCCATTCCCCCACCCCCCTCCCCTCTGAAGCCCTCAGTTTGTTTCTCAGAGTCCATAGTCTCTCATGTCAGAAGAGGTTTTAAATCTGTAGTTCTTATTTGAAAATATAACCCAGATATTGTTATCAAGCATCGGAGGTATAGCTTTGTGTGGGACCAGGGCTGCGAGGAGACGTGTAACGTAAGACTCAGTCTAAAACGTGACACTCTTCTAGTGGGCCCTGTGCTTCTTTTTTGGTGGGGCTAAGGGAGGCAGGGTGGCGATAAGAAAATAATTAGCTTTGGGGTCCTAGTGTTCCCTGGTCCTGCCGTGGACCTGCGTGGAGGCCTCTGGTGTGGCTTTTATGAACGAGGTACCTGCTGTGTGGCCTCCCGGAACAAGGGGGCGAACAGATGGGCTGTCGGAAGCAGCGCGAGGCCTCAGCGGAAGCCTGCACATCACCCCGGTGCAGGGCAGCCTTTGTTCTCCCGAGGGCGCTGGGCCTGCGTTTACTCCGTCTGGTACACCCCCAAGCCCAGTTATTAGAGACGCCCTGCAAGGAAGCCGCTCTAAAGGCCTGTGTGGGGCCCATTAGCGCCTCAGCAGCGGCTCCCAGTGTGCCCGGGAACAGCAAGACGTCATTTCAGTGTATCCACAGCGTGAGAGGCGTTTTAATCTTGACTTTGCCTCCTCACGCTTCATTGTGTTTAGAGCTGGGTGTGTTTCTGCCATTATTTGGTGATTTTCTTGCAAGGAAGCCATTTTATGAAAAATGCCTGATTATTGCTGCCAGAAAAATAATATCCAACAATTTGCTTTAAATGATATAGTCTTAAGAGTGAGTGTTATTCAGACAAATGCAAATAATTTCGACAATTACTCTGCATTTAATCACCACGAAATCGCGTCCTCCCCGCGTCCCTTCTCTCACTCAGTGTGCAGTAATGGAGTGTTTTAGTGAAGGAAACACTGAACGGTCTTAGAGGGAAGGTATTTACCTTCTTCCAGCATGCCTTGTAAGAAGCCTGATCCATTTCAGGAGAAACTAGTTGACTATGAGAGTGACCCCAGGCAAATATTTATGCTGTTAGGTCCCGACAGCTGACCAATGGACAGCACACATTCCTTCTAAGCGGTGAGGAAGGGGGTGTCAAGCCTGGGGATGTGATGACTCCCTAAGCAGGTGAGTCGAGCACAGAGGAGGGCTGCAGTAGGGGGTCCCTGGCATTCAGAGCTGAATCTTCCCTTTATAAAGATGAGAAGTTCGACTCTCAGTGAAAGCCATACAAGGGGGGCGGGACGCGGAGAGCCCAGGAGCGGCTCACGTATTGCTCATTCAGAGGCTGTTGGGTGCCTCTGAGAGGGAACCCGTGCTCACTGGTGTGTGTGGCATAAAGGTTCTCAACAGCTCTCCGGAGGGCTAAATGCATGTTTCTGATCTGCTCACAACCAAGAGAGTAAATTCAAACCTCCCCGGGTACTCAGCTAGACTCCCACGGCTGAGTACAAAGACCTGGGCAATGTCTTCCCACCTCAACCAGTAGTAGGTGGAAACTGCCTAGAGGGATACTGTCATCGTACAACTTCTCTCCAGAGAAGAACTTCCCAAACCCTTTTATAAAGCAAGGGTGAAAATTAAACCCATTCTAGGGGAACCACTGTTTCCCCTGCATTACCTTGGGGCAATGGTGTCTTTGCTGATAGAAATGCCAGCTGGGTATTTGTTACTACAGGGTTTCTGAGCTGCCGCGATGAGGGGCTTGATTTCCTCTTTCAGAGAGGAGAGTCCGTCCACGGCCCTCACCCAGTACCTCCGTAAGGCTGCCATCATGACTGGCACTGTCCATGGTGAGTTTTCCCAGGTATGGGCCATGCATGTGGTTGTCTTGAATGGTGGGGCCATTTCAGGCCCCCGTCTCCTGGTGTTAAGGGCAGAGTATCTTTGGATGGGACTGTAACACTAGGAATCACTGTGGGTGTGGCCAAATGGGCTTGTGGATTCCTGTGTGCCCATTATCTTCTTCATGATGGGCACAAAGACAGCTCCTCTGTCGTCCAACCGTTTCATTTCCTAGCAGCCTTTCCTTTGCTTTCAGCAGGGTCGTTGTCATTGTTCGTTTGTTTTAAAGTGTGGTCTGAAGATCACTTGCATTGAATCACCTGTTTGTCAGATATGCCCCTGTTATCAGAAGCTCTGGGAGCAGGCCTGGGGACTTGTAACAATTAGGTAACTTTTATGGACACTAAAGTTTGAGAACCAGTAGCTTCAAGGATACAATTAATTTCTTGGCCCAAGGTATGTGCCTTTTCATGCTCTGGCCCCGGCCCATCTTTCTGGCCTTCTCTCCAGGACTCAGAACTTCTCAAGGTCTCCTCCCAACACTGTATGCTCTTGCTCCTGATCTTTCTTCCACTTGCCGCACCCCTCCTCTTTTCTCTAGCGACTAGGTCGTATTGATCGAGCGGGACCCTGCTCAAATGTCAGTGTCCTTGTGACGTCTTCCCTGAGTCTGGCAGGAAGAGTTTCTCACTCCATCCTGCCTCCTCCATGGTGCTCTCAGGCTGTGGGCCCCTCTGGGGAGTGACCGGATTTTGGCACAACGGACATCACGCTCAAACCCCCTCATGGTGGGAACCATTGGCTCAACTTGCACGAGTCTGCTGGATATGTTGGTAAATTGCTGATGTAATTACTACTTTTTTCAAAGAAAACAGAATTGTTCTATTAGTTTGGTGCCCATTCCACCTGGAAGTTCTGAAAGCATCAAGTTTCTGAGAAAAAGGAGGACACATCGAGCGGTGGGTTGTTTAGAGACCCAGGGAACGGAGGAGTTCCGCAGCCAGGTGGCATTTACAGAACCACTTTCCTCCCTCCGCGCCTCCCCCCCTCCCTTCCATTTGCCATAAACAGTCATAACTGCTCTTGGGTAGTGAGGGCACCAAGAGGAAGCATTAAACGAGTGCTAGCTGTGCAGATTGGAACTACAAGGATAACGTACAACTGTAAGCACAAAACCTAGTGTGGAATCAGAGGGCAGAAGGAAGGGCCATGGTCTTAAGTTCTCTTGAGAAGAAGGGCCATGGTACACGTGTCCTCTGTCTCACTGCCCCTCAAGGATGACGGCTTGTGACTTAGAGAGCTTATTGCATCTGCGAGTGTCCAGACCCAACTCCAAGGGTCATTTTGTTACCGGTTTCATCTAGAATAGGGGTCTTCACAAGGGGACAAGGATGTACCTCAAGAAAACTTCACAGCCTCAAGATTGTTTACAGAATTCGTGACGAGCCTGCATGCCTTTTCCTGAGGAAACGTCACGGTTCTCATCAGTTGTACAGGGGCCTGTACAGCTGAGAAGGTAAGAGCCTAGGTCTAGAACACCCCAACAGGGGGCCCCAGGCTTTAGCAGCCGTAAGCAGGGGCTTCAGGGCAGGTTTTAGGGCTTCGGTTCTGGCTTTGCTGATTCACTCGCTGTGTGACTTTGGGCAAGTTACCTAGTTTTTCTGAGCCTTAGTTCCTTCAACTGTCAAATGGGTTGGTAACTTTACCTACTTCACAGAATGGTGGTGAGGATTAAATGCGTTAATACCCGGGACGTAGCAAGCATTCAATAGATGTTAACTGTGTTCATGTTAATGCTGTGGTTTTTATTGTTTTATTATTATTACGTGGTGAGCCTTGAGTCCCTGACTGGCCTTGGCATACTTACTCCCCCCCCCAATCTCTATTTCCTTTACCCGTCCAGGTGCCTTGTCATTTGGTCTCTAAGCTTAGGGACAGTAACTCCTGACTCTTGCAGTGAAATATCCACGTGGTTCTTGTATTAACAAGATTCTTTAGTAGACAGTAATATTCAGATCTATTCCTACTTTCTTCCTGCTAATCAATGATGCCCTGAATCCTTCAGGGATGTGCTCTGCATAAATAATATTGTGCATAATTTTGCATTTTCTGCATAATTCTATTTTGCCGCATAACAATGTGTCCGTTCATTTTTTCCCCTTTCTGTGCCCTGGAAAGAAAGAAAGTAATTTGAAATGGCTGGCAATCTCACAAGTGTTTGCTCGTTAACATTACATCTTTGAAACATTCCCCAGAGGTATGCTAATAGGCAACAAGCAAAACAAAAATAAAGAAAATCAAGGGAGAAAGAAATATACACGACTGCAAAAGCGATTTGTAGCTTTCAGGGCTTACCAGTCACTCTGCTGCTCAGCCTTCGAGCTGTTAATTGTATGTAATTATGAAGTGCTGAACTATGAATGGCCCTGACTTGAAGCTGGGAACACAGAATGAGGCTATATTCAAATGATGCATTGATCTGTGAAGAGTGATATGCTGTTTACAATCTCAATGAGTTGTTTCCCCCATAGTTTTATGATTCTTCGGATAATATTTTTGGGGGTGGAGAGACCTGAAGAAAAATGGTGCGGACGAGAGCGTCTTCCGCGTCAGGAGTTTAGGGAATTGAATAAAAATAAGATCTGTTTTCATTAGCTGAGACCCCAGGACAGAGGATTTTCATTTTGATAATTTGGACCTAAATCTTACCATGAATATTATGCAAACGCTCTTTAAAGCAAAGGGGGAGGATGCTCGCAGCTGGGAGCTGTAAGGAGAGCCAGCAAAGAACCCACGGCTCTAAGCGTGAGGGGCTTTGGGGTCTCCGAGGAAGACGGGGCATTCTGAGTGGTCCTTTAAACCTGTCTGGGATTTTGTAATACGGAAGTTTTGAAGACGGCCACGATGGTCTCTCTTGAACCGTAGGTAAACCGAACGTAATTTAGAGCAAGCTAAGATTCTGGAAAAATGCTAATTGCCCTGATTTTCATTTAGTTGTGGTTTATTGTACTTCCTGAGCCCCGAAAAAGTGTTCTTTCGACTGAGTACATTAGAGAACATTTCCAATCGTAAAATAACTGTAGGGACTATAGTCTCTAGGAGACTCGGCGCTTTTATGTTTTTAACAAGTGTTGAGATATTGGGTTCTAGAGGCAGAAGTTCAAGCTCTACCCCTTACTGACCACATAGCTTTATGGCCTCCGTCAGCCTTCAGTTGCCTTAATCTGTAAAAGGGATATAATAACAATGTTTTCTTCCTATCTCACTGAAATGTTCAGAGGGTCAAATAAGATATTTCTGTGAAAGTGGTTTATAAGCTGTGGTGTTCCATAATATTTAGCTGTTGCTATAGACTGATTTCTCTCCCTTCTCCTCTGCTACACAAATTCTCATCCCGCTGACATTACAGCTGCCATTTTTTTTTTTTTTGGTGCTAGACACTTTTTTTGTGTTAGACACTGAACATATACAGTCTAAGTCAGTTCCTGAAATGATTCTATGAGACAGGTACCTCAGTTCCCCCCCATACAGATGAGGAAATCAAGGCTTAGCCAGTTAAGTGACTTATTAAGGCCACGTACAGGTGGAAATGGGGGCAGGTATGGGGGCAAAGTCTCTCTCTTTCTCGGTGTCGATCAGTTAACAAGTTGCTGGGAGATCCATGTTTAACAGAAATAACACTTTAGGGTGGGTACGTATTTACTATAGTTCTGACAAAGAATTTCTACCTTTGGTTTAATTATTCTTTGTGAAATGGATTACAAACAATGAACTCTGGCAAATAAGACATAATTTAGTATTGTAATTCTTCAGCGATCACTCAAGAAGCTTGTGAAATAGGAAGATTCTAGGGTTCAATCATTTGAGGTTCTATTTAGGGGGTGTTAGGAGGGGCCTGGGGATCTGCCTTTTGAATGGATTCTCCCAGGGATTCTCTCAGAGTATTAGGGGGTCTGGGGGACCACAGTGAAGAAACATTGAGATTCTGGATGTTTGAGGGTCTTGGATGATGCTTTTTATTATTTCCATACAGTTATTTCAGTTAAAGAACAGATGATGAGTCTCCTTAAGACAGTTTATAGGGTGATTCAGGTGTGGCCCATTCTGAAAGGCATTAAAAAAAATCAAACCCGTACTTTTTTTTTTTCTTTCTATTGGCCTTGCAAGAAAGTGATAATTGCTGTAAAACAGAGGTAAAAAAAAAAAAAAAAAAAAGGAATTGTTTGAATTTTTAAGCCGCAAAAGTATGTTAAGGAAATTTCCAGTAGCTTTAAAAATCATTAACTAGGGGTGCCTGGTGGCTCAGTCGTTAAGCGTCTGCCTTCGGCTCAGGGCGTGATCCCAGCGTTCTGGGATCGAGCCCCACGTCAGGCTTTTCTTCTGGGAGCCTGCTTCTTCCTCTCCCACTCCCCCTGCTTGTGTTCTCTCTCTCTCGCTGGCTGTGTCTCTCTCTGTCAAATAAATAAATAAAATATTTAAAAAATAAAAATAAAAATCATTAACTAGGTTGTGTCATAAAGGGCATAATTGGGGAGGGTGGTTTGAAAGTTTTCCTTTTATGAGCAAAGGGCATGAACAGATACTTTACAAAAGAAGAAATATATAAGGAATTGTCTTCAACTCCAATAATAATCAAAGAAATAGAACTTAAAGCAATAATATATTACTTTTTTAACCTAACAGGCAAATATTGAAAAATGACAATTAAGACTATAGATGAGAAGAGTATAGGTGCTATTTTAAACATTTTGCTTACACTAATTAATTTAATCAGCACAATGACCTTAGGAGGTGTACTATTATTATCCCCATTTTACAGATGAGGAAACTGAGGCATACAGATGCCATAGGGGCTTTCTGTACTGCTGATGAGAGTAAAAAGTGGTATTATCTTTTTATTGGGTAATTTGATACTATGTTCAAGAGCCTTGAAATATTCATCTACTTTAACCCTGTAATTCTACTTCTAGGGATTTAAAAAAAAAATTTTTATTATGTTATCTTAGTCACCATACAGTACATCCCTAGTTTTTGATGTAGTGTTCCATGATTCATTGTTTGCGTATAACACCCAGTGCACCATGCAATATGTGCCCTCCTTAATACCCATCACCAGCCTAGCCCAATCCCCCACCCTCTCCCCTCTGAAGCCCTCAGTTTGTTTCCCAGAGTCCATAGTTTCTTATGGTTCATTCCCCCTTCTGTTTACCCCCCCATTTACTTCTAGGAATTTATCCTTTGGAAACAATTAGAGATTCACACAAATCTATGTACAAGAATGTTCTGGTAGCTTTATATTTTAATACAAAAAATGGAAACAATCTAATGATCCAACAAGAGAGACATTACTAAATTACCGATGGCTTACCCCTGTGAGGAAACATCACCAGCTATTAAAAATCGCAGTTTTCAAAATTACTTAAAGGCATAGGAAAATGTTCACAGTAGAAATGTTAAGTTAAAAAAAAAAAGGACTCAAAGCCACATGTGCAAAACTACTCCAATTATAATAAAATGTTAATATGAAATAAATGCCTGGTGGTTACTCTAAGACCTTTGTAGGCCATAAGCGCTTTTTAAAATCATATCAAATATACATAAAACCATCATTTTTGTTATTATCTAATGACATTTCCTTAATTGCTACTCAGTTTTGTCAGGTTAAGGAAACATGGCATCTTTGGAGGGGCTGGGTCTGCTAATGAGTTTATTTTGAGCTTCTTTGACTCACCCCTGCCCCTTTGCTGGTGGGCCTGGGATGGGGACGGAATGTCCCTTTTGTCTAGATGACCTGGAGGGGAGGGGCTGGGGCACAGAAAGGACACACTGCCTTCCTGAAGTTTCGGGGAAAGGCTTGTGCTTGCTTATCTTGGCTTTGGCGTCAGCTGGTGAAAGGCAGACTGACAGGGTCTTGGGCTTATGCCTGTCGTGTGTCCCACCTCTCCCTTGAGCTTTGTGGCCCCAGAATTGTGGAACTGTGGAATCCGTAGAGCTGGCTCTGCTCATGAGTAAGTGAAGAACGTGAGGACTTGAGATCAGGTGATGGCCCAAGCTCATAGCCCGGGACTTGGGGCCAGGCTCAGCTTCTTGACTCCTAGGCCAGGCTACTTTGTGTGGCGCCAAATGGCTTCCCCGTCTAGGATGAGAGGAAGGCGCTCAGCGCCTTTGCTGGGAAAGCACTGCCGTCTATCTAGCGAGGCTGCTCGGTCTCAGATGGCTCTGTGCCCATTGTGATGGTATTAGTAAGTGGGGCCTTTCGGACGTGGTTAGTTCACGAGTGCGGAGCCCTCGGGAGTGGGATTAGTGTACTTAGAAAGAGACCCCACAGAGATCCCTCCCCTTTGTCCCCCATGTGAGGACAAAGTGAGCAGTGGGCGGTCTGCCACCTGGAGAATGGCTGTCATGTTTCTCTGAGTGTTTCTTCTTTGTTAAAACAGGCTTGTAACACTTAGGATACATGATCCTGTTCTTGGATTTGCTAATAAAACAACAACCACTTGTACAGTGCTTGCTACGTGCGAGGCGCTGTTTTAAACACTTATATTAACTAATTAATCAGCACAATGACTTTATTGGGTACAGATCATTATTATCCCCATTTTACAGATGAGGAAACCGAGGAGCATTGAAGTTCATCGCTCAGGGTCATACCTCTGGGAAGTGGTAGTACATGCTTTGAATCCAGGCAGTCTGGCTCAGATATATACTTTATTTATGACACTTTGCTGCCTTAAATCAAATCAAATCAAGTGGTTAATTAATGTGGAGCATCTAGTATATGCATTCTCAGTGGGGGTGATAGCCCCCTCTCCCCGCTCACTGGGATACAAAGGAGTAAAAACTGGTTCTCGGAGGGGTGAAAAAGTTTCATATTTTTGGTATATTTTATAAAGATATTCACATAGTACATAAACAGATACAGAATATAGTTGTGGTGGTAAAAATTAATGAGGGAAGGGAGTGATTAGGGAAAAAATGTCTAAGAAGTCTCCTTGGAGAGTAATTATGAAATAAGGCTGAGAAACATTGATCCAGTGCGATGCTAGGCTCACAGGAGGCTTTTCACAAGTCCTCCTTCCTTCTCCCCGTGTTTAGTGTGAGAAGAGGAAGGGGGCCGGGTTGGTGTGTTCCCCCACCTGGGGAAGAGTTTTAGTCCGGGTCACCAGACAGGTAGAGAGCCAGGCGCTTGACTTCCGCTGGAAGAGGAAGCAAAGCAGGAGCCAAGGAACCACTGCTGCTCAGACACTGCTTTGAATGCACGTTAAACTTAGTTATTAAGCGGAGTCTTTAAAAAAAATTATGCAAGATTTCAGTGTCACAATCAGGCTGCTATTCAAGAATAGATGAATATTCAAACCTAACAAATGCATGGGATAAATAATTTCAGCAATAAGTATAACATACCTCTTGGGTCCCAGGAGTAACGGCAAAGCAAGCACTGTTCTGTAGAGTATGGAAGAACCAACCTAGACAGACGCCTATGTATGTTCGAAGAAGAAATTATTTTATTTACATATAATGCCTATTTATGTGTAAAATCTTATCTTTAAAATAAAAAAAATTAATGCAAAAACAGCCCAATTAAGTACCTCCCATGTTCCTTTTTTGTTTTGGGTGATAATGCTTTAATTACTTTACTCTCTCAGTTGAGTTATTTTATTTTCGCCTGTCTGGCCACATGGCTCCTCTAAATGTTCCGTATGATTTGGATACAATTTATGAATGTACTTCCTGTTATGAGTTAGAAACCTTATAGAGCCGATAGCAAACTTCTTCAAGGACTTTTTTTTTTTTTTAAAGATTTTATTTATTTATTTGACAGAGAGAGACAGCCAGCGAGAGAGGGAACACAGCAGGGGGAGTGGGAGAGGAAGATGCAGGCTCCCAGCAGAAGAGCCTGACGTGAGGCTCGATCCCAGAACGCTGGGATCACGCCCTGAGCGTGAAGGCAGACGCTTAACGACCGAGCCACCCAGGCGCCCCTCTTCAAGGACATTTTAAAATGAAATAAGACCTGCAGAGATGTTCTTTGGCCCAGGTCACGAGGGCCGCCTACTTCCCCTTTCTTTCCGTTCTGTTAAGGCCCCTCGAGTCAAGCACATCTCCTGCGAGGTGCCTGTGGAGTCTCATGATGGCTACTAGGGATTTGAAAATGGTTATTTGCCAATAAACAGCTTTTTAAAGTCAACTTTGTCAAAGGGAGCCCGGGCCCCTTTTCATAGCAAATGAGGCTCAGTTCCGTGTCAAGGAGAGACAGACCCTCTCTAACCCTTGTCCCCCGAGGGGCTGAGAGCTGGAGAAACTCGAGCACCCCTTGCCTTTAGAAGGTGAAATCTCGGTAAATGCTGTCATAGATGATGAAATTCCCCACTCTCCCACGTCTAGGTAGATGCCTGGCAAAGTTATGAAATAGAAAAATTCTGGTTTTGGCTTCCCCGACTCACCTTCTCCCTTGACCATCCCGCATGGCCCACCCTAGGCTTGATCCCCCCAGCATGATAGCTCAGAGACCAGACCCTCTTTCTCCGCCCAGGGCTTACTGTCGCTCCCATGGGAGAGGGGAGAAGGGACAGAATAGGGGCTGCCCTCCCGGAACCTTTCCTACTCCAGATCACGTTCTCTAGGGGCTCTGTTTGGGGAATTCCGAAACAAGCCAAACAAAAAAGGACGAAGGATTGAGGAAGATTGCTTGGCCCAGTGGATCCGCACGGATTTCGTGTGCAATCAAAAGCACGTCGTGGCTCTTGGTGAACTGGTGAGGGGTGTTAAGAACCTTTTCTGTCTCCTGTTGATGCCAGCAGGGTTGGTTCTAGCACCGCGGGAGTCAGTGCTGGTCTTTACCAACTCCAGCCTCCCTTCACGTGGCAGCCAGGACATGCGCCTCTCAAGTCTGCGGGAAACACAGTTGACGGAGGGCCCCAGCCGCTATGCTCCGAAACCCAGCCCATGTTTCTTTCTTTTTTTTTTTAATTTTAGTTTTTAAATTTATTTTTATTACTTTTTTATATTTATGGAGATATAATTGATTTTTAACATTGTGTAAGTTTAAAATGTACAGCATGATGATTTGATGTAAGTATATACTGCAAAATGATTACTAAAATAAGCTTAGTTAACACTTCTATCACCTCACATAACTGCCTTTTTTTCCTGGTGAGAACATTTAAGGTTTACTCTCTGAGCAACTTCCAAGTACATGATACAGTACTGTAAAAAAACAAATTTTAGTTAATACACATTGCAATATTGGTTTCAGGAGTAGAATTCAGAGATCCATGACCTACATATGACACCCAGAACTCATCAAAACTGCCCCCTTTAATGCCCACCACCCATTTAGCCCATCTGCCACTCACCTCCCTCCATCAACTCTCAGTTTGTTCTTTATAGTTAAGAGTCTCTTACGGTTTGTTTCCCTCTCTCTTTTTTCTTTCCCCCCTTTCCATATATTTATCTGTTTTCTTTCTTAAATTCCACAGATGAGTGAGATCATACAGTATATTTGTCTTTCTCTTACTGACTTATTTCACTTAGCATAATACACTCGAGCTCCAACCACATCATTGCAAACGGCAAGATTCGTTCTTTTTGATGGCTGAGTAATATTCCATTTTACATATATATATATATATATATATATATATATACCACACTCTCTTTATCAGCCGATGGACATTTGGGCTCTTTCCATAGTTTGGCTATTGTTGATAGTGCTGCTATAAACTTTGGGGTGCAGGTGCCCCTTCGAATCTGTATTTTTGTAAACTTTGGGTAAATACCTAGTAGTGCAATTGCTGGGTCATAGGGTAGCTCTATTCTTAGCTTCTTGAGGAACCTCCACACTGTTTTCCAGAGTGGCTGCACCAGCTTGCATTCCCACCAAGAGTGTAAGAGGGCTCCCCTTTCTCCGCATCCTCACCGACCTCTGTCGTTTCCTGTGTTGTTAATTTTATCCATTCTCGCAGGCGTGAGGTGGTATCTCATTGTGGTTTTGATTTGTATTTCCCTGATGATGAGCGATATCGAGCATCTTTTCATGTGTCTGTTGGCCGTCTGGAATGATGCAAATGGTGCATAACCATATCCTGCCAACACCATGGTTCCCCTCAGCTGCTCCCAGCCAGTGAGTGTTTCTGGACAGCTCTGGCTCAGGGGCTCCCCGATGGCCTTACTGAACTCAGAACCGCACTGCAGCCGGAGATACTTCCATCCCATCTTTCCTTCCCTCCGGACTCAGACTGGCATTGTTTCGATGACTCTCCAACTCTCTTTTGGCTCCCTCCCCATTTTCTCCCAGAGGCATTTCCCCTAAGAAATTTAGTGCGTGTTCGTCCTGTTTTGGCTTCTGTTTCCTAGAGGACACACCTCATGATGTCCTGCCCCTCAACCAGTCACCTTCCACCTTCTGCCTTCTCTCCACTCCCCTATCCACCCACTTCCTGAAAACTCCCTCTCAGGAAAGATGATCTGATATCAGCTCTTCTATTTTGGGTTACTTCTTCTAGTCATAGTTGCTTATTGAAATATCTCTATTTGTAGAGTACAAGTCTTTGTCCCCGAAGAAACGTCAGACTCTCAAAAGCCTTTTGGGTGCCTGGGAGATTCAGTCCTGCAGGTGGGGGTCTAACAGCCCGTAAGTAAGGTTGATTCTGGAGGTGATGCCTCTCCAACGGCTGGTTTTAAAAACTGGCTCCTTGCAACATGTTTGTGGGAAAGAGGGAGTGTTAATCTCTGTACTGAACCCCCCGTGTGCAATAGAACCAGGATTGAAGGACTTCTCTCGCTTCCATCCAGGTGTCTGGACTCACCTGGTGTGTTCTAGCTATGGGTTTTCCATGTCCCAAGCTTTCCTCTCACTGCGATCTGCCTCAAGCCACGCCCCCTTTGACTAGGGGGTGTTGTTTAGCAAAGTGGTGCGATTGCCTCCGTCGATGATTACAGCTGATTATAGGGTAATGCAAAGCAGGAGAGCAGGGTGTGTACCCTAGTTCTCGGATGGGTGCTTGTTCTTTACCAGAAGGCCAGTTGAGACACGTAGCTTCTACTGGCCATGCAATCACGCACTTATGATAAGAATAATAATAGCTGACATCTCTTGACCGTAGGCTATAAGCCAGGTATCGCTTCGTGCTTTACCCATTCAGCCTCACTGAAATCTCCTCATAACCCTGAGAGATGGGGGCTAGTCCATCATCCCATGGTACAGCTGAGAACCTGAAGCTCGCTGAGCGTCACAAACCTGAGAAATGACTAAACCAGAAGCCGAAGCTAGGATGTCTGATGGCTGAACTCTGCTGCTCCCACTTCTTGCCAAAAGCATTGAGCATTGCGTGCGTCACTGTCTGCGTGACATTTGCCTGGTGCTCAACAAGGGCAACACGCAAGCTGAAGGATTCTTGGGTCTCTTTGTTGTCTGTTTCCTCCCTCCCTCCTTCTCCCTCCTTCCCTCCCTTTCTTCCTCCCTTCTTTTCTTATGTCCTTCTTTTTCTTTTCAAAGTCTGAAATGCCAGTTTCCCAGCACAACACCCCCGAGGGGGCTGCCTGCCCTCAGGGGCTGGTATCCAGGCTGGAGCGCAAGTACTAGGGTCCTCGATCTGTGGCCGCGCTGACTGGTGATCCGAGAGAGGCGCTGGCTGGGCCTGCCGCGGCCCAGGCTCCCGCAAGGAAGGACCCTGGTCCACGGAGTCTTTCAGAGAGCGAGTGCAGAAGAAGAAAAAACACTTGTTGAGACAACAGGCAGACATTTCTCAGGCCCTCTTGAATGAGAAAGCAGCCAGGAAGGGTGACTCAGATGAAAAAGGCTGTTCTGTCCCCTGCCTGAGAGTTAGTCCCTGCGATGAGCTTTTCTAAATAGCTGCCCGATCATCTGTGTCATCCACAGGCACTGTCATTTTGTTGGCATTGGTGTCCCTTCCCCATTCGTGAGACTAGGGTGTTGATCTGTATTGTTAATGACAAGCCGGGGAGAAATCACATTCAGGATGAGCAGGCATCGGGAATATTTATGTGTGTCCTGTTAGCTGAAACTCAGTTTTGTGCTGCCAATAAAATTGGGTGACAGCATTCTTCCAAGAGTTTGTTTTCTTCGCCTGTTATCTGAAAATGTTGCAGTCTCAGCTGCGCTTGGAAGGCAACAAATGGGACAAAACATAAATATGGCATGGTGTCAGATTCTGAAGACACCCGTGATGACAGCATGACTTGTTTGTAAATGACAAACAAAATCCTTTCCAGAGTGAAGAAAAGAGTGGGTGGGGAAAACCTATTTCTCTAAATGAGTTTAGCTGAGATCGGAGTGTAGACTCCTGTTTGAAACCTTTCCGCCAAGATCCAGGAATGCCTTTGAAGAAAAAAGCATGACCTCCTCGGGAAGGGTGCTCTACACACACCTACACGGGCCATACGCGTTTGTCTTGTCCAAGGTAGGCACCCAATAAAGTTTTATTGATAATGATGACTGTATTATCTTTTTTGTGACAAATTACCCCCAGAACCTTGTGGCTTCAAACAATAAAGACAGATGATCTCACACAGTTTCTGTGGTTCAGGAATCCAGGAGGGGCTTTGCTAGGGGCTCTGGCTCTGGGTCTCTCCTGAGGTTATAGTCAATATGTGGGACAGGGGCCGCAGTCCTCGGAAGGCATGAATGGCGTGGGGGGAGCTACTGCTGAGTGGCTCATGCACGTGCCTGGCAAATTCGTGCAGGTTGTGGGAAGGAGGCTTCAGTTCCTTGCACGTGCACCTCTCCCCAGGGCTGGATGGGGGTCCTCATGACATGGCAGCTGGCTCCCCCACAGTGAGTGTCGCACGAGAGAGCGAGGTGGAAGCTGCCAGGTATTTCACGACTGACCCTAGGAGGTCGTTCTCCATCATTTCCGCCACATTTTATTTGTTAAAAAAGGAGAGAAATTAGCTTCACTGAAGGAAGGAATATAAAAGAATTTGCAGGCAGAGTTGAAAACAACCCCGGTGACCTTTAAGATTTGTGCAAAACAGGATCCTTAAAATAAATCCCTCACAAGAGCAACTGCTTTCATCTGAGCATAAAAATGTCTCTGACATCAGTCCAGAAAGGCTGTCACTGAGCAAGTTGATAAGAATGATAATGGACAATAAATTATCTTTTCATGGAAACAGATGAGAAGGGACACTGACATTCTGATGTTAAGTGTGGGAAGGATTCACTCTTCAAATTTTCGATGGTGATGAATTTCATTTGGAGTTGAGTAGCACAGACAGGTTTGAGGTGTTTCATTCATAAAGAATGTTTGGATATGGGGTTTAGACCTCTTTATTTACTCCCTGCTTTAAAATCAGGATCCTAATTTAAATCCTCTTTTCCCCTTGACTCATCTCAGACCTTCTTCTTTTTCTTCTTTTTTTTTTAATGCCTCTGTTTTCCTGTTGGGAGGCCTACTGTTGCCCTACTGAGCTGCTGTCGGGATACAAATGTGATTAGAAATAGGGCATCACGTTGGGTGAAAGAAAGACCCTACTTTGTATCCTCTGTGACAGGCATCTCCTTTGACTTTAAAACCAGTTTTTTTTCTTCCACCAAAATGTCAAATCTGGTGTTGATCAAAGGCTAATTCTGAACTTTGGGGACGTGAGAGCCATCGAGCTTCCTCGACTTAGGACTCCATTTTCTCAGCTCTAAAGAGAGATCTGACAGCACTTAGGACACTCCAGCATCCTTGGTAAAAATACTTAGCCATTTTAAAACCAAGCACAAGATGGTAATTATTATAGAGAGTGTTTTATGGGTGGTGAATTAGTCATGGTGATAGGCTTCTGGAAGAGAGAATTTCTGGATGGTAGGATGAGAATAAATGAATCTATGTGTGTGCAGTGTCTTGTAAAATGCTCCAAAATACCTCAAATGCCTCCACTCCAAGATACCTCAAACTCTGGAAAAGGTTTTCCAGTAAAATAGCTTTCATTGACATAACTTGTTTGGAAAGATACTTTTCTCCAAATGGGAGGGGACGATGCTGTTCCGTCATCCAACCTGAATCTCGTTTTAGGCCTGTTTTCATGGAGGGGAGATCTGGAACTTGGCTGGGCCAGGGTAACACCTCTAACGCCAGTCTCTCTGTGGGACTCATCTGTGTGCTTTAGGCCTGGGAACTGGTCATAGCTATTCGGTTAATCCCAGCCGGTAGTAGTATTTTTTTCATACTGGTGTTTCTAATGATTTGTGGAGTGTTTGTGCCCAGGCCCTATTCCTGGCCTATCACTGACTTCCCCAGGGGGGAGAAGATGCTCTTTGGATGTTGGCCGTGGAGGTTCATGTTGTCCCCATCAGCAGTGGGTGTGGTCAGAGTGACAAGTTACAGTTTTAACATCCCAGGGAAGCGTCTCCAGGAGCTGAGGCGCAAACAGCATCCTGGGAAAATCCTATGCTGATAGGAATCAACTCATGGGGTCTTGTCTGCTGTATATTACCAGGGCATCTGGTCATTCTTCTACACATCACACACGCCCTTAGATTTATTTACCCTCGGACTTGTTCCCCAGGCACCTCCAGGACCGATCCATGGAATAGAAGGAGTGGTGATACTGCTGTGCATACTGACGAACTCAATGCAAGGCTGGCATTAGATTTTAGTCGATGCCCCCACTGCATACTTGGATGAATCCAGACAGATTTAGGGGGCTTAGCTGGAACTTGAAAGAACAGCTGTTCAATGATAAAACAAAATTTTTGCAGTTTTTTGATGTAAAGGAATCTGTGGTTTACTTTTTTTTTTTTTTTTTAAGCAAAGCACCTGTGAACCGGAATGGAGGGAGAATTTCGGTTTTTATGTTTATGATAATGCTTACCGCTCTGCTCTGCAGCCTGAGCTGAAGCCTTTTTCCTCTTGCCATCTTCTGCTCCCCTCTCTCTTAATCTCTGCTCAGTGCTTGTTGATTTGCATGTATGAATAGTAACACCTAGTGACGGGCAGGGCTCAGGAGACGCAATTCGGTTGCCAGCTTTTCCTACCGCGGAGCCCTGTCAGCATCTTGCATTGATTTGGACTGTAATCAATGTTTCTCGTTACCGCTGTGCCTGCTCCTCCCGGGCTCTGAGTTCCCTCCTCCAGCTCCCTTCTCTGGCATCGGCCCTCCAGCACGCTGCTTGGCAAAACTCGATTTCACCCCGCGTTGCTGCCAGAGGACTCAGTCGGAGGGCTGTTAATGTGTTCTCGAGGGAAATAGCTCACACTGTCTTTCTTAATCGAATAATTTCTTGACGGTTTTGTCACTTATCATATCCTTTGTTTGAAATAGTACAGTGCTCCAGCTAGGAATTATGGGCCTCGGTAACAGTACCCTTTGAACACCAGCTTGGTATAAGGAGAGCAATGCTAGAGGCTTCTAATCAAAATTCCCTGCATGAGAGTCTGTCTTTTCAATAGGGGACATTTAAAAAACCCGGGAGAGGGGGAAAGCAATAAACATTACCACGATGGGAAAGTTCTTGATAGCAGTGAGGGAGTCCACTGGAGGGATATTTGTTTTCTTTGAGAAAGCAGCCCATTTTTCCAATGCAAGCCTCCCCCCAGCCCGTAGACTTGAAGGACTGAAGGCGATGACATTCTATATTCGCTTTCAGAGGGGGGAATGCATGTCAGCAGTTTCCCGTGACGGATCCTGAAGCTAGTGGCGGCATCTCCCCGAGGAGGAGGCTGAAACCTCTGAACATCTGCATCCCAGACGCCTCTTCCTCTGACATTTCCCTTCCAGCCCATCTGCGGCCCTCCAGGATCGCATCATAGGACGACTTGTCAGGAGGTTCCGTGCAGTCACAGGGCAAGCTTCCTGGGAACTCGAAATATTTTTCCACCTTCGGACACCGGGGAGAATGGGTTGGTTCACGAAAGCTCCGTGTGCGATCTGGGGACAGGGCACGGATACCACTTCTTCCCGTGATCACGGCTTTTCATCTTTTACTCACTTACTTTGCCTCTCACATAATGTTTGCAAAATAGCTCCAGGAGCATTGCTTGAAGTTGCAACAGCCACAGGATAATTCACACAAAGTACCTTTTTTTCTTCCCAGATGTTCAAGTCTGTGTTGTGTATTTTTAAACCTGTCCGTAGTTATTTCAGATGAATGGCTGTGTCTCTTTAGCCCCCCTCCTGCCTGCCTCTGGCTGGGTCTGTGTATATGAGAACCTCTTTAAAGGTACAAAAGTGTCCTGTGAATGTTTTCAGCTGTGAAAGCTTTTGTGCAGGCTTCTGTTCCTTTGTTGTCTGAACACCGCAAGCTTAATATTCCTATAAAATAGATCTTGGACTTAAAAAAAGGCTAGTTTGTCAATCTATTGATTGCCCCAGGCTAAGCAAGCTAATTCCTCTGCACTACCACCACCTGTATTGAACAGGCTGATCCTTCTAGGTCAAATAGCTCACAACGCTAAAATAATATTAAGGTTTGTTGCGGCACAAGCCAAATAGCTGAGAAAATCCATCATTATCACCTGATGCCTCTGCCCTTTAATTTATATCATTATAGAAAGATGGAGGAATGAGAAAAGAAAAGTACAGGGAAATGTATTCAAAATGATCTACAGTGTTCTTAATAAAAATGCCCTTCCTTTATGAGCACCTGAATGGGCATATAAATAGAACCAGCAGTGGGAATTTTAATCAAAGCTTTACAGCTTTTTCGTTCTCAAGACTCTGACTTCCTGACCAAGTTAACTTCCAGCCCAAGAGCGTTTCTGGCTTCCGTCTTCGGCTTGGGAGGACCCTCGCTCTATTTTGACGGAGGCTCTTTACCCGTTTAAGTTGGTCTTCTTTTGTACTCTTCCACCCCAAACTATGTTTTCTTAGAAAAATGACCATTGAGAACATTTCTCAAAACTTTTGAGAACTACACAGAAAACGAAAGCAATGGGATTGGAGATTATCTTACGGAGAGAAGTGCAGGGACAGTCCCCTCACATGATGCTGTTGGGGCGTCCGTGAGCTTTGAACCCCAGACCACAGAGCGAGTTTTCTCCAGCTTCAGCCTCAGACTTTCTCCTTTCTTTAAATGGGTCAGAATCCAACCAGATGGTGTCTGCAACCTTCACAACTTCAGTCAACAAAAAGAGCGGGGAGATAGGAATTTGAAGGTGGGGCGGAGGGTCAGAATATCAAAGTGTCATGTGTCTCCTCGAAAGCTCTGACTGGCCATGAGTGAACAGAGAGAAACAAATAAACTTCCAGGGAGAAGAAAGCATCTGGGCAAATTCGGACATTTACATCACGACTGAGCCCCATCCTGGGCGCTTTATAAAGGGGTCCAAGAAATAGTTATAAAAAGAAACTAGATGTTTAGAAAGGAATGAAAACGTACACACATCGAAAGCAGGGAGGTGAACAAGAGAAAGGAAACAGGGACATGCCAGATGGAGGCAAGGCGTTGGGAGTGGGTTTTCTCTTGAGTTGTTTTCTCGTCGGTCCTAATATGACAGGCTGTTCACTTGAGACCTCGAGCTGTGTTTATCCCTGGATCTTTTCGTTCTGTCCGGGCAGGTGGGTGGCTGCCACTGCCGCCACTCCAGGACTCGGCCTGCTCTGACTCCAGGACCTACTTGGCGTAACATGTCACGACAGCAAACGCAGCTCTAAGTAGGTTATGAGGCTATTACACATAAAAAAGAACGAAATAAATCCTGCGAGCAAGTGGGAACATTTTCCCATTCTGATAGGCTGGGTGATCGGAATGTGTAGGCATCTGCATTTAGACTTGCCTTCTAGCTTAGTGGTGCTCAAAATTAAATCTGCATAGGAATTCTGACCCCAGAACTGAATATACAAAGTCATAAACACTGTACTTTGTGGGTGATTTTAATGGTAATTTTATTTATATGTAATTCATATATGATTTGTATGTTATTTATATATAATTTATATATAACATATAATTATTTACACACATATATTTTATATATATATAGAGAGAGCAGGGGGCAGAGGGAGAGGGAGAGAGAGAATTTTAAGCAGGCTCCACGCCCACTGGGGAGCCAAGGTGGGGCTCCGTCTCCCGACCCTGAGAACATGACCTGAGCTGAACTCAAGAGTCCAACGCTTGCTTAACCGACTGAGCCACCCAGGTGCCTATAGATACAGATATATATATATATTTTAAAAGATGATTTTATTTATTTTATTTTGCTATACTCACTGATTTTAGAACCTAAATCTCCACAAAATACAACTCCACTGTAGGTCGTCCCAGGCTCCGGGAGACTTTGCATGAGGGCTGGGGGAGTGTGCTGGGGACGGCGAGTCTGGTGTATGCGAAGAATGAGTGACGCTGAATACAGCACAGTGGTTTTCACACGGCTCACTGTTGCTGGGCTTAGGGAACTTAAGGGAACTTAAGACTTAAGGGAACAAAATGAGGGGAAATGAAGGGTCCCTTTCCTCTTGGAACCTGTGGGAACCCAGAATGGATGAGAAGACCAAGCCTTGGGATGCACCATCTTGCCTCTGTAGACGGACCGGAAGCGCATGAGAGTGTCACGATTGCGTGGTGTTGGAAGCCTTGGCGGTGTTCCTTGCAACAAGAGAATGCAACGTCATGGGGATCCATGATAGGACATGAGGAATTTGGTAGCTGTTACATTGTAGGACGGGATATCTCTGAGGGGACTTCCGAGGTTAGAGGCAATTTACCAAAGTGGCTAAGAGGTCCGATTCCAGTGACCAACAGACTGGATTTATATCCCAGCTTTGCCATCTCATAATTCCGAGTTCTTGGGCAAGACCGTTACTGATCTAAGGCTCTGCTTAGACTCAGAGTAGATCATAATTTTATTGGGTTGTAAGGTGGTGGTGAAGACGAGAGCTAATATCCTTACAGCACCTGCACATATGGTAGTTATTACTATTATTTCTCTTGTTTGGGACACTTTTCATAAGG
This sequence comes from Ursus maritimus, assembly GCF_017311325.1. Taxonomy (NCBI): domain Eukaryota; kingdom Metazoa; phylum Chordata; class Mammalia; order Carnivora; family Ursidae; genus Ursus; species Ursus maritimus. The sequence goes on along the minus strand of NW_024426230.1, from coordinate 23,374,120 downwards.
AGACACGAGTTAAGATTTTGAAGTGTTCATCTATCCACCTGTAATTTATTGTGTACGTGCTATGAGTTGAGCACCAGGCCAGGCTCTGGGGATATGGGAAGGTGGTGAGCCAGAAAGTAGGTATGGCTGAAGAAGAGCTATTTCATACAAGATGAGGTATCAGAATACTTGAATTAGATTGGGTTGTGACTGTGATTTGGAATAAAAAATTGCCACTATAAAATTGGACCTTACTGTTCAAGTGAATATTACACTTGAGCAAGATTCAGCGACATTAAACCTTCTGTCATAAAGACAGAGGTAATGTCTTTTTGTGGGCAGAGTAGTAGAAATGCTTCAATTGTTAAGTATTTATATAACCCTTTATATTTGCAATGTATGCACTTTATCATTTCCCAGAAGTTAACGTCTAGAAATATTTCCTAGTGGGAAGAGAATGTTCCCTGTAGGTTCTGGGCCATGCCTAGCAGTTCCTGAGTTTTTGGCCAATATGAAAGGGCACTCAGGAAGTCTGTATTAGAGAAGGGAGGCGAAGTTGGCTTTAAAGTAAAGTGAGGAGAGCTGACAGTCTCCTTGCTTTCTGAGTTATCTACCTCCAGCCCCAAATCTGAGGGTGTCCTGGAGCCCCTTGGAGATGCATCCAGCTCCTCTTGGTGCCCTGGACCCGGAGCTTGTTCCTGGGGCATGCCTGGCTCAGCTCCACTCCACCTCTTCTCTGTGTGATAACTCCTTCAGGGCTTTCTCCACTGTGGGGCACGGGGCGCAGGGCCATGAAGTGGCCCATAGGGCCCATGCTGCACGTGAGCAGAGACAAGGGATTAGGATTCATGACACCTTGCAGGTCTGCTGAGGTTACGAATAATGAGACTGCTTATTTTTCCATGTGAAATTTCTACTTAATGAAAACCACTACTGTATTTTCAACTAAGAACAGAATTGATTATAGTAGTCCATTAGTCCTCCATTTGAATCCTAATTTCTTTCCAGGAATATGGTTTTGCTGTCTGGGTGTTACTTCTCTCTACCTCTCTGCTATATGTGAATAGTAATGAATACTGGAGTATCTCTACTTTCCAGCTCAAGGTACTCGACTGGGCCGAGCTTAGCTCTCTCGGTCAGGTATAAGTGTGGTAGTGCTTCTAGATTTCTAATAGGTGATATAAAAAAATAGGAAAAGTCGTCTGCAAAAAGGAGAGGTCGCACTCTATGAGAAAGAAAACCAGTTACCATTTATTGAGTAATTATCACATTGTAGGCATAGAGTTAAGCATTTTACATGTATTATCTTTGTTTCAATCTTAAGGTAATACCAGGAGGAGAATATTGTTACTTTTATTTTGCAGATTATGGTGAGGAAACAGGCATGGAGAGAGTCGATCTCTTGCTCCAGGTCACATGGCTGGGCAATATTAGAGACAAGATCTGAACACAGAATGCCTCCCAGATATGCGTTTTGACTACTAGGTGATGTGACCTCCCATAACACGATGAGATTTTAAACAGATGTGCCAGAGTGTGTATGTCCTGATAAGGATGGTGTCCCGCTAATTCTCACCGTGGAAGGTCACACAGTTACTTCCTTCAGCCAGGCAGCCACTGCTTGAAACATCTCTGAAACTTCTTTGAGGGAGTCCTTTTGAATGGTGACACATCTTTATTTTTTAAAGGGGGATTTGATCTTTGGAAATATCTACAAGTAATTTAGAATTGAGTCTGATGGATAAGACAGGTCATGAAGATGGTTCTAATTTTTTATCTAAATAAGTGTGATTATAAAGCTTTGTATGAAATTAATTCCTTTGCGTACTTTATACACTGCTCTGAAGGCAGTTCTAGAAACATTTTGCGTAATGGAAGCATGACCGAATATATATACATCCTTTGAGGTGATTACTTTGAAGGATGTCATCAGGAAGTCCACGGAGTTTTGTTTCTTGATACTCACACCTCACATACGCATTTACACATGTATGGACTGAGTTGATGAGCGTGTTAAATCATCTTTAAACATTTCTGTGGTTTAAAAAATCATCTTTTCAAGAGGAGTGTGTTGTCTCAATGGCTATTTAAGTAGATTCCTTGCAAAATGTCCCATCTCTCAAGATGTCCTGCATCGTATGTATTGAATTCCCTTTTGACTTCTTCGTTCACATTACTTGTAACTTTTTCATTATGTAAATATAGAAAAATGATCCTGTACGTGCTTGCTGCTCTCTGCCCATTTCATATTCATAAGAAAGAGAAAAAGTTGGGAAGGAAGTGCTGAATGAGTGAACATTAATAGACTCACATATCAACCTATGTAAAAAATATATTTTTATGAAAATTGAAGTTACATGCTTTGAAGCACAGTACATTGGGGATAATGAAGCTTAAAGCAAAGTTTGAGTTCAGAATATATGAAATGAGAACACAATAATCCACAGTAGTACAAAAGTCGGAGGTGCGGTATGTCGAAGCCCAGGAGAGTTTGAGTTTTTTCCTTCAGGTAAACATTTCATGCTGTGACACGTTCAGAAAGTTCTGTGGTTGCCATGCTGTGGTGTGCGGGAGCCTGGGGACCCAGGCTCAGAAGAGCCTATGACCGAATTTTCAGGAATTCTGTGACAGTTGATGTCATTGCAGGTAGCTTGAAATCGGCCACCATGGGAGCATTTACACCACAGATGCTGACAGGCTACGAAGAGTGCGTTTCCCTCTCTGAGTGCGTGTTGTTCAGCGTTCCTAGAGCACTGCTAGCTGGACGTGGGCTTCAGTTTTGCTTGTCTTCACCGTCCATGGGGAAGAATTTTAGTTAATTAATTAATTACTTTAAAAGTTTTATTTATTTATGTGACACAGAGAGAGAGTGTGCAAGTAAGGGGAACAGGCAGGCAGGGGGAGAGGGAGAAGAAGACTCCCTGCTGAGCAGGGAGCCGATGCGGGACTGGATCTCAGGTCGCGGGGATCATGACCTGAGCTGAAGGCAGAGGCTTCACCAGCTGGGCCACCCTGGCACTAACATACGCATTATCATGGCACTGACATATGCATAGTTCTCAGGACTTTCTTTCTTTCTTTTAATAATATTTTTTTTATTATGTTAGTCCCCATACAGTACCTCCCTAGTTTTTGATGTAAAGTTCCATGATTCATTACTTGTGTATAACACCCAGTGCACCATGCCTTTCTGCCTAGGACCCGTGGATACAAGGGTTTCTTAAGTGAACAGAAAAGCAAACTGATTACTTCCCAGAACTTCCCAGGTGACACACTGTGTTCTGTGGCATTGTAAGAGAGTGCCATTGTGAATAAGCAAGTCCCTGAGATTTTCTAGAATTCTTACGTTCAGTGGAGAGAAAACACCACTTGCTGTCTTCACCCCAAGGAAGTAGCGAAGATTTATCAGGATAAAAGATTAAAAATTGGCTAGAAAGGAGTGATGCTCATTTGTATAAACCAGACACCAAGAAGCCTCATGACTTGATCTCTATACCTCACTTGTAGTTTGACTATGATGCAGTAAGAATTGTGGAATCCGTGGACCAGATCTCCTACCATTGACTGCACACCGTCTCCTTCAATGGAAGCCCCACGGGAGGCAGTGCCCTGTTCCCAGATTGGGTTTTGATCTTCTTTTGGAGCTAACTTCGGAATCACTTTACAAAGCAAACAAGGAAAGTCATTTAATTATGTTAGAGTCCTAGCTCATCTTGTACTCAGAATGGTGTTACCTGACAAGATTATGCTTTTATTTATCAGGGCTGGTCTCAAATGACTTGGGACTGTTTTCAGAAGTTAAACCTATTAAAAGATAGAAAGTTGCCCTCACCAAAGATTGTTAAGAGGGGTGCGGGGGGGGGGGGGGGGAGAAAAGAGGGACCAGACAATCTCATGCATTGTTTAAGAAGGTATAGATAATTGCCCTCCAAAGAGAGGGCAATTTGGAAATACTTATCAGTTATAAATGAACTTGATCTTTGACCCACAATTACACTTCTTGGAATTTAGCTGACAGATACACTCCTAAAAGCACAGAAAGAATCTTGTGCAGAATATTTACTGCAACAGGAAAAGATTAGAGGAAACATAAATATTCAACAATAGGAGACAGGTTGAGTAATTATGGAGCATTCATAAACCGGAATACGTTCCATCATTAGTGAGAATGAGGCAGGGCTGTATAAAGAACAGTGTCTAAGCTATTAGGTGGAAAAACCAGGTACAGAAGAGTATACTTCAACCTTTGTTAAAAAAGGATATACATATGTATTAATATTATAAGCTTATAAGCATTTATATCTTTCTACTTACCTGTATTATCTCATCTCTAGAAGGATTTGAAGAAACAAGGTAGCATACTGATTCTAGGGAAGGGAACCAGGAAACCAAGCAAAAAGTTCAGAAGGAGATAATTTTTCATCTGGCAATGTTTGAATTTTTAAACACACATTTTCATAAAACAAATAAAAAAGAATAAGTGTCAGGCTGAAGGTGATCCTTGTGCAATTCCTAAAAGTTTTAAACCGTGGAAGTACCACTGTTGAAACAAATACATTATAAGTGTGCTGTGAGCAGAGATTTGCTGCTTGGAGGGGGCCTAAAATGTGTAGGTTGCTTAAATATAAATATACTGACATGTTTGTTAAGGAAATGTTTCATTCCTTGAATCTCATTTGCAGAGGGATTCCACGCTGGCAGGAAGTTGCTAGAGACAAAGCTGTCACCCTTGCACCTTGAGGACTCCTCAAGGGTGGGGACCACACATGTTATTCACATGTAACCCTAGAATGGTGTCTGAATCTCAGAGTCCTTGGCTGCAAGCGATGTAAACCAACTCTAGCTAACTTACGTAGGAAAAGACCTTATAAAAAGAATGTTAGACAGCTCACAGAATTCTCGGAGGGGCTAGAGAACCAGGCTTAGCAGTAGGTTGCAGGACAGTGCCCGAGTCCCTTGAGAGTGGGTTTCACTCTAAAGTGAGAAACACTCAAGACGCCTTCCTGCCGGTGTGGACACACTGACACACTCACACTGGACCGGAGATGAAGCTGAAGGCTCACATGACTTTGGTCCCATCCTATTGGTCAGAAATTAGTCACATGATTAACAGGGACCTGTATTACTTAATGCCGAATGGCCACGTACCTAGCTAAAACTTTGATGCTCTGTTATAATAAGAATGGAGGGGAGAATGGATACTGTGGGACAATTAACCGTCTGTCCCACAGAAAAATGACGTCATGCTGAACTCAAAGGCTGGCAAGAGGACAGGTAAGAGCCATCTTGCATTTGGATCTCAAAACAAAGTCATTAGGCTTGAGTCAACTTGGACCTATGTTCCTAAGAATTATTGTTTTGCTGAAAATACAACAAAGCCATAAAAAAATAAGAAAACCGTTATTTATATATTTTTGATGTTGATTATTTTCTTGTGGTGTTTGCTGAACTGCTGAGTGTGGATCCATGCACAGGCATCTGTGAGTCTGCTGGCAGTTGGGATAAGGGAGGTACTGTCGTAGCGTTGTCCTACTGGAATGAGTGTTTTTAGGTTTGACAGTTGATCAGATTTGAGCACCTGAGTTTTCCTTTTCGGAGAGCGTCAGAACTCATTAGAGAGAATTTCCCATACTGCAAGACTGTTAGTGGGTTAGAAGAGCCCCAACTGTCAAACTCCTGGGCCTGAAAGGTTGCTGGGTTTTTCTTTTTGAAGGGGAGGGACAAAGGGAGAGGGGGAGAAAATCTTAAGCAGACTCCGTGCCCAGTGCAGAGCCTGACGTGCAGCTCTATCTCATGACCCTGAGATCATGACCTGAGCCGAAATCAAGAGCTGGATGCTCAATTGACTGAGCCACCCAGGTGCCCCAAGAAGTTAGTATTTTTATGGTCTGAGTGTGAGAATTTTTTCGTGGGTGAAATCCTGTGTAAATTGAGAAGTGGGGGGTAGTGAGTCCCAGAGGATGCTTGAACTCCGGTAGAGACTCGTCTTTCTGAGGCTGAGCAGTTTAGTTGTAGGAGCAGTCCATGCCCGCAGGGTGGCATGGATACATCAAGGATCAAGTAGGAAGGTGCCTTAAGTAAGATCGTCCATCTCCAGAAGAAATTAAAAATAAAGGTTGTAACTTCCCTCAAATTCAGTGGCAGTCGTTTTTTTGGATTCAAGAGTTCTTAACCATTTGTGCACATCTAAAAGAGGGGGGGCCTCAAAAATTCCCATAAGAAATTAAGCCAATAGTTTTAATACTTCAATGTGTTAGCCCTTTAAGAAACGCTAGGTATTTCCAATGAGAGCTAAACTGTAAATGCTATTCTTTACCTTCTCAATTTATATCAAATAGGCTAAACAAAAGGGTCTGAGAATTTCTAGTGGAGTCTGAGATTTGAGTGTTCATGTTCTGTTTTCGATATGCACATCCCAAAGGGTCTTATCCGACTCATAGTTGTTTTATGTCTTAATTTTTCCCGAAGTACTAAGAAAAATTCTGGTTTTCAAAAGTTACCATTCAAGGAACAGTACTAGCCACCGGGTATCCCTTCTCCGTCATTTTGTCTTATCGTCATTCTCTCCTTTGTTTGTTTATTGGGGATGCTGTCTTTTGTGTCTTTCCAAAAAAGGCTCCGTTCTTGCCATTTCTTCCGCTTATTCCCTGAGCCCGTGGGTGCTTAAGGAATTTGCTTCTGCATCCTGTCATCCAGTCTCTCCTTCCACGGGGGTCCGTATGGTGATCACTGTGTTACCTGGTTTGGGTAAATGGATTTTTCTTTGGGGGGAAGGCATCGCTGTTACTCTTTCAGTCTCCTTGTCTGTGTATATCTTTGTGTAGAGAACTGTGATTAAAACAATAGAATACGTATTGTAATTGCACTTCTTTCGGTAAGAGTGACCTTGTGCAGTACCTACAATGAACTGTAGCGAGGATACACGTGTATCTGTAAATGACCGGGCTGAAGGTTAATTAATACCCAAGCAGCTAAAGATGGAATAGTTTGTCTTTTAGCCAAGCTAAGGCATTTTATGGTTCATAGATGGTTCTAAAAATAAAGATGCAGAGTGAGTAGATACCAACTGCAAAACCAACTCTTCTCTGATTGTCATTTGATGCTGGGCATTACTCCGGACAAGCTTGTCACCTGTCTATATTCACATGTTCCCTTTTCATTAAAAAAATCTGTAGATAACCCTACTAACACGCAACCTACCTAGACTTAAGATTTCTGAGTCGCTTTGGATCCTCTATTGTTTGTCCTGTAATTCTGGTCACCTGTCAGGTCTTGTCCATCCTTCCATTTAAGATCTATCTCATCTTGGCGGAGGACCTGTGCTTTCCTTTCTGTCTTTGCTCCACACCCTTGGTTCGAGGCCCAGTGGATTATTGCAATAATCTTCTGCTCATCTCCTTACGTTGGTCCCCATTGCTTCAATCCATCCTGTGCTTGACATTATTAATAGGCTCAGTCCTCCCAATATATTGTTTTCATCTAATTCTATGAACCCAGCTAAAAAAAGAAAACAAAAAACAAAACCCTCCTTGGGTTTCCTGAGAGGAAAAGTTCCAAACTTCTTGACCTAGTTTTTAAGATTTCATCTGACTCCAATTTATGTCTTTTTACTCCTCTCTTCACTTCTTTCACTTCTGCCGACATTGCCTCCCCAGTGTCCACCCTCCCGCCCCATCCTCCATGTTGTTATTCAAGTCCTACCTGTTCTTCAAGGCACAACTTAGGTCTCATCCCTTGACAAAGACTTCCTTGTCCTTTCGGCCACACGACCAGGCCCTTCTCCGAGCTCAGAAGATGTTGAATGTTGGAACTGTCAGAGGCCTGAGTGGTTACTGTGTCCATTGGCTAGTCATGTGGTTCATTTCCCTATTATGGTCTTCTCCACTATCCGTGGGGCCAATATCACGATTTCTATTCTTAGCCTGGTTCCTGGCCCACAGTGCTTGGCATAATGATGAAATGAAAATGAGGCCCAGATCATTGGCAGCAGACCTGGACCAAGTCTTTGGGAGTTTTCCAGTTCATGTTGTTGTTCTCAGTATACAGGACTGGGGGAATCTCTCCCTTGTCTGGTTATTTAATAATTCTTGTTTAATCCTTCAGCAATCTTGAAATGTCTCTTAAATGCCCCTTCCTCTCCATTTCCACTCTTCAAAGATAAGGCCCACCTTTTCCTTTTCATTTGTATCCCCTCAAACCCTAAGTCATAATAGACCAACTGTTGTGAGCTGAATTAATGGGAAAATCCTGGAGGCATCGGTACTTATGTATTATCTCTCAGTGAGAGCACGATCTTCGGAGAGAGCAAACCTATACTGAGTGCTCATCATAGTTGAGTGCTGGCATAGGTTTTTTTCCTTCCAATTCCCATTTCTGGTACATTTTAATCTCAAATTTTCAGTTAAAACCGATTTTTTTTCCAAATTTTTATTTAAATTCTAGTTAGTTAACATATGGTAAAATACTGTTTTCAGGAGTACAATTTAGTGACTTTTGAGTGTTGTCTGATTTATGCATTTCTATTGAGGGGACTGGTGCTCTGCTTTCTCCTCCCCAAAAAGAGATTGAATTTCATCTGCTGTCTGCCTTCTAGTTTGGGTAAATATTCAAGGTGGTAATTAGACTAGTATCCCCTACTCCTCATCCTGATGTTTGAGCTTCTGGAATTAAAAGTCACCTAAGATTTTGGAAATGCGTCATGTTTCAGGTGGCATGGTTTAGAGTATGCATTTTATATATTTTCCTGTAGAAAAGTTGTTTTCCCCACCCCTGTTGAGCCAGGAGGCAAATCTGTGGGACTCAAGTGTAACACTTTTAATAGGCAATCACTGTCATTCCATATTCAATGCACAACGATAGGGCGCCTGGTGCTGCCAGCCCTGCTGTAAATAACGGACCTTTACAATTGTACCTAAAATATACTGAGCTAATTTACTGGAGTGACAACTCCCATCTCTGTGGTATTAGAGCACTTTTAAGTGGCCAAAGTTCTGATTTGTTTGACTTGTTAAAAAGCACAAAACAGTTTTCACCCTGAGAAGGTGAAGGGGGCAGGATCTGAGTCACTCACAAATCATTTCAAGAATCCATTTCAGAAGGGAGGCAAGTTTTGATCTCATACCCTAAATGAACACTCCGAGACCTGTACGTTTCCACGGTCACCTTGGAAATGTTTTCAAAATGCTCCTTTCTCTCTGTTCTCACTGCTTCCCCCCTTCCAAGCCTCCTCACCAAAATGGCTGCAGAATCCCTCTGGTTGCCTTTTCTGACGCTGGCTCCCCACCCTCCATTTTGTGTAGCATTTCCTGGCCACATTCATCGCTCTTAAACACCTCATTCATCATGTCAGTGACAGTGCTTTCTTACAGAAAGTCAGAGTTTTTGGCCTGCGAATATGGACAAATTTGGCTGCTTTCCCCACCCTCAGAATCAGGTGTTTGTGAGTGTGGTGGGTCTTGCCTCCTACCCAACATCCCTTGCTGCCTGGCGCTGGGAAACCTAGAGGAAAAAAACCAAGAGGTTGAGTAGATGACCTTTCCCTAAAATCTATTAGACCTCTATGTATTGTCTCCATAAGAGAATTAGAAATCATCGGTTACTGCATTCTCTTACCCACATCTTTCTATTTCATAAATGAGTGAACTCAACTCCGGAGCCTGTAGACAGTTGCCCAAGTTCACCTAGCTATTAATGGCAAGATGTCTTGACCCCAATCTATCGTTTCTCTTCTTATAACTCTGCTGGGCTACAAAGGCCCTTCATGACCTGATCTCTCCTGCTAATCTTGAGTTCTTACAACTCTCTAACTCAGCCTGCCATTCTGATCAGGGCAGATATTTACTGTCATGTGAAAATGAAAATTCTGCCTCTGAGACTATGTTCTTAGCTTTTCTCTTGCCTGTAATACTATCCCCTCTTCCAGCTATCTTAAGTTTTACTCATTTGTGCCATGTATTGGAAAGAATGTAGATTTTAGAACGAGGCATTTAATCAGCTGCAGCTTGAATGATGATGAGCAAGTTAATGAATTTGTTTCCTCAGAGGTTGGTTGGGTTAACTGAGGCAACATGATAGGCACAGTTTAGTTCCTGGCACATGGTAGACATCAAATGAGGTCTGTTTCCTTTCTTCGTTCCCACTTCAATGTCCACACAGCCCGTGGTGCTTTTCTCGACCATCCTATCACTCACTTTCTCAGGATCCGCATGAGTCTCAGTTCGGGCCATGCGTATGGTATGTTTTCTGATGTTTGCTCTCTGTGGTAATGATTGGTATGGTCTGCCATTCGTTCCCCCTTCCCTGTAAGAGGGTCATCTGTCTCCTTCTCACCGATGTTGGGCTTGATCACGTGACTTGCTCCGGCCAATGGAACGTGAACAAATGTGACACAGACTATGTGCTTCTTAGACAAATTGCGTTTCTGTCAGCTCGCTCGCTCATTCCTTCTGCTACAAAAATGGTTTGTTGAGCACAGGAGCTGCTCCCTCAGCGTGAGTCCCAGAATGAGCAAACATGGGGTGCTGCAGTAGTTGAGTTAAAATACGGGCATGAAATAAACGTTTGCTGTTGTAAGTCTCTGAGATTGTGGAGATTGTTACCCCTGAAGAGTCACTAATCAACTCCTGTTTTCTCTCTGTTCATCTTGTTTCCCAAAGTAGAGTTAAACTTTTTTTAGTTCATAAGTTCAGGTGTTCAAAAAATGTAACAGATTTTATTTCTGTAACAACTCTGCCTCCAAGCTTCCATTCTGCTGGGTAAGTAAAACAACAACAACAACAACAACAACAAAACACACAAAAAACCCCACGTCAGCCTTTCTTCGAATCCCTTCCCCACAAATAACTCCCTAGGATTTGGCTACAGTTATTATGAGGGCCCAACACCCCGGGGTCATGGGTTTTGTTCAGGTGGCTATCATCGCTCCTCAGGTCTGGCTCTCTATGGCTATACTTGGGGCATAGGAATCTTCAGCAGGACTCCCATGATGCAGGTGCAATCCATGACCACTCCCCTCTTTCTGACTCCCTGACAGCGTTGCCAGTAAGCAAGGCCTCTATACTTGAGATACACAGACTCTCTTTTTCCCTCCTCTCTTCTAGTCCAGAAGCACTTGGAGAAATCCTTCCTCTTTCAAGTTTCTACCAGGAATTCCATCTTTGCTCTTAAATCCTCTTCCCATAAAAATTGGAAAGCCTTGTAAGCTTCTGTTTTTCTGCCCTGCACCTATTTGCCCTGAGGCAAGGTGCATAGAGCTAACTTAAAAAAATATTATCATTATTATTATCATTATTATTATTTTTAGAGATATTGCATATGAGCAGTGGTAGGGGGGAGGGGCAAAGGGAGAAGGAGAGAGTGAATCCTAAGCAAGCTTCACACCCAGTGTGGAGCCCAAGATGGGGCTCGATCCCATGACGCTGAGATCACGACCTGAGCTGAGATTAAAAGTTGAATGCTTAACTGACTGAGCCATCCAGGTGCCCCTGTACCTATTTGATTTTGGTGGAAGAGAAAGGAAAAAATTGGAACAAAAATAAGTTAGGATTTCAAATTATTATCTAACCAGCTTTCTGATTTAGGGCAGGGTTTCTCAACCTCAGCACTACTGGTATTTGGAGCTGAATAAATTGCTGTTGTGGGAGGTCTTCTGTGCATGTGGGGTGTTTAGCAGCAACCCTGGCTTCTAAGCAATAGATGCTGGCAACAGCCCCCATCCCTACTTCCCCAAACCCCAGCCGTGACAACCCCAAATGTCTCCAGACAGTGCCAGATATCCATGGGGAAGATACCCGGTTGAGAACCACTGATTTGATGCAGGCACTGAATTACATATGACCTTTGCTTTCCCCAAGACTTAACAGAGTCTTTAATCCATAAGGAGGCACTTAATAGATATTTTCTGATAGAAAGAATTAAAGTAGTAAATTTTATTTATATTTTGGCTGGAGGGCTGCAGTTCCTCTTAAATAGGGAAGTGAAGGGAAACAAATGAGTTTGTCTTAAAAATATTTCTTTTCTGCCTTTTTGCAGGTAAGCAATCTCTATGGGTGAATGCTCAAACTAATTATTGTTACTGAGGAATTTTAATGAAATTCTGAATTCAGTCACTCAACCAGTGTGGTAATTAACAAAGGGTTGGTTGGGGATGAACATTTATGAAAAGGAACAACAGAATAAATAATTTACATGCCAAAGAATATAATTCCTGGGAGGGCATGAGTCAGTTGTAGAGCTTTGCCAGAGTTGGCTGAGTGAGGGATTTGAGAGAGTGAAGGATGAAGTGAACTGAAAGCCCATATGCTAAGAAAGCTACGTATGTCGTAGTGGTTCCAGTGCCTAAGAAGACCTTTCTACAATGAAAGCAGCTTTTCCTTTGAATGGTGAGAGCTTTTGACATGCAGTTCCCTTAGCAGGATGAGGATTCCACATTGGGCAAGAGAAAGATTATATATTCTTTGAGTAGGAGAGGTGAGTCTTGTATGTGTGTATGTTAGGGTTGAGGAAGGCATTACAGAAAAATATGTTATTTATGTTTTATAGGAATGTAATCTTACCTGCTTTCTGCGACACAACAGTGACCCAATTATGAAAGCAAAAATACTAGCCGGGGATTAGCGTCACTCGTGTTCCATGCTGTTAATCGCCTGGTTATAACGAACCAGGAGCTTTTATCTCCAGACACACAACAGATAGTCTGTCATCTTGGGCTTTTAGAAACTGATATATGCACACACTTGGCCGAGCAGGTATCTTTGCAACCTTTCTTAATAATAGCAGACGGCTGTTCAGTGCCTGGGGTACAATTTAGTGGGTACATCTCATTTTGGCATATGTGTGAAAGAAAAACCTTGTGTGGTAGGATTACTTTACCAATATGATATTTCAGAAATAGCTGAGATTTAAATTACCATGGGGCTGTATTATTAAAGTGAGAGATTTATTCAGTTTACACTACAAATCCCTGGAGAGATAAATGTGCTTATATTATAGGTACAATCAGAAAGGTAAATAACAAATCTGGACACCATTTTCTTTCAAGTAGTGTTTTAGTTGTGTGATGGTGTTTCAAGGATGAAAGCAGATAGAGGAGTGTTTAATCAGAATGTGAAATATTAAGCTCTGAGGGAACCAAGAATGGAAAAAGAAGCTTATTTTTTAGACAATATGGTGTAATTGCTGACCTTAGAATTGTCTATTTTTTAACCTAAAACGTTAAAAGAACCCCATACCAGATGTGGTATGAGCTCATTTGGTGACTTACTGGTTCCTCTCCTTCCTGGTCATTTCCATGGGAGTAGCTTCTCACTCCTGCGAGTACTCACCTCACAAAGGTTCTTATCCACACAACATGTCTCACAGTTTCTTCCTTTCTGACTTTCACTGCCAGCTCTAAGAGGTTTCAGACTTATCTTTCCTAGAGCTCACTAACCTGAAAGCACCCTTTGCTTTTTCTTTCTCAGTTGTACCCATTACTTACTTTTTTAAGGTTTATTTATTTATTTGAGAGAGAGAGAGAGAGAGAGAGCAGCAAGAAGGTCAGGGAGAGAAGGAGAGGGAGAAAATCTTAAGCAGACTCCCTTTTGAGCACAGAGCCCAATGTGGGGCTTAATCTCATGACCCTACGATCTTGACCTGAGCCCAAATCAAGAGCCAGCTTCTTAACCGACTGAGCCATCCAGGTGCCTCTGTACCCATTACTTTCTGGAGATCAAGCCCCAGATTCCCCTTGTTCCCAAAGTTTTCCTTAACTTATATTGGTCAGTCTACTGATCACTTCCTTGCTGGTTGTGACCTCCATACTTCATTTCAAAATTTGCTCCCACAATGGGTTATATCAATATATCTGAAAATACGTTACAGGGAATCAAGCTCTATGGGATGTTAATAGATATCACATGACAAAAGGGGCCCATGTTGAAATAAATTTGAAAATCCCATTTGGATGAAATTTTGTGCCCTTACCTGTTGAACCCCTTACTAGAACTTCTCAATGATGTGAATTTCCAACACCTTGCTCACAGAATTTTTTTCTTATAACATTATTGACATCTCACAGAATTAGCATTACACAGACCCGGGTAGACATTGAGAATGCTAAATTAGACTACATGACTAGATAGTCCATATGACTAGCTGGCTGTACACGTGCTGAGAACAAAGGGGGTAACTGAGTTCAGCCGTGGAGAATAAAAGCTTTAGTGGGAAGTCAGTGAGGGAGCGTTTCCACAAAGGTACCAGCCGCTGGCAATCAAGACCAAATGGGCAGTAAAGATTTGCTGAAAGAAAACCAAAATTGGAAAGAGATGGAAACCAGCATAATTATTCATAATTTCAGCAGGTACACTTACCGGTCTTGGATTGCATCTGGATCATGGACAGCCCTGCTGAAAACTCCTATGCCCTAAGCATGGTCACAGAGAGCCACCAGACCCAAAGAGGTCATGTCCACAGGGATGGTAGCCATCTGAACAAACCCCATGGCCCCGGGGTGTTGGGCTCTCATGATAACTGTAGCCAAATCCTAGGGAGTTATTTGGGGAGAGGGGATTCCAAGAAATTGTGACGTTGTTGTTTTTTTACTTATCCAGCAGAACACAGGCTTGGGGGCAAAGTTGCTATAGAATTGAAATCTGTTTGGGGGCGCCTGGGTGGCTCAGTCATTAAGCGTCTGCCTTTGGCTCAGGGTGTGATCCCGGTGTTATGGGATCGAGCCACACATCAGGCTCCCCTGCTATGAGCCTGCTTCTTCCTCTCCCACTCCCCCTGCTTGTGTTCCCTCTCTCGCTGGCTGTCTCTCTCTGTCAACTAAATAAATAAAATCTTAAAAAAAAAAAAAAAAGAAATCTGTTAAATATTTTGAACACCTGAGTTTATGAACTAAAAAGGTTTAATGAGGTCACCAGGTAGGACCCCCAACTAACTCAAGTTCAGAGTTTGGGGTGGAGAGGAAGAGGAATGGAGAAAACCAGATACTCAAGACATTTATGCAGATGCTGAAAAGCCTGGATAGGGGCTGGCCTTCCAGAGTGGTACTGCTTAGGAGCAGTCTGGGGCCAGGGATATTCTCTTAATTTCCAAACTCCTTTGCTAAGAGCAGGATGTGGGCTATTGACATACAGCCTGGTGGCTTAGTAAGAGCACAAACAGCTGGCGTTGACTGTGGGCTGACACTGTTGTCCACGCCGTGATGGAAACAGAGAGCAAACTCCTTCCTGCTAACGACTTCTTGGGTTTCGAGAACGGAGAGCCCAGTGGTAGTAAATGACCTCTGCTTCCAGTTTCTTTTCATTTGAGAAGCACCTATCACATTTCTACAACCATTTATCGCCTTTATCTCCTTCTTGAATTAACTCCCACTCACATTCTTTCATTTCCAATCACTGTTCAAAGACAGGCAAATTGAAGTAGTTAAAAAAAAAATAAGGCAATTCGAGCCCTTTGGAACAGCTCTTTATTCTTCCTGCCAAGAATGTCCTATGTCCACAGCAGGAAGTTCAATTAGCAAATCCATGAATCAGGATTTTAATTATACATTTATCGGAAAGGAAAATGCTAGCTTTACTTCTACCCTATACCTTACTTGTGGGAATCACAGCATGACGTGGACTGAATCTGAGTCCCTATGATGAAATGTGAGATGGTGAAATGCAAACACGTTGGTGGAAATTCATTCATATTAGTTCATGGGTGTTTCTGTATTTAGCAAGTGGCAGGAATTCTTGGTTGTTTGAAAAAAATTAAAATTAACTCTAGAAGGTTAAGAAATATCCTAATTAAGAAATTTGCTAATTGTTATTCCCTGCTGTGTCTATTGACTGTATTTGGTTTTAAGTCATGACTAAGCATCTGAAGGGTATCTTTTACTTCACATGATCTCGACTGTTATCTTGCTTAGATGATATGTTCTTTAGGGCTGGGGAATTCCTCCTCCTCCTCCCCCATCCCTGCTGCTCTTCTTTCCACAGTCACTCTTGAACCTAGAGGTCCCCAAATACTCATTTAATATCTTCTGTTAGTATTTTGAAGGGAAGATTGCTCTCAGTGCCTCTACCCTAACCTGAATGTGAGCACTGGTAAAAGGATTGGCTATTAGGATAGACCTAGTTATAGACAGACCGGAAGGTTGTGGCCCACAGTGTTCTGGGTGAGAAAAGAGAAACACCATTCGTATGCCAGTATCTTAGATTTTGTTGACCACATGAGCTCAACCAACTCTCAGACTCTAGAGGTAGTTCAGAGAGAGAAAGGCTTTGAGAAAGATCTAAACCCCAAGTCCTCTCCAAAAGTCAACAGGTCCATCTTTCTCATGAAATCACTGTTCATGACTCTGTGATTGTATACATGGCAACCTTGACCTTTGGTCCTCTGAGGTCTAATCTTGTTTTTAAAGAGTTTGAAACGATAACCAGACTCCTTGGTTCCCCAGGTGAAATTACAAAGTATGAAATCATCGATTTTATATATCAGATGGGGGAAACTGACATTCTTTTCCTTTCCCTCTTATGCCTGTTTACAGAGGTAAATTAACTGGGATCAAGGTTTATAGGCATACTTGTTTGACCCAGGGAAGAAAAGAAAGGAAGGAAAGCCACGAAAGGATGTCTGGTTACTCCAAGCCACCCTGCCTTGAGTTGTTCCCTAGCAGTGAAGAGGAAGAGGAAAATGAGTGACTATTTTCTGTTCCCTCTGTGTTCACTGCTAATTTTATCTTAATATGACACATAACATCATACTTTCACATTGGCTAAGCATATCTTTGATAGAAAAGAACTTGTGGGCCAAGGAGAAATTGGAACTAGCTTTTAAAAACTATCAGTCTGATATGTTTAAACAGTAAAAAAGACATAGGAATCACAACAAAGTAATATTCCTAGATGCAGCTCTGAGCAAAGATTTAATCAACACATTGTGTGAATTTTCTAGGATATTTCTACTAAAGACCATTCTATCTAGGCTGCAGCAATAAATACTACGAAGGAAAAAAGGGTTTTGGAGTTGGTTCATAGATGTTACCTTCTAATTTTTTCCCATGTGTGCCTCTAAAGGATTTTGAAAGATGAAATATTTCTTCCCACATTTTTAAGTTAACTTCTAGAGTTTTTGATGTAAATGTAACAGATGTAATTTACCACATGTAAATATGGACATTTCAAAAGAAAACAATTGCATTCCTTTTATTTTATTGCATTTCTGTTAAATGTATTCAATACATTAAAGAGTCTAAAGACTATAACAATTTATACTGAAGTTGGGTTTATCTGATTGTGTTTCTCTCACCATAAGTCTCAAAGTGTTAATACTTTTTTTTCTTTGTAGAGTTATTATTACAAGTTGGGGTACTTGTTAAATATAAAAAGAACTTATTAGAAATGCACCACATAATGAGACAGAAGTTTTGAAAATTAGTTCTTATGTTTGTGGATTAATTTTGCTAGAATGAAAAAGTTTAGCATTGATATTAAATCTATCCCCCCCTTTTTTTGGTAAGTATTTGAAAACTGTACATAAATGAATACATGGAAAGTTAGTTATCGCAGTGTCAGTCAATTCTTTGCACTACTGTCAAGTTAAATGCCAAAAAATCAACTAGTGCTCTTCCATTAGAATAGAGGAAAAACTTTTTTTTTTGTTTTTGTTTTTAATCAGTGAATTGTTTCACTTAGTCTTTACTTAACTAGATTGAAAGCAGTAAATTGGAAGCCATCTGATTTATAGAAGGATGCATAGCCCAGTAGAGAGTCACTCACTTTCTCGGCGGCATTTTGAATTGTCTCTTTGTAGCCTGTGGTTTCTCCATTGCAGGGTCAGGCAGTGTTGGGAGATCCAGCCTGGGTGAGGTCTGCCTTTCACAGAATAGGAAAAGGAAAGGGGCTTCTGTGAAAGGGGAGGAGGGAACAGAGAATTGGCACGGGGCCCTGAGTGTATTCGGTCTCAGGAAGATCACTTTTAGGAAAGAGAATCTATAGCACTTGAAGATCTTGAAATCGACTCCTCCAGGACTGCCTGAGAGCCTCCGAGAAAGTTTTTGTATACACGCACCCACTTAGAAGAACCACACATTTAGGACTGATGTGTAGATATGCTTATGCTATTGGAAGTGGGCCCTTTGAATAGAATCTCAAGCATTTGGAGTTATTTAACCTGTGAGAAAAGCAAGAGAAGAGAAAAATAGAAAAGGATATGGGCTGGGTGGGTTGGTGGTGAGCAGTTACTGTGTATTTCACTGAAAACATAATAATCAATATAATGAATTTAGACCAGGGTCCAAAAGGGTTCTGCCACTGAAACGTACGAGCAATTATTTTTTAAGAAAACTGTAACCTGGCTTAATAATAACACTTTCAAGCTTTGGGAGAATGCTAGTAATATATTTTCTCTGCTTGATCAAGGGCAGGGCAAGAAAAAAAAGCACAAATAGGGTGAAAATTATTTTCAATACATTTCACTTGATTTTGAGAGAAGAGTCACTAATTGATTGCAGAAGTATAGCAAGTTCTATTTTTAAATAAAATTCTGCTTTTGTCACTTACTGACTACATTACCCCAGGAGGTTATTAATGGATTCCAAGCTTCAGTTTCTTTATCTGTAAAGCAGGACTTACTTCATAGGAAAATCAGTATTAAATGAGATATATGAAATAATTAAATGTGAATTGTTTTGTATGCTGCTGGCACATACTAATTGCTCAATAAATAATAACTATGAGCCAAAAACTGGGGGATTTAGTGAAAAATATTCACTCATTAGAGCTTATATGAAGAAGTCGGACTTTTGGCATCTTTTAAACCTCTAAATTTTCCTTTACTTTTTATTCAGCTGTCAATTATCTGACAACTTTGTGTGTCAGGGTGGATATCAGGGTCCCTGATATGAGAGGGAGTGCTGAAATGCATGGTCATAATTCAGTGAATCTTTCAGTAACTTAAACGTGGCCAATGATATAATATAGTGGAGAGGATAGTGGTTTGGTGGTTGAGAGTCTCTGGTTCTTATCCTTGGTACTGCCACTAACCAGCAAAGGGTCATGGGTAGATTATTGACCTTCCGTGCTATTTGTTAAGAAATGAGGCTGTTGATAAAGGGTTAATATCCAAAATATATAAAGAACTCATAAAACGTGACATAAAAAAGCCAAATAATCCAATTTAAAAATGGGCAGAAGACACGAATAGACATTTCTCCAAAGAAGGCATCCAGATGGCCAACAGACACATGAGAAGATGCTCAACATCACTCATCATCAGGGAAATGCAAATCAAAACCACAATGAGATATCACCTCGCACCTGTCAGAATGGCTAAAATCAAAAACACAAGAAACAACAAGTGTTGACGAAGATGTGGAGAAAAAGGAACTCTTGTGCACTGCTGGCAGGAATGCAAACTGGGGTAGCCACTGTGGAAAACAGTATGGAGTTTCCTCAAAAAGTTAAAAATAGAATTACCGTATAGTCCAGTAAGTCCCCTATTGGGTATTTATAAAAAAAAAAAAAAAAGAAAGAAAACACTAATTCGAAAAGATATATGCGCCTGTATGTTTATTGCAGCAATATTTACAATAGCCAAATTATGGAAGCAGCCCAAGTGTCTTTGCAGAGTGACCAAACAGCAGTTCCTGTGGGAGATCCATCCAGAGCAGGACTTCCAATGTGCGCTCTCAGAGGTAGAAGAATCTCAAAGTTCTTCTTCAGCTCTATAAACCTTATTCCTTGGATACACTTCATCCCTTAAAAAAAAATAAAGCCAATTGAATTTACTGTCCTCTTGAATTTTCTGTTATCAGTACTTGAAAGAAGACCCTTTCGTATAATAGACCAAACAATGCAAAAAAGAAAAAAATGCAAATATAAGAACATAAAAAGACATGTCAGAGAAAGAATTAAAATTATGTCGACAGCTTTCTTTTTCCTTTTAGGAACAGATGAAACTTTTCTAAAAGATGAAAATGGTTGGTGATATGAAGTGAACATTTAATAAAACAAATATAGGCAGCAGCCACTTGCAGGATCGTCACAGCCTGATGAAAATTTATTTAAGAATAGATGTGATTTTTCAGCCTGCAGACTTATATTCGTCAGAGAAGTCCTTCTGTAAGGATTCCAGAAGTACCATGGTCCTGTTGGCCTCCTTTGTCTTTTTATAGTGTAATCCCTCAAATGGAAGTAGGAACTGCTAATTAGCACAGACACAAATCTTCACCTTGTAACTCTGCTAGAATCTTCTGAAGAATAAACTCGAGTTTGTGAAGGCTGCAGAGCAAAGGTAATTGCCCATTTTTCTTAAATTAAAAAAAACATGTAAAGTCACTTAAGGTTAACATTCTGTTTCCTGGGAAAGCCCTCAGTAGGAGTCTCGAAGCAGCCACATTCCCTTTGAACTGACAGTTGGAGAAGATTGATGGTCTGGTCATTATCAGGATGTTCCAGCTGATAATTTAGAACCCTGCAAAAGCATTATTGCTCATCTAAATACCACTTTAGAAATTTCCAGTTTCCCTCATGAGGGCAAGAGAGGCAAAGATGTGCTCATTATCACTACACATGGCTTCTGAAAATTAGCCATATTCCAGAAGGATCACCAGAAGTCAGGGTAAGCCTTTCTGCAGGGTGAGTCAGAGGTTCCCCATGCCTAATTAGCCAGGATTAAATTATTCAGCATCACATGGGAAAGCAGTCAGGACTTCCAATTATAATTCAAAAATGTTTTCTGTTTTACACTGCAATAAAAATAACACTCCGGAGTGAAAAGAATCAGAGAAGGCATAGTTACAGGAAATGCTGGGGGAACAATTACCAAGAAGTGAAATTAGAAAGCTTTAAATGGATGGGTGAAACCTGACTGGAATAAACATAGCCTTCCTTTCGATAAATTGCTGGGGAAATGGTCCTCATGAAGACAATGGCATCTTTAGCCTTATAGGTCATGAACTTCCAGGAATGATCCAGCTTTTATAAGATCAGTTATAATCATGAATGGGGTGGGGTCGGACATTAAATTCTCACTTGATATTACAGTTTGAATCTCCAGTGAAACTTAGCCAGGTAATGCAGGGTAGAACGCTGTTTCTGGCAAAGCGTATTGTATTTTAATGAATGGCAGTGATGAGTTTATTAAACTACGAGGATTTCAGTTTAAGCCAACTAATGATGATAGTTGATAATGAAAGTATGTCCTTCCTTAATTGGTGAAAATATTAATGAATCTATTTGCATTCGCTCAGGTTATTCATTAATGACAGAAATGCTTAACAATGAATATAAAAATTCTTCCTTTCTAGGGGAAGGGAAGGAGGAGGTAAGGAATCCCACGACAATTGAGTTTCAGACCTGACATCTGGAATTAGTGGACTCGGATCTTCAGAGTCAACTCAATTGTTTCCTATCCAGATAAAGTTCCTTGGTGAAATGGAAATGATACTGGGACTTAGAAAATGCTTAAGAATGTTGTCTATATCCTGAGCCACAATGTCTAAAATGATATCGACAGCTTCTATTTACATAATTATATTTGAATATATCTTTGTAATTTATGTAATCATGTAATGAAGTAGTGCTATCCTGAGTGGACTCTGCAGCCAAGGCCACTGAACTAGTCAGGCCTCCTTCTCAGACAGGATGATGGATGATGCATGTATGAGTCTAGTCTGTGTCGAGAACATTCTTAGACACACTGACTCGTTTAATCCTTATACTACCCGTACAGGGTATGAGAACATTACCTTCATATTTCTGCTATGACAGATTTCTACAAATTTAGTGACTTAAGATAATATTAATTATCTTGTATATTTTCTTATCTTACAGTTCTGGAAATTATAATCCAAAACAGGTTTCCGGGGGTTAAAAATCAAGGTCGGCAGGACTGTGGTCTTCCGGAGGCTCTAGTGGAGAATCCAGTTCCTTGCCTTTTCCAGCTTTGGAGCCTGCCTGCATTCTTTGGCTTATGGTCCTTTCCTGATTCTATTTATTTAAAAAGATTTTATTTATTTACTTAGAGTGCACAGTGCACGGGCGTGTGTGGGGAGGGGCAGAGGGGGAGGAAGGGGGGGAGGGGAGGGAGGGGTTGAGAGAGAGAATCTCAAGAGACTTCCCACTGAACACAGAGCCTGACTCAGGGCTTGATCTCACGACCCTGAGATCATGACCTGAGCCCAAACCAAGAGTCGGACTGAGATCATGACTGAGCCAACCAGGCGCCCCCCCTCCCCTTTTCTGTTTTGAAAGACGTCAATTGGTAGACTCTTTTTTCATGTTGTATTGCTTGGGGAATGACTCGTCTACCTCTCTTTTCCAAGTTTAAGGACTCTTGTGATGAGCAAGGGCCCACACAGATAATCCAGGATAACCTCCCTACTTTAAACTCAGCCGATTAGCAACCTTAATTTCCTCTGTAGCTTTAGTTCCCCCTTGCCTTGCAAAACAGCATATTTACAGTGACCATATTTGGGCGTCCATTATTCTGCCTACTTACAGTCAGTATTGTTATTACCCATTTTACAGGTGACGAAACACAGAGATGTTAAGTAATTTGACAAAGTCACAGAGCGAGGAGGGATCGGGGTAGGGTCCTGACACCAAAGGCCATTCTTCTGAACACGATACTGTACTGCCTCGTCTGAAATGTCAGCAGCAGGGGACTGGGGCATCCAAGCTCAACAGTATCAGCATACTCCTTAGCTAGAATCTACCATGCTCCCGTGGTGGTCCCGAGGCCCTGATCTAGAGGAGAAAGTAGGATGACTCTGTCTGTCTCAGGATGACGCCTGCTGGCGTTGTTCTTTCACTACCCTAACCTGGGTAAGACCACACAGAACAGACAGCTTATCCCCCCAGAGGTAGTAGCATCTTTCCGACCTCATTTACATGCATTTGTCAAATCCTTATTGAGAATTTGTCAGAAAATACGGTTGGCTCTGAGGAGGCCCTGATTAGTGAAATAGAAAGGTCACAGTCATTGGCAGAGACAAAGGGAGAATCAGAAGAGCACGTGATACGTGCTGTCATGGAATTGTGTAGAAGGTTGACTTCTACTAATTCTGCCTCCAGAGCAAACCTTGACTCTATTTCTTCTCCGTGGCCATCCCATATGCAGCTCAAGCCGCCACTGTCTCTGTTACCAGGACAAGAGTTTTCTCGTTTGTCTCCCTGCTTCCCCTCTTGCATCCCTACAATCTACTCTCCAAAGATCAATTCGAGGGATTTTTTTTAGGCAATGCAAATCAGATCTTATCACTCCCGCTTAAAAGCCTTCGGGACCTTCCGCTGTACTTCCTGAGTGGCGCTCACTCAAACTCTGCAACAAGTCCACAAACCTCCTGGGGGTCGGCGCTCGCTCATCTCTGCAGGCTGACCTCATGCTCCCCTCCCTATTGCTCACGGTTCTCTCACCAACCAAACTTTTCAAACTGCAAACATCCCAAATTCCCTTCGGCCTTGGGCCCTTGCACTTCTGCTTGGCGAGCTCCTCCTTCTGGCCCTTCCCGCGCTGGCCCCTGCTCATGTTCCGGGTCTCGGCTGACCTGGCTGCTGAAATAGGTCTTCCCTCCCCCATTTCTACCATGGCCCTTTGCGTCTTTTCCTTCCATAATCTGTACAGTCTGTAAGGGTCCTGACGGCAGCAGCCGTCCCTAGAGCCCAGCACAGTGCCTGGTGCACGGGACGTACACACGGAGTATTTAAAAAAAAATCCCAAGAAGCAGAAAAGGGGCCAATTAATTCAGTCAAAAGAGATAACATTAAGTGCTTTTCTCTAGGGCTGTCGTAAGGACTCCAGGGAAACTGGGCTAAAGGAGAGAATTTACAACACACCTCGTGTTAGCTATTGTTACTTTCCTAAGTGCACCAGGTAGTGTTTAAATGTCAAATTTCATACTTATTTCTCACTTTCCCGTACATTTTAATTTTGTAAAAGGCAGAGCAAATGGAGAGGTTGTCTCAAAGCTGCCTTTAATCTCTTTTTGAGGCCGTTGGGTTGAACGGCTCTGCCAGAGGACCTTCTCTCCCTCTGTACTTCCAGGGCGGTTTTCACGCCTGGTTCCTGGTTGTCTTTCTCCTGAGAGTTTCCCCCTAATTGGACACAGACCACTGCTTACTTAGCTTTAATAACAGTTCTGCTTCTCAATAAACAGAATTAATCTTGATTAAGCCAATTTAGTCAAATAATATTCTATTCTGATTCCTTGGCGGTCTGTTTCCTTAGGCCGTTAAGCTTCTGTTCTAAATTCCCATTTTTTTCCCCTCCCTCTCAGAGGGCATTTCCTTCCTTACTTCATCTTCAAAGTAAACATGTTTAAAGTATAAAAAAGAACTTATGGATGGAAATAAATGGGAGGCAAAATTCCCCTGACTTTGTTCCTTTGAATCTAGTCAGTTCTATTTGCTTTTGCTTGTTATTTCAGCTAAGAGATGTATTATGGCAAAGGCAGACTTGTTTCCTTGGTTGGAGATGGTTTGTCAGTTCAGAACAGGGCCAGTTGGTTTGATTTTACTGCCAGATGGCCCTGGCTCACCAATGTACAGTCAAAACAGGGTTTGTAAGTCATCGTTTCCTGGCCGGAGTCAATGGGGATCAATTTCCCAGCCTCTAGAAACATCCTCCACAAATCTCTGAAAGCACTTTGCAGGAAAAAACTCTCCAGCCTGGTTCAATCAGCCTGCTTCCAGAGTTTATCATCTGTGTTGACACATGAAGTTACTCTTGTTCATAGACTGAGCTGTTCTGGCTGGCCCACTGCCTGGAGAACATTCTCCAGAGACGTTCTCTCGCCTGGGAGGGCTGGAAGGTACTAATATGTTCACATTCTGTTCCCTGGTTCGCATCCCATATAATAAAACATATGGCTTCCACAGGTACCCCGTCTGAGGTTAGCAGTAGATTTTTCTTTTGCTGCACTGATAGACATAGGACTTAACCTTAAGGCATTGCCCTATGAAGAATGACTCCTAAGAGGAATCTTTTATTCAGGTCTGATATTTTGTTTTAACGCGTAAGAGGAAACACTTATTTCAGGTGGGGTCTGTTCTACATAGTGGGTCTAATGAAAACTCTCTTATACTCATTTAGCTCTTTTTAACCAAGGTCCCACGAAGGATTTTAAGTCTTTAAGGCATCCAGTGAATATGATGAATTAACTTCTTGCCTATGCATCTAGAATGGTCCTAGCTTTGAACCATTCTTGGAAGAATTGAGAAAGCAGTCACGTTAATCATTTTCTGTAGGATTCAGTTCTTCACTGGGACCCTGACTGACAAAGACTGGAGGGCATCTAGTGTCTACTTGAGAATCAGGGCTTTATGGAATTGACTCTTTGTGAGGTAGCCAAAGGCCTGTGTTTGAGATAAAGCTCTGGAAGTTTGTACTCAAGGTGATTCCTAATCTGTTAAGAGGCCCATCCACCACACAAACCAGGTGAGGCTGGCTGTTTGCCTTCAGTTTGCTTCTCTTGGGTTCAGGCCTTCCTCTTAGTGTCAATACAGCACACTCTCCTGTAAATCCTTGTTCTAGTCTCAGTTCTGGTAGACACCATCTCTCTGCCCTTTTCTAATTTCTCCTAGTCCACATTAGGAATAACAATATGAGCCTTTCTCATTGGAGGATCCTTTCTCATTGGAGGATCAAATAAGAAAATGTTCTTGAAAGAACTTTAGAAAATATAAAGACATGTAACTATTGTAATCCTTCAGGCGATTATAATTGTAGGAACGGGCAGTGGGTCTCGATAGATCTATATAAGCATGGTTCAAGTTCAGATGGACACAGCAGATCACACACCCAATTCAGGCAGCCAGGAAAGTCAGCATGAGGTGTCAGTGATCAGGGTGTTTGGTACTGAACAGTGAGGCTCCATCAGCCACCTCAGAGAGGGAGTGTCGGAGCTGAGGGGCTGCATCTGAGAGAAGGAGGGTGACAGCACCCAGCTGGAAAGAAGGGGTGAAGAGCTACAGTGGGGGGAGATCCTGTCAGCCTGAGAAAAACCACCTCTTTTTTTTTTTAATTTTATTTATTTATTTGACAGAGAGAGAGAGACAGCCTGTGAGAGAGGGAACACAAGCAGGGGGAGTGGGAGAGGAAGAAGCAGGCTCCCAGTGGAGGAGCCTGATGTGGGGCTCGATCCCAGGTCTCTGGGATCATGCCCTGAGCCGAAGGTAGACGCTTAACGACGGAGCCACCCAGGCGCCCCTGAGAAAAACCACCTCTTGATCATTATGTGTTTTGTTAGTAAAATTCACTAGTGGAGCGAGTACAGAAGGAGAGCATCGAAACTTTAAAGTCCCATATGCCTAAGTATATACCAGGAGCCGACGAATCAAGCTATCTGCCCAATTCAACGGGCATTTATGGGACGTTTGTGGAAAGCACCTCAAAGAGATAAACCTGTCTTGGGTTAGGGCGTACAGGCATTTACTGTCAAGGAGAACAAATGTATATAAAAAACTATATGTTATAAGTTGAAAATAGTAATAATAATAATAATAATAATAATAATGGCTTAAATGATTGCATATATCTTATGTGCCAGGCAACATCGTAGGCACTTTCCTTATTTATCCCTGCAACAACTCCATAAGGGGGCTACTAGTATTATCTTCACATTACGGTAAGGGAAGTATAAGTGACTTGTGCAAGGTAATGCAAGCAGTGATTGGCATGGCCATGTTCTGACTCCAGAGTGAATATCCTTATCCTCCACTAGGCTGCTTTAAGGTCGATACTGATAAAGTGCTTGTCAGTAGAATGACCTTAAAAGCTGGGATGGCAAAGCCAGATAAGGCCATGAGAAATCATCAGAATTTAATTGAATATCATTTTAATATATTTATGACTTATAAGGTCCTATCAGATACGAAGAATATGAAAAAATGCAGGATTCTGTCATATTCAAAGATATTAGAGCTAGATGAAAGGATATTTAAAATCTTAAGAGCCAAAGAAATTCAAAATTCAAACAGGTAATGTAGCAGCCTGAGTGAACTTAAAATTCACTTCTCTTTTGCTATGAAGCTCCCATTATGGATTGTAAATAGGACTCAGTAGGCCTCATCAGGAATTCAATAGGGACTGGAAAAAAATAAAATTGAAGAGAAAGGGGAAGGAAGGAGATAGAAAACTAGAGATGAGTTGAATAAATGTTGAAAAGATTATGAGTTAGAGATATCTGGTGACATTTCAGGGAACAGGACGTTATTAAACTAAATACTTTGAGGGATATGAATAGTCTGTACTAATCTTAATGTAACCACATATGCCTTCTGGATGAAAAAGGGAATCATGTATACATTAATGATTGTATTAAATTCAATAGATTAAATGTGTGGTAAATATTCAGGTCAGATGGTATTAGCAGAACCTACTATTTATGAGCCCATACACAGCAGATATTTTGGTAAGTAGTTTGCATTTAATACTATTATACTAATACAATTAATACTATGTCCTACTAGTATTTCTATTTGACATACAACAAAATGGGGCTTACAGAGGTTAAGTGATTTACTCAAGCTTACATGCCACTTGCATGGTTGAACCAAAGTCCATCTGATGTCAAGGCCATCATGAGCATTTCTGACCTTTTTAGTAGCGGCATACTAAGGTGGGGGTGCCTATGGGAGTGGTTTGCCCCAACGAGGGGGAGCATTTTCACATGGGCATTGTTTAGGATTTTCAATGGTATTAACAGAGAGCAGACTGACTTTCAGCTGGTTTTGTTATTGTTTTAAAATTCTCTGCATACAACACATCCTTTTATTGTCTGCACCCAGGACAGTGAGGAACTGGGAAAGTGAAAAAAGGAAGAGAGAGAAGCCAATACTTGGTTACTACTCTGGGCAATGGGTTTGTTCCCACTGGAGGCATTCTGAGAAATTGCACAGGCCCAACTCAGAACTGTCCCAGAGTGGGACAGGGAAGCTGAGATGGTTATCTACCATTTCCTGTCCCCTGTTGGTTGGGGTTTTGAGGGTCTATTCCATGTATTTCCAGGTTGAGCCTGCTTGATGTCAAGCAAGTTAGTTCCCCTCTGGAGAAAGCCCGCAGGTGGAGAGGTGGAGACACACAGTGCATGAGGGGGAAGCTGTCGGCTTGTTGTGAACCACTAACTTCATTAACTTAAGGAGGACAGGGGAATCTGGCATTAGGCGTTAACAATATTCATGCCTACCATAATTTGGTTTAAGGAACATGCTGTGGATATCTGCCCACCCAAAGTATCATATTGAACGGTTAAGTAGCTTGGTTAGATTTTAGTTAGGGGTGCAGGCTGCCTGGATTCACCTTGGGATCCTGGTATAGCCATTTTGAAGCTGATCGAAAGAGGTCAGTCTTTTGTGTTTGGGTTATTGATAGAAAAGAAGATATATTTTCTGAGCAGTGCTCTTTATCTCTTCTACTGTAACTGTTTCAAAGAATGGCAGTGACTTCTGAATTATTAGTGTCAGTGGCATTTTCTCAGTTCTTAATCTCTTTTCCCTCCTTATGGATGCTGGTACTATTGCCCGTGCCATCTCAGTCTCTTCCTCTTTCTCCTCCTTCCCCTCCTCTTCTCCCTCCTCCTTCAAGAACTTTTACTGTGTTGTTTCTGGGTAAAGGATGATGGTTGAAGTGAGATGGGATTTCAGCCAGAACACAGGCTTCTAGGTGGATCTTGTAATTTTTTTTTTTTATTTCAAGTTTTTGTTTAAATTCTAGTCAGTTAACATATACGGTAAAATTAGTTTCAGGTATAGAATTTGGTGATTCATCACTTACTTATAACACCCAGTGCTCATCACAACAAGTGCCCTCCTTAATACCCATCAGCCATATAGCCCATCCCTCACCCACCTCCCTCCATCAATCCTCAGTTTGTTCTCTATAGTTAAGAGTCTCTTATGGTTTATTTCCTTCTCTCTCATTTCTACCTCTTCCCATATGTTCATCTGTTTTGTTTCTTAAATTCCACATATGAGTGTAATCATATGGTATTTGTCTTTCTTTGACTTATTTTGCTTAGCATAATACACTCAAGTTCCATCCATGTCGTTGCAAATGGCAAGATTTCATTCTTTTTGATGACTGAGTAGTATTCCGTTGTATCTATATCTACATCTACATCTATCTATATCCATACTTTATCCATTCATCAGTTGATGGACATTGGGGGTCTTTCCATAGTTTGACTATTGTTGATAATGCTGCTATAAACATTGGGGTGCATGGACCCCTTTGAATCATCATTTTTGTATCCTTTGGGTAAATGCCTAGTAGTGCAATTGCTGGGTCATAGCATAGTTCTATTTTTAACTTTTTGAGGAAACTCCATACTGTTTTCCAGAGTGGCTGCAACATTGTGCATTCCCACCAACAGTGTAAGAGGGTTCGCTTTTCTCCACATCCTCGCCAACATCTGTTGTTTCCTGTGTTGTTAATCTGAGCCATTCTGACAGGTGTGAGATGCTATCTCATCATGGTTTTGATTTGTATTTACCTGATGATGAGAGACATTAAGCATCTTTTCATGTGTCTGTTGGCCATCTGGATGTCTTCTTTGGAGAAATGTCTGTTCATGTCTCCTGCCCATTTCTTAACTGGATTATTTGTTTTTTTGGGGTGTTGAGCTTGATTTGTAGTTCTTTGTAGATTTTGGATACTAATCCTTTATCAGATGTCATTTGCAAGTATCTTCTCCCATTCAGTAGGTTGCCTTTTAGGTTTATTGACTGTTTCCTTCACTGTGCAGAAGGCTTTTATTCTGATGAAGTCCTAATAATTTATTTTTGCTTTTGTTTCCCTTGCCACTGGAGACATGTCTAGTAAGAAGTTGCTCCAGCCAAAGTTAAAGAGTTTCTTGCCTGTGTTCTCCTCTAGGATTTTGATGATTTCCTGTCTCACATTTAGGTCTTTTAACCGTGTTGAGTTTATTTTTGTGTATGGTATATGAAAGTGGTCTAGTTTCATTCTTTTGCATGTTGCTGTCCAGTTTTCCCAACACCATTTGCTAAAGAGACTCTTTTTTTCCATTGAATACTCTTTCCTGCTTTGTTGAAGATTAGTTGACCATATCATTGTGGGTCCATTTCTGGGTTTTCTATTCTGTTCCATTGATCTATGTGTCTTTTTTTGTGCCAGTACCATTCTGTCTTGATGGCTATAGCTTTGTAATATAGCTTGAAGTAGGAGTTGTGATGCCTCCAGCTTTGATTTTCTATTTCAACATTGCTTTGGCTATTTGGGGTCTTTTGTGGTTCCATACAAACTTTATGATTATTTGTTCCAGCTCTGTGAAAAATGCTGGTGGTATTTTTATAGGAATTGCATTAAATGTGTAGATTGCCTTGGGTAGTATAGACATATTAAAAATATTTTTCTTCCAATCCATAAGCATGGAATGTTTTTCCATTTCTTTGTGTCTTCTTCAATTTTTTTCATAAGTGTTTTATAGTTTGCAGAGTACAGGTATTTTACCTCTCTGGTTAGGTTTACTCCTAGGTATCTTATCATTTTTGGTGCAATTGTAAATGGGATCCATTTCTTGATTTCACTTTCTGCTGCCTCATTATTGGTATGTAGAAATCCAACAGATATCTGCACATTGATTTTATATTCTCTGACTTTGCTGAATTCGTGTGTCAGTTCTAATAATTTTTTTGTGGAGTCTTTTGGGTTTTCTACATAGAGTATCATGTTGTCTGTGAATAGGGAAAATTCGACTTCTTCCTTGACAATTTGGATGCCTTTTATTTCTTTTTGTTGTCTGATTGCTGAGGCTGGGACTTCCAGTACTATATTAAGTAACAGTGGTGAAAGTGGACATCCCCGTTTTGTTCCTGACTATAGAGGAAAAGCTCTCAGTTTCTCCACATTGAGGATGATAGTGGCTGTAGGCCTTTCATATATGACCTTATTGATGTTGAGGTATGTTCCCTCTATCCCACTTTGTTGAGAGTTTTTATCAAGAACGGATGCTGTATTTTGTCAAATGTTTTTTCTGCATCTATCGAGAGGATCATATGGTTCTTATCCTTTCTTTTATAATATGGTGATCACATTATTGATTTGTGAATATCGAACCTCCCCTGCAGCCCAGGAACAAGTCCTACTTGATTGTGGTGCATAATTTTTTTCAATGTACTGTTGTATTTGATTTGCTAGTATCTTTTTGAGAAGTTCTACATCCATGTTTATCAAGGATAGGATCTTGTAATCTATCTTGAGTTCATTTTAGTTAGTACATATGACAAACCTGGGACAACTTTAGACAGAAAGAAGGGTTATTTTATTAACAGCTGACTCTTTTCCTTGAGAAAACACATTACAGATAATGCAGCTGGGATGGACACTGCTTTCTGCAGAGTACGGCTGGTGATGTTCACGGGACTGCGATGGAATTGTACCTGCTTCTGCGGCTAATCAGAGCCTGACCGCGGAAGCAGTGTCACCTCGTTTGGCGGCAGAGAGCAGACACTAGCTGAATGAAGCAGTCCTCCATGGCTATTTTGGAAAGATCACAGGCATACAGTAGGAATGCCTACATCCAAAAGAGTGGAAGCTTTTATATAGAAACTTAGCAAGGGATTTGAGTATCAAATCAGATGCTATAAAAATCTTATTAGAGGAAATCTGAATTTGCATGAAATTGTATTTCCCAAGAAAAGAAACTTTTAAAAGGAAACTTGGACTTTATAGTTCGACAGGCTATTCCCTACCAGAAGTTCTGTAGAATTTTAGTGACAACATTAATTTTAGCTGATTATCTTTTCTTTTTCACACTGAGCTTTGATATTTAGTCTGTCTGCTTTCTGAAAAAGGAATACAGAACACCATGGGGGAAAAAAAAGCATTTTAGATCTATATTAGATTAGATCGGCTGCTTGGTGGAACAGACCACACATCCTGATGCCTACTGAAGTTTCTGATTTACTTAGCCAAGGGTTCATAAAATTCATGGAAGCTTCATGGGCATGCTGGGTAGAACAGATGCCATCTATTCTGGGCATCTTTCCTGGGACTCTAAAGTCCCAAAGTGAGAGATAATGGTTGATTGGCCTGGGGTGGTAGCAGCAGGGGAGGAGAAAAAAATAGTTTGGGGATATAATCTGGAGGCAGAATAAGTGGAACTTGTCAATAGATTAGATGTGAAGATGGAAATAGAAATCAAGGATGGCTCTTGGTTTTTGACTTGGGCAACAGAGACAGGGCAGATTAGGAGAGGGGTTTCCCTAGTCCTGCCTGATCAGTGCTGCATCTAGACATTCAAGCACTTCTGTGATATATTCTCAACCTGTTTTCAAGGCTGAATGCCTAGATCCAGACAAACAGGTTTTTTTTTCTTATTTGTTAAACATGCTTTCAGCATACTTCTGGGTCTTTATTGATACTCTTTCCTCAGCTTAGAATGCTTTTTTCTTCTCACCCTCACCAAAATCCTACCTGGCCTTCAAATGATGTGTCATATGCCAAGTACCTTTGTAAGCACTAAAGTATTCTACAGATCTTAACTATTATTGCAGGTAATTCAGTTCAAAGACACTTTTCTTTATTAAGCCATCTTTTATTATACTCAGCTGGAATACTTTCTCCCTGCTTTGAAGCACTGAGCACTTTGTTAGGATCGGGCATCTGATAGTTATTTTAGAGGCATTGCTATTTGTGTGCATAGTCTTACTCTGTTATTATAAGTTCCTCAAAGTTGTGACTTCATGTCTTTAAAAAGAAAGTAAAAAAAAAAAGGTAAGATATTACAAAAAGGTGTATACAATATAAATGTGTGGCTTAACAAATTGGAAAATGAGCATCTGAGTAACTCCACACAGGTCAAGAAATAGATGAATGTGATTGCTAATATAATTAGGCGGCTTTATACAAATAATTTGAATCAGTATATTTCCTCAAACCCTTAAATTTTTATTTAAATTCCTTTATTTAAGTTTTATTTTTTATTTATATTCCTTTATTCAAATTTTATTCCTTTATTTAAGCCATTTACTTAAATTCTTCATGTTTTATATCCTAAAAGTGTTCCTTGTATACTGAACCTGTGTTTTCAAAATTTCTCTACTGAATAATTTTTATCACGCAATTTAATTAAAAAAATGGATTATAGTTAAATTCTGCTTCTGACCAAGATAGAGGTATAGGAATTAGATGTACCTACTAACCAAAACAACTAAAATCAAAGTCCAAGCAGATTAAATAGAGGAAAAGGACATTATAACAGTTATTATAACTGTACTTCATGTGTTCAAGAAGTTAGAGGTAAGATTGAGCATGTTAAGTAAAGACAAGGAAGATATTTAAAAAATACCTAAATTGGACTTAAAGAGATAAAAGCTTGATAAGACTTACAGCAGAATAAACACTGTAGAAGAAAAGATTAGTGAACTTGAAGACAAAGTAGAGTAAATTATCCAAAGTGGCATTCATCGATAAAAACATCTAAAAAAAAATAGAGTATTAGTGAACGAGTGGGACAACTTCAATTGGCCAAATATGTGTGTAACTGAAGTTCTTGCAAAGCAAATAGACAGAAAAATGTTTGAAGAACTAATGAAAAAATTTCAAATTTATGAAGGCCATTAACCCATAGGTCTAAGAAGCTCAATAAATTCCAAATACAAAGAAAAGTGTATCACAGCATATCAAAACAGATGTCTTAAAACCAGTGATAAAGAGAAAATCATAAAAGCCAGAGGGGAAAAACTGCATTTCATAAAAATAAGCGAAGATAAGAGTGGCAGCTGATTCTGGGTAGGAAACAGCACGAGCCAGGGGACAGAGGAGCAACATCTTCAAACTGCGGGAAGACAAGCAATAAGAACAAGAAAAGAACAAAGTAAAACAAAAACCATTCAAATTAGAAATCCGTAATAGCAAAATATCCTTTAACAATGAAGATGAAATAAAGATTTTTCAGACATACAAAAGCAAAAGAAGGAATTATTCACCGGTGGACCTGCCCTATGAGAGAATTAAAAGAAGTTCTTCAGACAGAAGGAAAATGACTCCAGATGGAAACCAGGATCTACATAAAGAGATGAAGAACACCAGAAATTGTTAACTATGTGATTAGAAATAAAAGATATTTACAAATATTTCATTCTCTGTAAAAGATAATTGACTGTTTAAGGCAAAATGAAATGAGGTATTTTGGGGATTATAATGTAAATGTGTGATATCAATAACAAAAGGCTTTCCTCATCTGCTGGTCTCTGCATTTGCCCATGGAATTGAGAGAAATACAAATTGGCTATTTTGACCTTTTTGAAATACTTTTGAATAACTGAACACTACACAACATTTTATAAAACTGAAAAATGTCATTTATTTATGAAATGATTTGCTGTACGAAGTAACAGATAACAAGTAAGAATTTTGTCATCATGAAATATGTTGTATTTGAAAACAGCAAGAAATGGAAATAGCATGGGTTTTAGAATTAGCTTTGGAATGGGAATCTCAAATGCCACCATTGATTGTGCAATTTTTGTCAGTAGTTTAAGAAGTTATATTCTGAGCCGAAGACTTGTTTGACATATTATGTAATTATATATTTATTCCTCCAAAATAGAGATTTCCTTGAGGGCAAGCAGGGGCATAGTTTTGTTCATTGGTATTCTCAAACTTTGAAAGTGTATTTGGCATGTAGTAGGGGCTCAAATATTTGGTGAGTGAATGAATGAATGTGGGTGAATATATAACGACAGGAGAATTTTATTCTAAGCAATACTTAAACTACTTTTGTGTCAGAAATATATTTTTAAAAGATTTCTTTATTTTTAGAGAGGGGATGAGAGAGAGAGACCACAGGAAGGGGGGAGGGGAAGAGGGAGAGAGAGAGAATCTGGAGCAGACTCCTTGCTGAGTAGGGAGCCCTACATGGGGCTTGGTCTCATGACCCTGACATCACAACCTAAGCTGAAACCAAGAGTCAGAGGCTTAACTGACTGAGCCACCCAGGCGCCCCTGTGTTAGAAATCTTTTTTCTTAAAAAAAGATTTATTTATTTATTTGAGAGAGAGAGAGAGAGTGTGCAAGTGGGAGGAGGGGCAGAGGGAGAGGAAGAGTGAGAATCTCAAGCAGACTCCCTACTGAGCTTGGGCTGGAGGCAGGTCTCCATCCTATAACCCATGAGATCGTTACCTGGTCAGGAATCACAAGTCAGAGGCTTAACTGACTGAGCCGCCCAGGCGCATTGTCAGAAAACTTTTTAAAGAAACAATGAAAGGTATGATGGATCCTCTCCCCAGGAAAATTCCCCCCCGCCCACATACGCGAAGTTGCCTACAATAGGAAGAGGTTGATGAACTCTTAAGCCTGACCATGAACTCCAAGGCTAATAATCTTGGTAATTTAGGGTAATTTAGGGCCTTTGGTTTGTTAAGGAAGTAGTTCTTAAGTAGAGGTAATCATCAGAATCATGATTAGACATTTCACGCTGTGCATGGCACTTGATAAATACTCAACGATTCTAATTATTATTATTACCTGTGGAGCTTCTGAACTAAAATGTCCAGGTTGCACCTTTTCTGGATTCAGAATCCACAGAGCAGTGTTCCAGGCATGTGATTATTTTTTACAAAGATCCACAGATGAGTATGATATGTGAGTCTGAGACACTGGGTCAAGTGAACAGCAAATGGGGTCATTTGGCAATTGTTCTCAAAGGCCATGTTGAAGGAGGAAAAAGAATTACTGTACTTATTTAAATTTAAACTTGAATATATAACCGAGAGTCACTGTAAATGCTTTTGGAGTAATAGATGCGACTTTAATGACAAGGTAAATTGTTTGATAAACGATTAGACAAAAATGCTGAATTTCAGTGGAGAAAGTGGAGAGGAAGAAAAAACAGAGGACCAAAATGCCATGTGAATAAAAGACAAGCCATAAGAACAAAAGAGCAATAACTGTGATGTTAAGTGACTTATCATTATAGTGATTTAGTTCTTAAGACCAATCTCTACTATTAGTGTGACTATTGATGAATCATCTTGCATGTACTTGGACCTTTAATTTTGAGGAGACAATAGATAGACATGTTGATGAGATGCTCTAAAAGCTAGTAAATAGACTGATGGATCGGTTGCTTAGAAAGCTAGGGCCCATAAGGAAATGTGGAGACATTTAAATTATTTAAGGTGAGAAATAGTCTCTTACCTATCTTCTAAGTCTGTAATAAAACCAATGCAACAGAATTTGGGGTAGTCATAGGAAGAAACTTCTGATAGTTTTAAAACACTCAATTAATATATATGTATATACATATATATTTTAAAGGTCCTATTCATTTATTTGAGAGAGATAGCGAGAGCACAAGTGGGGAGGAGAGGGAGAAGCAGGCTCCCTGCCCACGTGGGGCCCAATCCCAGGACCCTGAGACCACGACCCAAGCCAAAGACAGACGCCCAACCAACTGAGGCACCCAGGCGCCCCTTGATTAATATTTAAGAGTAGATTAGGTCTGCCAGTAAAATGAAACTAGTGTCCACAGCAGAAGGTTTCGATTTTGCTTTAGACAGATTAAAATTCTCCTATGAGGTTCTAACATGGGTAGGTGAAGCTATTTGGCTGACTGCTTATTTTACAGGTAGAGTGAGAAGGGTTTTAGCCTGTAATCTTCCCATGACAGAGCTGGCGACAGGGCATGCCTTCAATGAACAGAGTTGTGTGTGAGCCCTTAGCTTCCTAGTGAGGCTACCTTAGCTGTAAGTTTAAGTGCTCATGTTATACTGGCCATATAATATGATTGTAGGAAGGGCAGATCACCCTAATGTTTTATTCAGAGGGTCATGCTTTGAATAAACCACTTAGAAAAATAATTTAAGTAGATATACCCTTCTCGACTCAGTTTAGAAAGTCTGCTGTTTCTTATTTTAAATAATGTGTTCTATTTTTATTAGTTAGGAAAAAAACATGATGTAAACTGTGAGACAGTAGTGAGTGAATTTTATTTTTTGCAGAATCAATTCAGTATGGTGGTTTCTAGATTGGGTTCCCTAGAAGCAGAACTTGAGATGGGGCCTTAGTAAATCAAACGATTCATTGGGGGGAAGGTGTTCTCTGTAGGAAGGGAGGGAGAAAAGTAGGATAAGGCAGTGAAAAAAAGATAAGCAAGACTGTGATTTCAGGTATATACCATCTCACTCTGAATCACAGGGAGCCCTGGAGTGTAAATCGTACTGCAGTGTCGATCCCATCTTGAGGCACATTCTATCCAGCGGCTGGCCAAGATCTGCCTCCTGGTGGAGGCCTCCTGAGGGAGGCATTCCCATTTGAAAGAGGACTGTTCTCCCAGAAGGGAGCAGAATTGTTATCACTCAATGCTCCTAGCTTGGGTCAGGTGTGCTGGCTTGTAAAGGGCATTGGGCAGGAGTACCAATAGCATCCACTCAACTACACCCCTTGCATGGCTCAAGTCATTTTGCTTCTCATACTAAGTTTGCTATGTTCAGTCGCAATTCAAAATTTTGGGTGTTCATAATTTCTGGGATAACTTACAAGAGGAAGGTTAGTGGGATGACTGTCCTCCACCGCTTGTAAAGGGCATTTTTGTCTAAAGAGTAGTTTGTCCCAATGTCATAACTGATACTGATAATTTTCTTCCCCTTTCACCCTTACCACACTCTCCTTCTGTTTGGTGAACACTCCTGCTGGCCTCAGTGGCTTGCTTGGTGAGTTAACCCAGACCCCATTCCTTGAGCGCCTAAGCCCTTGACTCCCTGTCCTTATCAGTCCATGGTTGCTGTGATCTGTCCATTTATAGTTAAAAAAATATTTTGTTTATTTATTTGAGATAGAGAGTGAGAGAGAGCACGAACAGGGGGAGGGAGAGGGACAAGGACAAGCAGACTCCCCACTGAGCAGGGAGCCTGTTGCAGGGCTCGATCCCAGGACCCCGGAATCGTGACCTGAGCCGAAGGCAGATGCTTAACCGACTGAGCCACCCAGGTGCCCCTCCATTTGCAGTTCTGATTGGGCATGGGATAGCCGGATACGTCCACTGGACTACTTCAATGCCTAACACATTTTTTTCAAGCCCGTATTATGTCGTTGCAGCAGCCCTGCCTCCTGATGAGGACTACGGCAATTTCTCTGCAAGTAGAACTCTTTTCCTTGCTGCTGGTCTGTTGTCAGGCGGCAGCTGTAGCTTTCGGTTTAACGGGACTCTCTTTTTCCCCTGGTGGAAGGGTTTTAACCCTCTAAAAACCAGGACCTCTTGACTCCCAAAGCCTGAAGTCATGGGGGCAGAGAAGCAAACATTCCCTCAGTGGGTCAGTAGGAGTGTTCACGAGCATTCTCTCCTCTACTCTATTACTAGGTAACTGAGCCTGCATATTCTATATTCTGAGGCACGACACCTTTGGTTTAAGGTACGCTGTGTCTTGAAGAGTCATGCTCCATCTCTCCAGGGTCTTGTCTCCAAGCTGGCACATCACACTAAAGGATGAACTTTGCCACAAAGTTGCTGACGTGGTACAGGCAGGTGACGGGGGAATCGACAGGGCGCTATCGTATCTCATACCATTCAGAAGTTGCCAACCCAGTGGAGTGACAAAACAGCCTTTTGAAGGCACAGCTGTTGTGCAAGCTTATTGGTATTCCAGGGCACTTTATGGGTCACTGAAGAGAGGTGCTGGCTGAGGCATTTTGAGCAGTAATGGTGAACCCCCCCCTGGAGTTTGTATCATTTCCACTCAGCATGAAACATGGCCACTTCCAGGATGGAAGGGGTCTGATGTAATTAGTTTGCCACCAACTGACTCGGTGAGAAGGATGGTACCATCTTAGGGGCTCCGTGTTGGTTTCTATGGCCAGTAGGTCAGATACTTCTCAGCAGCAGTAGCTAGATCAGCTGTGGTGAGAGGGATCCCAACCTGTGGGCCCAAGAGCAACTTCTAGCACTGCCATAGTGAATCCTGGGTGCATGAGAACCTTGTGTCCGTGTTACGGTGGCTGAAGACAGAATCTGGCTGACATCCATTGGCCGAGTCATCCTGTCTACTTGGTTGTTGGGTACATTTTCTGAAGTGGGTTCTCTGGTGGGCACTAATGTATGATTCAGAGATCCTCATGTTCGTACCCACTCCCATGGGTCCATCAACTCACCTCTTCCCCAGACCTCCTTGTCCCCTTGTCCACTCTTGCTGAGTCCAGGCCCTTGACCAACCATCTGTGTGTCTATGTATATTCTTACCTCAGGCCCCTTATCTCTCCACACAAAGTAGGCAGCTGGGTGTCGTACCCACTGGGAGAATTTCCCCTTCCCCGTCCTTCAGGTCTACCTGAGCGGGGCTGTAGGGTGGCACAGTCCCTGTCTGCTTGCACTCACCTACCGAGCTGACCTGTGACTCAAGCACGGGAATTTTCATCCTCCATCAGCTGGTCATTGGGGAACCCCCCCCCATGAGGTGACGGCAAGACTCTGAGCAACCATGGCAGGCAACACGGGGTTCTGGGACACTTGTTGGTGCGGCTTCCTTGTGACCCCCGGGTCAGCTTGAGCCTCATCTTCATATACCACTTCCTTTTATTCATTGTTGCTGTGCCCACTGGACCGTATGCTAAGTTGAATAAAGATTTGAAGGAGGTGATGGAGGAAGCCACGTGGATATCCAGGAGAGAATAATTGTGCTGTGAAAAAGCAACGGAGAGACTCTGAATAGTGATACTGGAAAGATCCACAAGACAGTTAAGGAACCACTTGTAAGTAAGTAAGTAAGGAGTAAATAGAAACTGTTTACAACTGATAAATGAGGAACTAGGCGTAATTTACCATTTAGGTGTGTGGGGATAACCACCAAAGGAACTAAAAGCATAAAAGTGAGTTTATCTGAGAAGAGGGATTAGTAGGTCAGAAAAGGGCCAGGAACTGCTACTTTTCATTTTATAACTTTCTGTACTGTTTTGGTTTTAGGTTGTTCCTCCCCCCCCTTTTTTCTTTTTACTGTCGGCTTGCAGCAAGAAGAAAGCATAAGAGGGACTTAGGGAGAAAGCAGCAGGAGATGAGACAGTTTTGGAGAATGTTCCAGGTCAGAAGCCCGTTGGGCTTTTCTGATGCTCATGCTGCACTTAACTGGGCTTGACCCTTGAGTTCAGATTGGTTATTCTTCCAATGTCCCATCATGGCGGTTAGGATCCATGGTGGCCCCTCGTGTCTCCTTCCCAATCCAGCCCCCACACAGTAGCATGGATGTTAGCAGATGTACGTCCCAGTGCACATGCTTCCATGATGTGTTCTGTTGGGAGAAAACGTGATCATGCATTTACGAAAGCTTTTATGGTACCTGGGGAAGTGCAGAAGTGTTGCACACTATAGTATCCTGCAGGAATGTGAAAGAGGCACCCCAGTTATTCAAATGTAAACCATTGTCCACATGAAGGTATTTGAACCTGCTTCTGCCCGGGATGCCTTTTCCTGCAGCTTTGCTAGGCTGGCTTCTCTGGTGCTGTAGGCTTCAGCCTTCCATGACAGGAAGCAAACCTTGGCCGGCCATTTCCCTTCCTCCTGCTTCCCTCTTCGCAGCTCCTTATCACCTTCATTGCATCTCTAGTCAGACTTTTTATTTCTTGTTTTTTGTCCATGTCTCCCAGTAGAATCTAAGCTTCACTTCACATTTTTCATTTACTGAATATCTGTTGAACGTTGGATGGGAACTTGAACAAATGACTAATTTTTTTGGTCCTTTCTTTACTCCTCAGTGAAATGCAAGAATTTAAAAGCATTGGAAACATTTGTATTAAATGATTAACTGCTGAAATTTTTCTGCGTTACCTGTACATATATTTGATACAATTCATTCATGACAGCTAATGCTTTAAACAATCCACAATAAATGTGTTCTAAAAAGATTTGAAACAATGAAACTCAAGCAATTTAAAGAGTTGGTAGAAGGAACAGATTTCATGTGTGGTTGAAAACGTACACATGTACGCGTTAGGATTAGGTCTGGCTGAGAGTGAGTGGAAGCCCCAAATAACAACAGCTTAAACAAGATGGAAATTTATTTAATTTTCACGTGCAAGTCTAAAGGTAGGTGCTTCAGGGCCTTTGCTGCATGCTTTCAGACATCCGACCTTCTTACATCTTGTTTCTTTTCTATGTATTTGGCCTCTCTTCCAAAGGCCGTCTCATGCTCCAAGACAGAGCTCCTCTTCCAGCCATCACGTTTGTCCTCCAGCCAGCAGGAAGGAGGAAGGGAAAGTGGAAGGTCATGCTGCATTCCTTTAAGGACACTTCCTGGAAGTTGCATCTAACATTTTCCCTTACATTTTATCGTGCAGAATTTAAGTGGTGTTGATACCCCTCTCTTCAATGGTGGCTGGGAAATGGAGTCCTTATTTTGGACTGCCAGGTACGCAATTAAAAATGAGGGTCATTATTACCATAAAAGAAGTGTTGAATGGTTTTTGAAGGACAGCTAGTTGTATGTGCCGTGTGGATGCCTACAGTTATCTTTGTAGCAGTATCCTCTGCTCTTTGGTCAACAAGTTCTGGGCACATTGGAAATTCTTTCTGGCTGCTGTGCTCCATACAAAGTGAATTCTGTAAGACCAGGAAAGTTCCGTATGCACCTTGTGGTGTTGCTGTCCTACAAACTCGGTGATTTTTTTTACTTTTGTGATTTTATTTTCCAGCACACACTGTAGGTGCGATGCCCAGCAAAGTACAGTTGAACCATCTTTAGCCTTGGCAGGTGACATTCTACAAAAGATTGTTTGCGTATTTGCAAGGTTAGGAATGCTAACCAGGGGAGGCTTACATTTCCTCCTCAACAATTGTTTTGTTTCTATTATAAAAATCATATTACTACTTCACTTTACATAGCAAACTGCAGTTGCTATGTTACCTCAAACTCACTCTTCTTGTGCTATTAAAATAAGAATGAAAATAACTTACTTTAATTGTATTTCTCTACAAATTGCTTTATTGTAGCAAGTTAACTATGGCTTCTAACAGTGCACTTCACTATCATTGGAAAAATTTAAACAGTTTAAAGTAATTACAGTGTGCTTTTGTAAGGAGTAATGAATGATGTCTTGGTTACTGAGAGCAGCTTTCACCTTTTATAATGGTGATCTCAGATAGCCAGTAATTCCCAACTCATGGTACTTGACTCCCAAAGAGCTGTGGCCTAGGGAATTCTCCAAAATGAAGAGTGGAGTTTGTAAAAGCATATTTATGGGGCACTCGGGTGGTGCAGTAGATTAAGCCCCGACTCTTGGTTTCAGCTCAGGTTGTGATCCCAGGGTCATGATCTCAGGGTGGTGAGATCAAGCCCCACATCGGGCTCAGGGCTCAGCGTGGAGTCTGCTTAAATTTCTCTCTCCCTCTCCCTCTGCCCTTCGTCCTGCACTCTCCCTCACAAATAAGTAAATCTAAAAAAAAAAAAAAAAAAAATAGCATATTTACCAGGATAGAATTTTCTAAATATCTGTGTGGGGTACCCTGTTTTAAAATTATGAACAATGAAAAATAAAGCACAGGTTGGTAAGGATACTTGGGAGGTAGTATCTTTTTTCCTATTAGTGAGTCTCACAGGAAGCTTGAGATTTCATATTTGTAAAGGAGGAATGACCCAAGGGTTTAAAAAGGGACTAAACTAGTCTTTGGTTATCTTGCTGTTGATTTAAAAAATTACTCATCCCTGATAGACTTTTTCTGTAATATCCAAAAGCCAAATGCTTTTTCAAGTTTTAGTCTTATCTATGTCTCCTAGAGTGCTGTTCTTGGTGGTTGCCTACTTTTACGTCATGAGCTTTTGGAATTGACCATGGTAACGGTATAAGTTATGTACTGTCTGTGGGAGAGGACTCCTCGGTATACAGAGCATTTCCTTAGGATGGGGCTTCTAAAACATGCCTTTCCTGCCATCTTCATGATTTTCCCTGTCACCTGTATTATTATTTACTAACCATTTTTCTTTAAATGCACTCCTTTTTAAAAAAACTTTCAGTTCATTGAAAAAAGAAACATTGTATTATTACTACAAGTAAAAGCCAGTTTGAAGTGTCATACATAGGAGATAATTATAATAATAAATAAAATGCAGAAAACCCCCTCCTCACCCTGCACTGTCATTAAATAAAAAACAAGGACAAACAATAACATCAAGTTAAAAATTGAATTGATTTACAAGATGTATACCTAAAAATAAGTCCTTGGGGAGAAGAATGGAATTTTTTGAGTGGT
This sequence comes from Ursus maritimus, assembly GCF_017311325.1. NCBI lineage: Eukaryota > Metazoa > Chordata > Mammalia > Carnivora > Ursidae > Ursus > Ursus maritimus. The sequence goes on along the minus strand of NW_024426230.1, from coordinate 23,330,979 downwards.
CGATAGTCAGGGAATAGTAAGTTTAAGGTCACCTAGTTTAGAACAAAGTTGAAGTTTACTTTAGTATATTATTTTTGATTTTGGTGTCACTTATCACTCAGATTGTCATTCACAGGTGTGTATGGTTAGAAAGAGCCAAGGATAATTAGTTGCATTTTCTGATAAAATTATTTATGCTAATATGTACAAGAACTCATGTATGAAAATGTGTGGAAACATGGTTCTGTGAGGGTCCATGGTGAGATCTAGACCATCACCGTCAGTAATGCTTCTGAGCAGTTACGAAAGTCAGTTACTAAAGATTTGAAACATTCATGCCCATGTCAGGGCATAGTGCCTTGTTCATCCTACAAAAGATAGGTGATTGCAGTCATAACAACTATTGTCTCTTCCTAAGCCACAAGATCCTTGGGTGTGTTGTACTAGTTACATTCTTTTTCCTAAAGTGCATTAACATAAACACGCAATTATAAAAAAATGTTTTCTGGTGTAACTTGTAACGCAACAGGTGCCCACCTCATCATGTTGCCCATGAGGGAAGAGGTCCATGTACATTTGACTCAGGTAGTGATCTATTTGTAGAAGAGAGTTGAGTTAAGGAACTGTTAAAAAATTTCATTTGCACCAAGGTCTTTACTTCCATTTTTTTTGCATGAGAAATTTCAGAGAATGGTATGTGTTTTAGGATATTTCAGAAAAAAAAATGCTGGACCCTGTTCCTAATATATTTCTTCTAAACCTCATTTATCCTAAATGCAGAGTCATATATCACATTGATATTTGATAAGGCAGTGGAAGTAATTCCTGAAAGTATCTGGGAGACTCTGTCACTGGATATTAATTTTTACAGAAATTAACCATTGGTAACCTACAATTAAGAACCTAGAAGATTTCCTGGGGTGGTATCAGTCTTCTGAGGGCACACAAAAAGCTTCGAACCTCTCCAATTTGCAGCTCATAGTAGCTCTTAGTATAAAACAGGAGTTTTGAAACTCAAAAGGTTAGAAATGAGAAACCTTTCCTGAACTCTCTTAAGATCTTGAAAGAAATCACTTGGCTTTGTCATTTCTATCAATAAATGACTTTTTAGTGAGCATGTTTAAAATACAGAATCAAAATCTAAAAGCTAGAAGGCACTGGCTTAATAGAGTTCGTGTTTGGAAGTATTTTTGTCCGGAAAGAGTCTCTCTCTCTCTTTTTTTCTTTACCAGCAAAATATATATTGGAACCAGTCTCCCAAGATTTCTTTGAGGTCTACAATTCTTATAACGTTAAGACTTGTAGATGTAAGCTATTTCCACTGCGAATTCCTCCAGTGGGTGAGGGGACAGAAATGAGTAAAGATCTCTCATGGTTCATTGTGGACTCTGGGAAACAAACTGAGGGCTTCAGAGGGGAGGGGGGTGGGGAATTGGGCTAGGCCGGTGATGGGTATTAAGGAGGGCACGTATTGCATGGTGCACTGGGTGTTATACGCAAATAATGAATCATGGAACACTACATCAAAACCTAAGGATATAATGTATGGTGACTAACATAATAAAAAATTATTATAAAAAAATTAAAAAAAATGAATAAAGATGCTTGTCTTATATTTACCATAGGGATTTAAAAATGCTTTCTCAAATGAATTCAACAATCACTTATAGGGGGTGATACTTACTAGTATCACCTGGGGTTTGCCCTGGAGATGTTCACTGCCATGAGGGAGGCAGGCATGTATGTAATGCAAATCAAATTATGGCGAGTGATCTATAGCTATTTAAGATGGGAAATGTGGGAAAGAGGAGGGAGTGACTAATTCTCGGTGAGGGGACAGCTTTAGAGAAATAATACTTAAGTGGAACTTCTAAAAATAAAGAGTTTGCCTGATGGAAAATGAATAAGTCATTTTAGGTAGAAGGACTTTCTTAAGCAAAAACATGGTGGCTTGATCTGTGATGGATGAATCGCCCTGTGGGATTGGAGGTGGGTGGTGTTAGGAGTGAGGGGAAGACGAATCCTGTGTGTCTTGGAATCATTTGGAAAGGCCTTTGAATTCCACCTTGGGGAGTTTGGGTAGTATATTGTAGAAGGTGATAAGCCATCAGGAGCTTGAATGGTGGAATGATACTATTTGAAAAATAGTATGTGGGAGAAATTTGGAGGGTAGTGGGATTGGAAGCAGAAAAAAATACTAAGGCGCTTCTGTAGTTTTTTGAGTGAGAGCTGATAATGGGGAAATGAGGAGGAGACAGACGTGAGAGACTGAATACGGGTCAATAGGACTTACCTATTGACGGACATGTAAAGAAGTAATTGTAGTCTTATAATGAAGGCACACATAGGGTACTGTAAAAGGCCAGAGAAAGCTTTACAGACCTGAGGACTTTTAAGAAAAGTAGAGGTTTGGAGTTCCTGGGTGACTCATTCAGTTGGGTGTCTGACTTGATTTTGGCTTGGGTTATGATCTCAGGGTCGAGGGGTTGAGCCCTGCATCAGGCTCCACGCTCAGCATGGAGTTGGCTTGAGATTCTCTCTCTCCCTCTCTCTCTGCCCCTCCCCCTGCTTGCATTCTCTCTCTCAATAAATAAATAAAATCTTAAAAAAAAAAAGAAAACTAGAGGTTCCTCAAGCGTTAAGATCTCACAAGCAGAAGAAACAGAATAACATATCGTTGGTCTGGCAACCACATGGCAGGGGTTCTCAATTGGGTTCCACATCAGAGTTACTTGGGAGGCTTTTAAAAATGTACGAATGCTTACGGGCCACACTCAGAGCGTCAGATTTATTTCTTCTGTTGTTAAGCCTAATCAGATGTGGTGATTTTAACGTGCAGGCAGCATTCCTGTCCAGGGGCATAGCGGTTTGTTGTGGGTGGAGTGTAGTGCGTGAAGAGTGGAGGTAGGTGAAGTCAGAGGTCGGCTCTTGGATCCTGTACTAAGGAGTCATTGTTTTCTAAACTGGGGCTCTTATGAGAATAAAGGAAGCAGTTAGTAATAATTAATCTGGGACAAAAGCATATACCAGGACTGTCTCAGGGAAATGTGGATGTAAGGATGTTTAAGTAGGAATAACGTATGACTAAATTGGTGTATGTGTCTGGTTTGTGTCAATACCATGCTGTCTTGGTGATCACAGCTTTGTAATGGAGACTCCAGAAATGGACCCTCAACTCTATGGTCAACTAATATTTGACAAATCAGGAAAAAATATCCAATGGAAAAAAGTCTCTTTAATAAGTGGAGCTGGGAAAACTGGACAGCTACATACAGAAGAATGAAACTAGACCATTCTCTTGCACCATACACAAAGATAAACTCCAAATGGATGAAAGACCTCGATGTGAGACAGGAATCCATCAAAATCATAGAGGAGAACATAGGCTGTAACCTCTTCGACATCGGCCACAGCAACTTCTTTCAAGACACTTCTCCAGAGGCAAGGGAAACAAAAGCAAAAATGAACTTTTGGGACTTCATCAAGATAAAAAGCTTCTGTACAGCAAAGGAAACAGTCAACAAAACTAAGAGGCAACCCACACAATGGGAGAAGATATTTTCAAATGACATTGCAGATAAAGGGCTGGTATCCAAGATCTATGAAGAACTTCTCAAACTCAACACCCAAAAAACAAAAAATCCAGTCAAAAAATGGACAGAAGATATGAATAGACACTTCTCCAAAGAAGACATAAAAATGGCTAACAGGCACATGAAAAAATGTTCAACATCACTAGCCATCAGGGAAATACCAATCAAAACCACAATGATACCACCTTACACCAGTTAGAATGGCAAAAATTAACAAAATAGGAAACAACAAATGTTGGCGAGGATGTGGAGAAAGGGGAAGCCTCTTACACTGTTGGTGGGAATGCAATCTGGTAGAGTTACTCTGAAAAACAGTATGGAGGTTCCTCAAGATGTTAAAAATAGAGCTACCCTATGACCTAGCAATTGCATTACTAGGTATTTATCCCAGAGATACAGATGTAGTGAAAAGAAGGGCCACATGCACCCCGATGTTCATAGCAGCAATGTCCACAACAGAAAACTGTGGAAGGAGCTGAGATGCCCTTCAACAGGTGAATGGATAAAGAATGTGGTACATATATACAATGGAATATTATTCAGCCATCAGAAAGGATGAATACCCACCATGTGCATCAACATGGATGGAACTGGAGGGGATTATGCTAAGTGAAATAAGTCAAGCAGAGAAAGACAATTATCCTATGGTTTCATTCACATGTGGAACATAAGGAATAGCTTGGAGGACTATAGGGGAAGGGAGGGAAAACCGAAGGGGGAGAAATCAGAGAGGGAGACAAACCATGAAACACTATGGACTCCGGGAAACAAACTGAGGGTTTCAGAGGGGTGTGTGTGTGTGAGGGGATCGGGTAGCTGAGTGACGGGTATTAAGGAGGGCATGTGTGGTGATGAGCTCTGGATGTTATATGCAACTAATGAATCATCGAACACGCCATCAAAAACTAATGATGTACTATACAGTGGCTAACTGAACATAATACAAAAAATACAATTAAAAAAAGGGAAGAAACCTGCCTAAGGGTTAGTCCAACAGAAGGGAGTGTTAAGGCGGTCCTGGCAGTAGAAGGAAAGGGAAGAGTTTAGGATGATGTTTCTAGTTTTGGTCCCGGGTGAATGTTGATGCCATTTACTATTATAGAGAACAGAGGAAGAAGAGAAGTTGGTAAAAAAGATAAATTAAGCTTTGGAGAAACTGAATTTGTGGTGCTCGTTGGATATCCATGTTGAATTGGATGTTTGGGTCTTTGACCCAGGAAAAGTGTGGATTGGAAGGTGGGTTTGAGAGTGGTGGACATATAGGACTGGTGGCCGCTTTTGTCTTAGCTCAAAACTCGCATTGTACTTCTGTACCGCCCAGCTGAGGGAGAATCTATGTGGATTACATGGAATTTTTGTGAGACAGTAAGATGCCGCTAGTAAGTGCCCAGTGTGTGTGGTTAGTTCAATGACCACGGTTAGCAGGAAGCTAATGGAAGTTAGGAGAATCGAATGGTCAACTTGTGAGAGTTACTTTCAAACTTTAATTGTTATTGTATTCTAGTGGCTGCGACCTCTTAGGGACGAGAGGTTATTTACCAGAAATTCAATTAGCAAACAACCAAAAACAAATAAACAAAAAGCAAAGACAGAGTTCTCCAGAACTCACTTTCTGGATTTTTGCAACACAGTGTTGCAGTCGGTAGAGGATTCAGAATTTCCCTGAAAGGACAAGAGAAAAGAAAAACCTCAAGTAAAACCCAAACCCAAAGCAGTTTGTTTTTGGACTTAGTAGTGAAAAATGGAAAATCACACCAGTCAGTCTGTTCCTTTTGACCCAATTCCTACCTGTGTCTCCTAGGGCTTTAAGGTCTGTTTGTGTGTGTGTGTGTGTGTGTGTGTGTGTGTGTAAGTGGGCTCCACGCCCAGTGTGGGGCTTGAACTCATGATTAAGAGTCCCATGCTCTACCGACTGAGTCAGCCAGGCACCCCAAGATCTGTTTCTTTGATGGAAAAAAATTTAATGATGCAATGGGAAAAAGGATGCTAGCCTTGATGATGTCCTCCGTGTGTGTTCACAGAGCTAACACGCGTGCGGGGGACCTGGAGCTGTGACTTCACGGTAGGAATTTCTTTGAAAGAAGGGGACCATGGATATTTTTGCGTGTCTTGTGTTATGATTGGACAAGAGTAGTAGAGAGCTGACTTGAGCTGTGACAGCCCACCGGTCTCCTTTGTCCCGTAGTAGCTGTTTCTGACATTTAAATGGCGAGGGATAGAAGTGTGTGGAATGGTCAGTCTCTAACCTGCCCTTGATCGACTTCAGGGGCCGCTGAGGACAAGGATGTGAGTTCTTACTGCTTGGAATTTGGCATTGGAGTTTGTTTACAGCTAATGAAACTTTCCTGTTATTAAGACTCACGTTTAGATTGGTGTTCCAAGAATTCTCAAAGGCTGTTCACATGCATTTTGAAGAGCCCTTTCAACATCAAATGGCTCTCACAAAAGAAGGCTTTTTATCAACTGAATGAGAAGGGGAACATGATTCAAAGGGAAAAAAACATCCCACTGTAGGCTTTTTCTGAGGTAAACCACGGAGAGAGCTCTAGGTTGGAAAATGGCTTTCACTTAAGCTTATTATGGGACAAAGACCGTAGGGTTCTTATCTTCCCTGTATGCACTGGGGTCCTTGAAAAAGGTGTTTTTTTTTTTCCTGGCCCTGAAAAATTCTTAATGTCTTTGGATTTTCAGCGTATTTTAGTGGCTGTGCCCTTTCTGAAACAAGTGGTTATTGACCAGAAGTTTGTTTTCTTTAGAATCAGTGAACAAACAAACAAAAGCAAAGAGGCAGAGTTCTCCAGGGGCCATTTTCTGAACTTTGCAAGCCAATGGCGCATCAGCCAGGAATAGTGTATCTCCTGGAAAAGTCAGAAACCGGAAAAACCCAAAATAAAATCCCCCAGAAAGAAAACATTTGCCCTGTTTCAGTAGGAGAGGAGTAACTGCTGGCTTTTAGCTGAGGGGGAAAGCAGGCTGAGCTGGATCTCTGCTGGGGCGGTCTGTTGGAAGGAAGCCTTCAGATAACAACATGGTGTGTTGTCCTTTGCAGACAAAACAATACATTTTAAATAATAATCAGTGTGAAGATTCCATATTTTAAGGTGACACACGCAAGCAGAAATCTAACAAATAGTTCAGTTCACCATGCTCCCTGTCTCGGGTGATGATGGAAGGGAACAGAATACAGACAAGGGGAGGGAAAGGGGGCTAGGGGGGGGGGGTAGGGGAGGGGGGAGAGGCAATTGAAGAGAGGGTGTTGCTGTCTGATCCCACTAGGTGCTCTCCAGGCAGCTGGAGTAGGTGAAGAAACTAATAGTCAAATATCAGACCTTTTTGGAAAGTAGAGTCTATTTTAAAACAAGACTCAAGGGGGACGGCTTTGACGTTGAGCTAGACTGCCTGAGCCTGGCTTGGAGCTTCAAGAGCTGTTTTCTTTTAAAAGAAAAAGATGCAGTTTATTTTTACCATCACGTTGAGTAGAAGTCCTGTTAACTGAGGTCTCAGTAAAATTGTTCAAAAAAGGGAAGCCGTAAAAAAAAAAAAAAGGAAAAAAGGAAAGCCATTTCCAGGCAGTCTTTCACTTTGCCCCACAGCTGACCCCCATTGATTTTGAGTTCAGTATCATTTTGTTATTAGACTCCAAAATCTGACCTCAAGGGACCCTTTAATGTGTGGATTTTCTAGATACACCTTACCTGGAGTGGCTGGGTCAATCTCCTAAGAGCCAGTTTTTTTTCCTTGAGTTTCTAAATACCAGAAATCTGCATACCTCTTTAAGAAACGCTGTCATTTGGACGTTCACTGCAAATGATCAATTATACAGAATGGATTTCTAAGGGAGGTTTTTTTTTTTTCCCCTGTTCTTGACTCATTCTGTATTTTCTAATTTGTGTCTTAAGGAATATGAGCAGGTATGGGATAGTAATAGATGCTCCATGAAAGAGAGTTCTATAGACAAATCAGTTTGAGACTGTCTGGCTCTACAAAACCACCTGGGTGTGTGTGTGTGTGCGCGTGTGTGCACACGCGTGAGCTTAAACTGCGGGACAGGTCAGACCCTCGTCTTGTCAGTATGCGTTGGACTCTTGAGGGAGATAGGGATGCAGGACTTTCCGATTTGATCTGACCATAGAACTGCTGAGAAACCCGGTTTGGAACATTGTATTTTGGATAGATGAATCTATTTTTCTAATGGTTTTTGTAGAAAAATTACTATAATAGGACTTCCCATAACCTTAGGTTGTTTGTATTTGTAATATTGCCAGTGTTTTGAACAGAAGGAAAGAATCTGTAAAAATGTTAGAGATTTTTTTTTTCCAGATAGCTCCAAGGACAGGAAGGAAGTACACTACTTTTCTAACACTTTGTGTAAATGTTATGCTTCATATTGGCACTATATAGGTTGGTTTATACTTTATCATTTCTAGCCTAAGTTCTTAAATTCTAACTTTCCTCTTATTCTCAGGAACAATGATAACAATTGCAGTGTTAAAAATTCAACCAAGATGTATTTTTTCATAAAAAATGATTTATTTTTCATTGCAGAAAATATGGAAAAAGCATAAAATAAAAGAAATAAAACTTACCTGATATAACCACTGTTGACATTCTGCTTAAGTCAGAGCTGTTAATGGTGGTTTTATTTCCATTTTTTTGAGTTAGAGCTTCTACATAAAAACTTGGGTGATTTCTCACAAACACACATATTTCTAGCTGCTTCTGAAATCTGGAACATTAGCATCATGTGACCTGTATTCTGGCACGTTCGGGCTCAGGGCTGAGTAGGCGCAGCTCTCTTTAAGAAAGAAAACCCTTTATGGACCCTGAGAAACAAACTGAGGGCTTCAGAGGGGAGGGAGGTGGGGGAATGGGATAGACCGGTGATGGGTAGTAAGGAGGGCACGTATTGCATGGTGCACTGGGTGTTATACGCAACTAATGAATCATCGAGCCTTACATTGGAAACCGGGGATGTACTGTATGGTGACTAACATAATATAATAAAAAATCATTAAAAAAAAAAAAAAAAGAAAACCCTGCTTGGTTTATCCACCTGTACCCTGAGATATTTGGGTTCGAGACCCCAGTTATAAGGTCTTCTCATCTTTTCCCTCTTGGATAATGTTTAATTTTAGAAAGGGAGTTATCCTTTTGTATTCAAGTATAAGCTTTCTCCTCTTAAAATTTTATTAACATTTTCCCATGCCTTTAAATGTTCTTTATCATTGCTTAATTACATGCGTAGGCCATACTTTTTTTTTTTTTTTAGGATTTTATTTATTTGAGAGAGAGAGAGAGGGTGAGCATGAGAGGGAGGGGTGGAGGCAGAGGGAGAAGCAGGCTCCCCGAGGAGCAGGGAGCTGGATGTGGGGCTCAATCCCAGAACCCCGGGATCATGACCTGAACCAAATGGAGATGCTTAACCAACTGAGCCACCCAGGTGCCCTGGATATGCCATTGTTTATATAACCAATGCCCTAGTCTACTGCGCTTTTATGTGATTCCCAGTTTATCCTATTAAATATGCAACATGGGGGATAAACACCCTGGTAGCAAAATCTGTACACATGTTCATGTTTGTTTCTTTAGGCTAAAGTCCTACACTTGGAATTTCTGAGTCAAATAATGTAAATATTTTAAACACTTTCGAGACTCATTGCTAAATATACTCAACTAGCCTTTCACATACTTGGCAATGAAGTGATCTCTTCAGAGCTCTAATAGATTAATATGTGTTTCCAGGGGTGTGACTCTGGGCAGTGTTTCCCACACTTTAGCACAGACCCTTTTTATCACGTACCTACTAAAAGCTCATAACAAAGTAGTAGTCTGTGGAGGAGAGCCTGAGAAATTCAAGTTGAATTGGTGGTTACGAGGAAGTGTTAAAAGGAGGAGGGCTTGGTAACACAGGCCGTGTTTACGTCATGGTTCTGTCTAGCTGTCAACTGGGCTTATGCTTGACTCTCTTATATTCCGCATCCCTCCAAAGAACAGTCTTTTAGAAAAGCCTCCGAGTTTTGCAGGACGGGAACTATTCTTACCCACTCTCATAAGTATCCGCATCCTCTTTCTTTCCCAACTCCCTCTTCCCCTCAGTGCTGCCCTGATCACCCCTGACTGTTTTTCTGCTGCTGTGGGAAGAAAAAAGGAGCCACTTCATTTCTTTTTAGAACGAAAGGAAATAAACTGACAAATAAATGGACTCCCTGCCGAAATTGGAGCGAAACAGCTTGTTTTGCAGTGTGGAGCCAGAAGCAGTGTAGTGTCTAGAGAGCATTGAGAGAGGGTGAAGTTGGAGAGGAAGATGGAAGGTCATTGGAGAAGACTCCGAAGGGGGGTGACCTGTGGCCTTGTGGAGAAGAGATGCTGGGGGACGAGCCTGAAGAAGAGAGGACTTGCAGGTTGCCAGAGTGGCTCAGGTGAAAGGCAATGTGAGTCCGAGTGGTGAGGTCTTGAACTTGAGCTGTGGTGGTAGAGATGGAGAAGGACGCGTGGTGAACTTGGGGAGGGAGGAGAGAGCTGAGGAGGACTTCTCGAGGACCTCGGTCATCGGCAGGATATGAATTTATGTCTATATATAACGTTCAAGATCTTTTATATCCAAATACATTTTATGTAAAGAATCAATTTGAAATAAACATATTTAGTGTTAAGAGGGTCCTAAAATTTTTTCAAAGTTAAAATAGCCTCATTTTAAAATTTGAGGTATAATCGACATACAACATTATATTAGTTTCAGGTGTACTGACATAATAATTCACTCTATATATTGCAAAATGAAAACTACAATAAATCTCATTAACATCTGTCACCATATATGCCTACAGAATGTTTTTTCTTGTAATGAGAACTTCTAAAATCTACTCTCTTAGCAACTTTCAAACATGCAATACAATGTTAATAACTATAGTTGCCACCCCTAGGACTTATTTATTTTGTAACTGAAAATTTGTACCTTTCAACCTCCTTCATCCATTTTATCCACACCCACCCCCTGCCTCTAGCAGCCACTGATCTAAAACAGCTTCACTGTTAATAAAAAATTTAGCCAATATGGAAAAAATATGAAAAAAAAAAAAACTTAAAAAATCACCTTTAGTCTCAGCATGTAAGTTATTGTCAACATTTTGAGTATATTCTTTCAGGACTTCTGAGTTAATTTCTCATTAAACAATGAATGAGTCCGGGAGCCAGGGCTTTGGCAGTTATGCCTGTGAGCTCCTTATTTGCTGCAAATAAAGGTTCCTTTGTGTGACAACTGCCCCCTCCAGAACCCCCCCACCAAAAAAACTATTAATGGGTCCTCATTTAATTTTCACTTGTATTTACTTTATTTATACATTTAGAAATTTCTTTGCATTCTCTTTTCTCTTGAGATTAAAAGCTCTTTCCATACCTGGAAGAAGATGACTGGTAGACTCTTGGTTTTGAACGTTATATCCATGGTGCTAAGGAGGGCTCTCTGCTTCTAACCAGGCTGGCTGCTAACCTAGTCACTAAAAACAAATGCACGGGGCGCCTGGGTGGCTCAGTCATTAAGTGTCTGCCTTTGGCTCAGGGCGTGATCCTGGCGTTCTGGGATTGAGCCCCACATCAGGCTCCTCTGCTGGGAGCCTGCTTCTTCTTCTCCCACTCCCCCTGCTTGTGTTCTCTCTCTCTCTCTGGCTGTCTCTCTCTCTCTGTCAAATAAATAAATAAAATATTAAAAAAAAAACCCCAAAAAACAAATGCAGTAACCATCTCTTTCTTTGTATTTTAGTCTTTTTTTTTTTTTTTTTTTTTTTTTAAGATTTTACCTGAGAGAGAAAGAACACGCTCGCACTCGGGAGGAGCGAGTGGGTGGAGAACAGAGGGAGGGGGACAAGGCAGACTCCCCGCTGAGTGCAGAGCTGACCACATGGGGCTTGAGCCCAGGACCCTGAGATCATGACCGGAGCCTAAATCAAGAATTGGCTGCTTAACTCACTATGCCACCCAAGTGTCCCGTTTTAGTCTTATTTAATGTAATCAAAGATGATCGCCATTTCTTCCTCTAGTTTATTCATTGCTACCCCTGTGTGAGAGTTACATTTTGCTACTCTGAACCTAAAGAAGTTAGTTGGTGCTTCCTGAGGGGAGGGGAGGGAGAAGAGGAGAGTGGGGGAAGAGGATGGAGGTTCCCTAGGAAACCAACCTTGAAATGGAGATTTGCAAGCACATCTGTTTATTGGGGGAGTGAGCCTGGGGGTAGCCCCAGTGAGAGAGTAAAGAAAAAAGGCTTGGGTGGAAGGAGAAGTTGGTTAACAACTGCAATGAAAGCCAAGGAGGAAGTAACCTGGGATCCAGGAAGCTCCCTTTAGCCGCGGACTTAGCTGTGAGCAGTCAGAATGCCTGCCACCTGGGACAAAATGAGCGTTCTGGTCCAGGAGGGGAGCTCTGGGGGGGGGGGGGGAGAGGGTGCACCAGAGTACCCATCGAATTCCACATCTCATGCCACTTGGATCCACTTGCTTCATATATTAAATTTTCTCCTTCTGAGCTTAGCTCTTTTAAGATTTTCTGTGGTTCCTTTGTCCTGGGGAAACTTACAAGTGAAAGGTTAGTGACATAAACAACAGCCTCTGTTGCTGCTGTGGGTCTCAGGGCAGCGACTGGTACCATCATCTCCCTCCAGGTTCCTCTGATGCTCATCGCTTTTGCTGGTGTAGGCAGCTGACCTGGCGGGGTGACCCAGACCTTCATCCCTAGGGGGTCTGAGCCCTTGGTCACCACGCCCTTCTCAGGTCATGGTGGCTGTACTTCTTAATTTACTGTCAAAAATGAACAAAAGAGGACCACTTAGGTGCTGAACAAATTCTTCCCTGTTCTTGTTGTCTTCCAGGACCCACACCTCATCCTGCTCATTGGGTGATTGACAGGGGTCCATCACTCCTGTTGGGATGATGATTCCTTTCCTTTCCTGCTGGTCTTTTGGCAGGCGGAACCTAAAGAAATTGAGTGGCAGCTATAGCTTACAGGTTAATGTAACTTTTGCTGTGTCCTCTGGTGGAAATATTCTCCCTCAAACCTCTGGGACCCAGAGTTCCAGGCATGGGAAGCACAAATTTCACAAATGGTTACTGGAAGTTATGATAAGAGAGGTCACTCCTACGTCTTCCCTTTGAGTCCCATACTCTTATTTTCTACCTGTTGGGGAAACAGCATCATATAATTGTGGTTGATTTAGGGTAATAGTGCTTCCTTAAGGATGGCATCCCATGTTCTCCAGGTATCATCTCAAAGCTGGCACCTCAGCTGTGTTTTCAATGGCCATTTCATTGTTCTGTAATGCCAGCAGATTCTTAGACACTACAGTATACGATATACTGTAAAGTAGGCTCTTTGGCCCAGTGAGATAGAATGTGGGATCCCGTGTCGGTGGCTCAAACACTCCGTGTGTCCCTTACATATGCTCAAACAGTGGTGCTGGTTAAGGTCCTGCAGGTGGCAGTGGGAAGTTCATACCTAGAGTAAGTGTTGATTCCAGTCATGATGGTTCCCTGCCCCGTCTAGCATGGATGGGTCCAGTGTCATAGACTACTCAGTTGTTGCTCATCTGATAAAATGAACGTGCTATCATTTAGTGGACTAATGTGATGTTTTGAACATCATGCCTAAATGGTAAAGTCTCTTTAAGTCTATCATGACTGAGAGTGGGAGTTAGCTTAGCTCTGAGGCAAGATGGTAAAGGTATACTATTGTCCATCCTGTCGAAATACAAAATGTTTCTGATTCTTCTTGTTAGGGATAGAAAAGAAATTTTCATTGGCCTGATCCCTGTATACAAGGTACTTAAGGTCTTGTTGATCTGCTCAAATAATGATACCATGTCTGACACAACAAGCTGCGACTAGGGCCACAGTTGAGTTTGGCTGAGTTTACAGTGGTCCACTGTCATCGTCCATGATTCATTCAGTTCTTATAAAGACCAACTAATGAACACATGGGCATATTTTGAAAGTGCTGACCCCTGCTTCCTTTAGGGCTTTAAGGTGCACTAGATCTTCACCATTCCTTCCACACTGTGCTATTTATCTTCATTTTACTATCGTAACCCGTTTGGGGAGTGGTTGCTCAGAAGGTCCCACTTGGCCTCCCATATTATGACAGCTCTTACCCCAGAGGCCACTCCCCCCCCAAAACAAAAAACAATGTACTTGGAGATTTTGTCAACTATTATGTTTATATTTTGGGGGGACCAGAGAAATGACCACTGGGTAGGTCCCTGGATCCAATGAATTCATTATGAGGTGGACCTGGAATAAAATTATTTATGATCTGACCCCCTTCCATTGCTATTCTAATGGTGGGGCCACTATGATGTTTCTGGTTTCTAAGTGTCAATGTCAACTTGGAGCCTGTGTCCAGCAGTCCTCAAAATGTCTTGGTGTTTCCTTTTACTCAACGTATAGTTACCTGAGTAAATGGCAACGGACTGGGGTAATTATCTCCATATACATTTACATTGGTGTTTCAGGGTCTTTCCTCCTGGGAACCTAGCCTCTCTTTCAGTCAATGGGTTCTGCGTTTGAAAAACAGTCTCATGTCCAGAAATTGGACAAGGGATCATAACTCTTGAATAGGGAAGTTTCCCTCATCCTCTAGATTATCTGTTCTTGATTTAGAAAAAAATTCATAGATGAGAAATACCCTCATTGTCTGTTATCTGCCTTGTGCCTGTGGACACTGTTGTAGCAACCATCATTCTCTGTTCATCTTAATAGCATATCCACTCCTCTGAGTCCTTTGATACCTCTCCTGTCATCTACTCTAGCAATTCTGGCATTTCCGTGTCACTTAATTTGGGCCATCAGTGTTTCCAGCATCCGAGAGCTAGATCAGCAGCAGGCTTGTCCCATCTGCGGCCCTTGCAAGGGTGTTAAATCCAATATCCCATTTACAAGTTTATGTTTCATCCCCAATCTCTCCCAGTCAAGCTCCCTCTGGATCTGGCCCTGTATATATATTCCTGGCTCCTATTGGTAAATGTTGACAGGTTCCTGTAACTTCTCCAGGGTATGGTGATTTTCCTTCAAATAGGCCCAGTACTTTCTGGCTAGGCTATATTTTGACCTGTTCTTAGTTACTGGTCTTAGTTACTGATGAGGAAGGGAGGTGCTGCAGGTAGATTATGGAACATGGGGCTCATGCTGTCCTGCAAGGTAGAGATCTCTGCATTAATTGCAAGCAAGGAAGAAGTTCTAGTCTTCAACCAGGGGAATGGGACACTTCTGTAGGGGGTTTGGGTTTTAAGGTTTTAAAGTACATTAGCTTAGCTGTCTATATCCCAATTTTTAGGCATCTTCCCAGCCAGAACTCTGATCTTGACAAGTGGACTTGACATGGTTGAGACTTCAACCCTATCTTGCTTGACCTCTTCTCTCCTTGTAATTAGGTCCTGAGACTAATTCTTATCTTTTTCTATCTTTCGGCTGCAGGAGATGACAATATTTTTACGTGCTATCACCTAGGACCTTTGCTTTTCATAATTCACTTTGAATTAGTGATTAACCACACTCAGCTTTTCATTGTCTTTTTCCGGTACATTGATAGCACCCGGCAATAACCATCTGATTCCATTGTCCTTAAAATGACTACTTCCCAAATGAAATTATACACCTGTCAGTGCATTTCCTTCCACCAGTATCCCATCCTCATTCACTTCCAGTGAAGATTTTAACAATTGCGCTCCTACCGAATGCCAGGGGCAGAGATGGAGTCTTTGTTGGCAGTCAGGCTGCAGGTGGACAAGCTTCAAAGTCCCATTTTAGATTCTGCTTTCTCAGTTGCTCCTGGCACCAAGTGTCTTTGGTCAGGTTTCCTGGGAAACAGATTCTGAGGAAGAGATTTATATGCAGAAAGTTCATTGGGAAGTAGTCTTAGGAACACTACCTGTGAGGAAGTGAAGGCAGCAAGTTTGGGCGGAGAGAGAAGATAAGCTACAATATCCTCCCAGCAGAGGCCTTGGCCAATCTCACGGGGGACATCTGGTACAGAATGGCCCTTCAGAGTAGTTCCAAATGGAGGCGAGGGAGCCAGGCCATGGTACTCCTGCCTCAACCACTCGCTGGATGTGGGCCACTTGAGGAGAAGGTGTAAGCTTGGAAAGGGCCATTTCCTTGGGCTGTGGGCAATGTCCAGGGAGGAACTCAGAACGATGAGCTATCGGCAGCCATCACTCCTGGCAGCTGAGGGAATTCGTACCTTGATCTCGACAAGGGAAGTTGGCAGCACACCACGGTGTTCACCTCAGTGTGGTCTGAGATTGCTGCTTGGATGTCTAATAGAAATCACAGGCTTGACATAGCTAAAGCACAGCCCCCAAGTTTTTTTTCTCTCTGAGCCTGTTTTTAGAGTCTCTCCTTTATAAATGCTTTTATAAGGGACCTATGAGGTTCAGACCATAGATTTTAGTATTTCTGTCCTGCCTGGACCCCCATCTGTATGCCAGCAAGTCGTCCCAACAATTCCAAAAATACGTGTTGAGTCCATCATTCTCTGCATCTTTACTGCGGCTATCCTAGTCCAGCCACTATCATCTCTTCCCTGTTCTACTGCAAGGAAACTGTCCTTGTTGATATTCTTGCCTTTTGCAATTCAGTTTTCACATGGCAACCACAGTCGTTTCTTAAAGATGTAAATAAGATCATGTCACACTTTTACCTATATATTTCAGGACTTAACATTGTATTTAGAGATAATCTAGCCTCTTTGCCATGGTTTACAAGGCCCAGTGTTATTTGGCCCCTTCCAATGACAGTCATTATTATGGCCTGCCTAATTGTCTTTTCCTCCCCTTCTTAACAACAGAATTTTGATTTTGGGGGGGTGTCAATATCCACAGGTGATGGAACAAGACTAATCCAAGCCAATTATGACAAGTCTCTCCTTTCCCAGACTACTTCACTGCTGAATGGGTGAGTAGGGCGTGTTTATGAACTACTTCAGGCCAAAAATACCAAATTGAATTTTGTTAGAGGGTTTCTGAGAAGGTTGGTTTTGTTTGTTTATTTCTTCCCCATTTCTTGTTGAAGGAGATAAAGGAGATGAAGGGCAGTGGCCCTTTCCCATTTTTTCTGCCATGAAAGTAGACATAATGTCTGGAACCACCACAGCCATCTTGTGACCGTGAGGAAAAGACCTAGAGAGTCACGGAGAGTGTTGACTGTATTTATTGGCCCCTGAACCAGTCTCTTCTTGCTATCACTCAAACACTAAGCTCTTTCCCACCTCCCGGCCAGGCCTATGCGCCTATTCTTCCATGCCTGCAATTCTTATCTCCCATCTCTCCACATGGCTGGCTTGGATTCATCCCGGTCTCAGCTTGCCACCTCCACGAAGTCTTCTCTGACTGCCTAATCTTAAGTAGCACCGTTCTGGGACTCCTGCCCAGACGCTCTATCATGGTATATAAATAGCTCTTGGAATGTGAAAATATCTTGTCAATCAATTGACTACTTTTAAATAATCTGTCTCCACTAGGATGTAAGTGTCACGAGAATGGGGATTTTTTTTTTTAGCTCGTTCAGTGCTGTTATCTCCAGCCCTTAGACTAGGGCCTGGCATACACTAGGCTCTGATGAATGTTTGTTGAATAAATGCCTCCAGATACGAGCTGTGTTTGGCCATTCTCTTAACCTTTCTGAGCTTCATGTTTTTTTTTTTTTTCATTTTAAACAGAGATCATAAATAGTACCATTTAGATGCACCACACATTGCCATGAAAGTCAGATGAGATAATGTGTGTGGAGGTACTTGGGAACCGAAGGCACCGGACAATGCATGCTGTGAGACTGTTGAGTGATACCTGCCCTTGCTTATTTCTGAGTGTTTGGGCCATAGGCATTGCAAATTTCCCTCCTTTATTAGACTCTTGTATATGCAGAAGAGACTTATGAGCTTAGGAACCTGCGAAAGTAAAATCAAATGACTTGATTGCAGAGTTTATTGCAGAGACACCTGGGAGCACTCTGGTTGCTATGTTTGAATGTGGCATTACTTGGTCTGGGGACTAAAGAGTGAATGAATTTGAATTTAGTGTACCAAGGGTAAAGTCAACATACAGGCAGTTGCTGGCAGAGTGGAATGATAAAGGTGTGATTATCTGAGGAAAGTAGCTGGGGATTTAAAAATCAGACTAATCATGATAATAAAGTCAGAAATTGGGCTTTATCGAAAGAAAGGAAAAAACCGGAAAGAGGCATTAGGGAAAGATATCATTGAGTTGGGAGAAACAAGTATATGGAGGTATTTTTGACGGCTGTTTACAGAGGTCATGATAGGGGAAAATTAAGAAAATGAAGGAGATTATTTGTTGATAATTTAAAAGCGAAAGTAGACTGGGCAACATCTCTCTCTCTCCATTGTTTGCAACAAAATACAGAAGCTTAATAAGGAGGACAAAAATTTAATTATTAGCCAGAGATGAGTTGATGGAAATTCTACGATGAAAGAAGGGAAGAGAAAAAAAATGTTCTCTGATAATCGTCCTCATTTATTAGAGAGGTGACATGTTACAGTGGAAAGAATCAGAAATGCATTTGAGTACTGATTAGTTCATTCAGTACATTACATTGATTGGTTATCTTCTACATCTAGATGTTGCTGCATGCCGAGAGTACAACATGGTCACTACCACAGGGAATAATGCCAGAGGAGGCGCTGGGCAAGTCGGCAAACCGCTGGAATAGAGTGTGATGGTGCTGTACTAAGGGAGGACGGGGAGCTAGGAAAACACATAGAATGTGTTGGGAGTATGTACTGGAAGAAGCGATGTCTAAGCTGAGACAGCATTGGCGAAGTGTTGGTTTGTGCCACAGGGCCTTTGTACCACCCATTTCCTCTGCCTGGAGTGCTATCCTCCAACCTCTGTGTAGTTGACTCCTTGACATTCAGTTAAAAGATCACTTCCTCAGAGAGGTCTTCCTTGACCAGCCAATTTAAAGAAGTCTCACAGGTAATTTCTACCCAATTACTCTTTTATTTCATTCAGGGCATTTATCATTATATGGTGTTTTCTGGTGTTTTTATTGTTTGTCTCCCTATTAGAATATTTGCTGCATGAGAGCCTGCAACTCGTCTGCCTTGTTCATCACTGTGTTCTCAGTGCTTAGGGCACGGCCTTCCTCAGAAGAGGTGCTTACCAAACGTTTGTGGAATAAATAAAGGAGTGATAGTAGCAGCTGGAGGAGAGAACGGGGGTGGGGCAAAGAGAGAGGAAGAAAGTGTTCTGGTAGAGGACTCTTAATCATAGGGATTCCTAAGTCCCTACCAGGGTTTGTTGAAGAAATTGGCTCATTTCTCCTCGGGGGGCCCTCCTTTGCCTGTGGAAGGGGTTGGCTCTTCTGTACTGACGGACTTACATTTCGGTCTGATCCCATTCTGCTGCATGTTTCCGAAATCCCATTTTAACTCTTTGTCGGCACACTTCCATGTGTTCCAGCTCTGCTACAGAGGTTTTAGTTTTCAGATTTCCCTGGCCCCTTCAATGGAATTAAGGGAATGAGAGGTCCATTTGTGAGCTCAAGTCACTATCTTGAATTTGAAAGTCTGAAGGGCAATTTTCCCCCAATTTTTAAAATTTAAATTCAATTACTTAATATATAATGTTTTATTGGTTTCAGAGGTAGAGGTCAGTGATTTATCAGTCTTATATAACACCCAATGCTCATTACATCACGTGCTCGCCTTAACGTCTATCACCCAGTGACCCCATTCCCCCAACTTCCTGCCCTCCAGCAACCCTCAGTTTGTTTCCTATGATTAAGAGTCTTTTATGGTTGGTTTGTCTCCCTCTCTGGTTTCGTCTTGTTTTATTTTTTTCCTCTCTTGCCCTATGATCCTCTGTTTTGTTTCTTAAATTCCACATATCAGGGAGATCATATGATTTGTCTGTCTCTGATTGACTTATTTCACTTAGCATAATACTCTCTAGTTCCATGTCATTGCAAATGGCAAGATTTCATTTTTTTGATGGATGAGTACTATTCCATTGTGTATATATACCATATCTTCTTTATCCATTCATCTGTCGATGGACAGCTAGGCTCTTTCCATAGTTTGGCTATTGTGGACATTGCTGCTATAAACATTGGGGTGCAGGTGCCCCTTCGGATCACTACATTTGTAACTTTGGGGTAAATACCCAGTAGTGCAATTGCTGGGTCATAGGGTAGCTCTAATTTCAACTTTTTGAGGAAACTCCACACTGTTTTCCAGAGTGGTTGCACCAGTTTGCATTCCCACCAACAGTGTAAGATGGTTCCCCTTTCTCCGCATCTTCGCCAAGATTTATTGTTTCCTGACTTGTTAATATTAGGCATTCTGACTAAGCCATTGTGGTTTTGATTTGTATTTCCCTGAAGCCGAGTGGTGTCGAACATTTTTTCATGTGTCTGTTGACCATTTGGATGTCTTCTTTGGAGAAATGTCTGTTCATGTCTTCTGCCCATTTCTTGATTGGGTTATTTGTTCTTTGGGTGTTGAGTTTGATAAGTTCTTTATAGATTTTGGATACTAGCCCTGACTGGCAATTTTACTCTTAAATATGAACTCAGGTTATTTTTCTGGTATGTGTTTGGAAAAGGAAACGTACTTCAAACTACCCTGAGAAATGCAGAATTAGGAGGAAAAAATTGCTGTAAAAGCAGTTAAAATTCGTCACACACATGTTGCATCTAACACACCCAAATGTTTGGGATTAAGCAGATTAGCACTGCCTTCTGTGATGGTGGGTAATCAAGTCCAAAATGTGTGTTGCCACTATGGAGCTGGCCTGATGGGGACTTGGTATTAAGCTCTTTCTCAGACCTCGTGGTCCCTGAGGAGTTCAAAATACTAGGAACTGCAGTAAAATTAGGCGAGGGAGAAGCTGTTCATGAATGATCTCTTGGAGCAGCTGCGTGTGGGCAGACTCACCAGGCTCTAGAATTGGATTTTCAGGTTCAGAAAAGTAATTCTATTGCTTCTTTGTTGGAAGGTAGCCAAGCCTTCATGGTTCTGATTCATCCACCTGAATTTTCTGCCCAGGGTATTCCCTCTGGAAAGAAGTTTTACTTAGGAGACCACATGCTTCATAGACAGAGGAATAGAGCATAATATACCTTTAATTTTAGAATAAATTTATATGGAAGAATGAATAAAAGTTCAAGAAAAACTAAGTCTACTTTGAAGAGAGGAGGAAAATTGGAGAGGGATTCACCCAATTAGAAATTAAAGCATACTGCAAAGCCAGAATAATAAAAACAGGAAGATTCTGATGCATGAACAGAGAAGTAAGACCTAATGGAACAGGACAGAGAATTTCAAGATCCAGGTGTATGCGGAGGCTAGGTTTTTGCTGAAGATGTCACCACAAATAAGTGGCAGAAAGAAGGTGGGAAGAGGTTTAAAGTTCTTCCTTCTTTTCTTCTTCTGTCCACTTTCTATTTGAATTACTTTACTTTGCTCTTTTCATTCTGCCGTCTGAAGCAGTAAGAAGGGTGGGCCCCTGCTCTGGAGGATGAGCCTCACCCTGTTTTCCTACCTTAGGAGGCCAGTGGAAATGAAGCAAAGGAGATAGTATTCAGATGATTGGGACCTATTTCGGATCTAAGTCAGAGTTATAGGAGACTAGAGAAGGGTTTATGGGTAAAATCCTAATTAGAATAACCCGAATGTAGCTGAGCCTCTTTGAGGGGAGCCCATGCCCTGCTCCACATCCTTTCTGAGGCATTTCAACAGCAGCAGAAACAATCCAAATCCAATACTCAGAACATCAGGCAGTAAGGTGGGTTTACTGAAGGCTTCAGGGGGACAGGGAAGAGGATTTTCCTGGCTTTGAAACTCCTCATTAACACCTGATTTCCATTCCATCTCTAGAGTCTTTCTATCCCTGTAACTACTTTGGCTCCCCCTCGTTGCTTGCATACTTTTCTCAGAAAATCCAAAGAAAGCTCCCTCTTTGGATGGCAGAAGGGAATTGCCCGTAGCTAGTAATTTATTTTCCCCTTGCCTAGAATTTACTCTGCGGGTATTCCATCCTTTCTTGCTTTAGGAAAATTATAGGTGGCTATCCCAGATTTATGGCTAGCACTTTTAGGGGGCACAGCTACAATTAATTTTAGTTAAAAAGACTGGTGTGTGTCCCTTCCTAGATGTTGCATTATGGTTCCTATCTTGGGCTCTTATCTTACCCTGCACACTCCTCACAGAATATTTCTGGTGTTAGTGATCTTCAGCAGTGGGTCTTCTGTTACTTTTGTGGAGAATGGGCTTATTCAAAACCCAGGTAGAAGAGACTAGAATAATGACTTTTTCTTGCTTCATGAACTTTTAAATATTCATTTTGTATTTGTTTGATGGAGATGGCAGGTACTCTCCCTTCTGTGTGCTTAAGAGAGAAAACAAAGTTTCAGCAGAGGACAGAAAAAAACTTTATTTGGGAAGTACAGGAATGGGTAGGAACGTGTTTTTGATTCCAAGTCTTATTACCTGGCAAAAACAATCCTTATATCTCTTATGGACATCAAGTGGGTATTCTGTACAGGAAGTCTCCACTCTAGTCCTGTCCTTTCTTATCTGTCACTGACACGGGAGTCATTGTCAATACACTAGTGCTTGAAAATAATCTGTGGGCGGAGAACTGGGGGGTGAGATGAGGAAGAAAGAGCGGCAGAGGGGAAGTGACCAACTATTCCCCAACCCAGGCTAGTTTCCAGGCAGGAATTTCTAGTTAATGTTAGTTAATCCTCCAACCCTATTATTTTACCTGGTAATTCAGCCTGAAATCCTACCAGTCAGAACTCATTTGGGTAAATAAACACCTGTTAAAAACATTCAATGTCTGTGGAAAGCATACGTAATGTTCTCACAGATGGAATTCACCTATTTCTCCTCTATACTTCTGTATTAGTTACTTCTTACTGTGTAACAAAACCACCCTGAATTTAGTGGTTTAAGAGCACCAGTCATTTTATTTGCTCATGATTCTGTGTGCCAGCAATTTGGGCTCATACCAGATGGTTGGTCCTCCTGCTGCTGTCTTGTGGTCACCTGGGTCTCTGTGGTTATCTGGGGGTTTCAGTTGGAATGGCTCATTTCTGCGGTATATGGATGTACCTTCTGCAGGCTAGCCTGAGCTTCCTTACAAGGTAACACTACCTTCTAAGAGAGCTAGAGCTCTCTTGATAAAGGCCTCGTGATACAATGGCTCAGATTATCACACCACGTCATTTCTGTTGCATTCTATTGGTCAATGGGAGTCACAGGTCAGCCAAAATCCAAGGAGTGGAATCAGGGACTCCACCTCTTGATGAGAGGATCTACACGGTCTCATTCCAAGGAGGCATGCCCACAGGGTGGGGAAAAATTGTTGTGGCCATCTTTGCAAAGAATCCACCACAGATCTATGGTATACTGACTTTGTCTCTAGGCTTCCAGAAAGCAGGAATTCTCAATCATCTGGCACTACAGGGACTAGGGCCTTCAGTCATTGGTTGAACTGAATTCACATGTAGAGGGAAGCCAAAAGCTGAGTGTCTGGACATAAGACCCAGGCAGGGGACTTGGGGGTAGGTTCAAAGGCTAGGAAACTTGACCTTACTGAGCTCAGGACTGTGGATCCCAGGGGTCTTCAGCTGTTTCTTGGAGAGGGTTGGACAGATAAAAGCCTGGTTATGTTTACAATTCCCCAGAATGCAGCAGGGTTCTGCTGACGACTGCAGAGGAAGCCAGGTTCTTGAAAGAGCCCAGAAGCTCTGCTGCTCACCTGCTTTGGAAGTCCCTTCACTCCTTGCCTCCACAGTCCTGGCTCAGACAGTTAAAATCCCAACTCCTCTATAAAATCTCCCTTAACCTCATTTTGGCTCACAGTGACGGCACCCTCCTCTCTCTCTCTCTCTCTCTCTTTTTTAAAGCATCCCATGTCTATTCAACTGGTAACACACTTCTCTTTCTGCCATGTATTATTAATTTTCTTTCAGATATTTTTTTTCTAAACATAAATGACTAGCTTTTTGAGAATAGAAGTTATAGCTTATATTTTCCTCTGTCGTTTCCTTAAAACCGTGACCTCCACATAGTAATGGCTTGATAAGCATTTCTTGTTTGGTGTATAAATTAGTTTTTGTTGCGTATTAACTCTTCAGAATTATTGGTCTAGAAACCCATATTTGTTAGCTCACAATACGGTGGGTTGACACAGGAACTGAGCTCAGCCAGGCAGGTCTTTTGCAGTCAGCTGTGGGAGGAGCTGGTGGCTGGGTGTTCTAAGACAGCTCCACTCCTGTGTCTGTCGGTTGTCACGTGATCAGCTGTCTAATTAACTGCACTTCTCTGCCACGTGGCTCCTAATCCTCCAGAAGGCTTGCTGGGTTTACTCACATGCCAGACTCAGGATTCAAAGCGCAGCGAGCAAGAAGGAAAGCCCCAATGAGCAATGCTTTTTGTCTGTGCTGTGTCACGTTTGCTCATGTCCTATTTGCCTTCGCAAGTCACATGGCGAAGTCCAGATTTGCAGAATGGAGAAGAAGAGTCTGCCTCTTAATGGGAGTACCTGTACAGTCACATTGCAAAGCAACATACTGAGATGGATAGAATTTGTGGCCACTATTACAATCAACCCATAGCCTGCCTTTTGGCTGTCAATTATTCACATTTTTCTTAAATGCAAAATATTCCCAACTCAGGACCCCAGAAGTCTCATCCTAATTATGTCACCAAGCTTGAAGGCTAGGGTCTTGTGATCTGTGTGAAGTCCAAATGAGGCTTCTTGTGTGGGGAGCTTCTTGATCTAAGGACCTATGAGCTGAAAAGACAAGGTTATATAGCTCCTTGTGAGATAGGGCCAGGATAGTCATATTAAAAATGTCAGTTCAAAAAGGCAAAAAACAGGAATCACAGAGAACTTGCTGGTGCGTAGCAGTTCTGAAATCCAGCCGAACACATGTGTCATATGTGATTCTCTTTGGGATCAGGGGTTGGTCCTTGATTGGGGCTGAGTTCTGGTCCCCAAGAGTGGCTCCCTAGTCCACTTTATGGTCTTTTCTATAAGGAATGGCTGGCATTTGCAGGTATAACTTTTCCACCCTGCCTCTTTCTAGGAAGCTGGAGGCCCAGAGACTTCTCTTCATTTTCAAGTGTCTCAGTCTATTTTAGTCCAAGCTGGCATTACTTTTACCAGATATAAACTATCTGTGGGTTTTTTTTTTAGAATCTGATTCAGATCTACTCCATTCAATAGATGTCTCACTTACCATTCTGAGCTAGGTCTCTTTCTTCTAAGGGAGCCTTGCCAGGCTGCAGTGGGACAATAACTTTAATGGAAGCACTTGGTAGAGCTGAGAGCCTACGAGTCACTGCCTACAATCTTTCAGAGATATTAACAAGTGGGCTTGCAAGTTCTCCTTAATTTGATCTTTGTCCTGAGGTTGTTTCTGACTTAGAGGATCTTTGAGACCGGAAATGAGAAGCAAATTTATTTTCCATTCCAACATGTTTTGGCTTCTTTCTGTAGCCTCTGAATTCTGCTTGGAAATGGAACAGCTCTTCCTTTAGTTCCACTCTTTTATCCATATCTTATCATAATCAGATAAAATAAGTCAATTGGCACTTTAAAAAAATTTTATTTATTTATTTATTTTAGAGAGGTGGGGGAGGCGCAGAGGGAGAGAATCCCAAGCAGACTCTGTGGTGAGTGTGGAGCCTGACTCGAGGCTCGATCTCACAACCCTGAGATCATGGTCCGAGCTGAAACCAAGAAGCAGAGGCTCAACTGACTGAGCCACCCAGGTGCCCCCCCCCCCAATTCCCCATCGACACTTTGACGTTCTGCCTGGAAATCATCTTGCTAAGGTCTACACTTTCTTTATGCTTATTTTCTATCTTCTAAGTTACTGTACGTGATAGCTTTACCAATTGTTTCTTTATTAAACAACGTGGGCTACCATTTTTCCAGCCTGTGATAGCAGGTCCTTCATTGCTTTGTTAGCCTCTGCTTACAGTTTGCTTGCCATTTTTTTGAGTTGCCTAAACTTTTTTTTTTTAGTTGCTTTTCCAGGCTCTGCCTGCTACCTGGCCGAAAAGTCAATGCTACCTATTTAGATCTTGTTGTATTAGCACTCTAATTCTGGGATCATATTCTCTCTCGGTTAGCTTTTGTTTTGTAACAAATCACCCATAAACTTAGGGGCTTAAAACAAGAAACACTGATCATTTTTCACAATCTGTAGGTAAGTTGGGTGATGCTTCTGATTTGGGCTGGCCATGCTAGCCTGGGAGGTCCAGGATGGCCTCACTCACAAATCTGGCAGTTGCCTAGACGTCTGTGGGGTGAAGGAGCTGACTTGGCCAGGTGTCTTTCATCATCCACAGACTGGACTGAACTTCTTATATTGTGGCCGTCACAGTTTTCTAAAAGTAGCCAAGAAAGGAGGCTCGTTTGATTCTCTGCTTTACCATGTTTGCTGTTATCCTATTTGCCAAAGCAAGTCAAATGGCCAAGCCACATCAGTGTGGAAAGGGAATACCCAAGGGTATTCCCTTGGGTATAGGGAGGGGAACTATTGCAGCCATTTTTGCAAACTATCTATTTGGTATTTGGTATGGACAGTGTCCCTTTTAGGATTTTAATATTTGTTCATGTGTGTTCCATTCCATAGAAGGAAGTTCCCAAGAAACAGCATATGTTTTATATTTACATTTTCCAGTACTGCCCAAATCATGTGTGTATTCATGAAAAATAGACAGGAATTTCTTATTTGCACAGGTGATGAGATAAACACTGTGAGATTAAACAAATATTTATTTCCCCAGATTTCATAAAGATCTTATTTGTAAGGAATTGCACATATTTAAAAATGTATTTACTTATTTTTAAAATTCAAGCATAGTTGACATATAGTGTTATTAGTTTCTGGTGTACAGTATAGTGATTCAACAATTGTAAACATTACTCAGTGCTCATCATGATAAGTAATTTTACTTATAAGTAAGTAAAGTAAGTAAGATAAGTAAGTAAAAACATTAAGAGTAATGCCCTTCTTTCACCCACCCTCCTACCTCCCTTTTTTGTAACCACCAGTTGGTTCTCTATATTTAAATTTTTCTTTTCTTGGTTTCTTTTCTTTTTATTTGTTTTGTTTCGTGGATTCCGTAAGTGAAGTCATATGGTATTTGTCTTTACTGACTTATTTCAGTCAGCATTATACTCTCTAGCTCCATCCATATTGTTATAAATGGCAAGATTTCATTCTCTTTTATGGCTGAGTAATATTACATTGTGTGTATATCTACCTATCTACCTATCTATCTATCTATCATCTGTCTGTCTGTCTATCTATCTATCTCACATCTTCTTTATCCATTCTTCTATTAATGGACACTTGGGCTACTTCCATATCTTGGTGATGCTGCAAAATCATAGGGGTGTGGATATCTTTTTGAATTAATGTTTTCATTATCTTTGGGTAAATACCCAGTAGTGGAATTACTGCATCTTATGGTAATTCTATTTTTAATTTTTTAAGGAACCTCCATACTGTTTTCCACAGTGGCTGCACTAGCTTGCATTCCCACCAACTGTGCACAGGATTCCTTTTTCTCTATGTCTTCACCAACACTTGTTGTTTCTTGTGTTTTTGATTTTGGCCATTTTGACAGGTATGAGGTGACATCTCACTGTAGTTTTGATTTGCATTTCTCTGCTGATTAGTGATGTTGAGCATCTTTTCATTGTCTGTTGGCCATGAGTATGTCTTCTTTGGAAAAATGTCTATTCATGTCTTCTGCTCATCTTTAATGGGATTATTTGTTTTTTTGGTGTTGAGCTGTAGAAGTTCTTTATGTATAAGTTCTTTATATATTTTGGTTATTAACCACTTATCTGATATATCATTTGTAAATATCTTCTCCTATTTAGTGGGTTGTCTTTTTGTTTTGTTCTTGGTTTCCTTCATTGGAATTGTACACAATTCTTTGAAAGCATTGCCAGTGATATGTAGTTAACATGAACATTTTTTTTTTTTGGTTTAATACCAAAGAAATTAAAAGATGCTTTCACGTCAACTGCTTTGTGGTATTAACAGTTACAGCTCTGACTACTTAAAAAAACCAAAAGAACTTGAGGTCTTCCAAGTTTTATATTGATAGTGCCCCATTAAGAATCTGCAAAGGAGAAACTCAGAGTTGTGATATCTAAATGAAAAAAAAAGCAGCAGCTCAAGGTGGTTGAAGAGAAATGGAAAGCAGTAAGAAAGCAATTATGCAAAAAATATAGTCTGGTAAGGAGAAAGTAAATCAAAAGGGTTACTTAAAAAAAATCTGCCTTGGGCAATGTGATGGATAATTTTATGTGTCAATTTGATTGGGTCAGAGGTACTCAGACATTGGTCAGGCATGATTTTGGGTGTGTCTGCGAGAGTGTTTCTGGATGAGATTAAATTTGAATCAGTAAGCAGTAAAGCTTAGTGCCCTCCTTATGTGGGTTGGCCTTATCCAATCAAAGGCCTGAACAGAACAAAAAGGCTGACCCTCTCAAGGGTCAGAGGCAACTCCTCCTGCCTGTTTGAGCTGGGACATTATTTTTTCCCTGCCTTTGGTTTCTAATTGAAACCTTGGCTGTTTTTGTTTCTCAGGTCTGCCAACATTCAGAGTGGAATACACCACACAGGGTCTCCTGGGCCTCCAGCTTGCAAAATAGAATCAGAAAGAGATTTCAGTTTATGATGAAGATGTGTTTTAATGGAGAAATTGGCACATGCTAGAGAGAAAGCATCTCTACCACCTCGTCCAAGGCTTTCTACTCCAGAATTATGGGGAGGAAGACAAATATAAAAGTGTAGTAGCTACCACTGGGTTCACTGTTTTCTATGCCGGTCAGTTACACAGGTGGGTAGAGTAGAACGCACAACAGGCTGATGGGAAGAGGTTGACAGGACCCAGACCAGCAAGGGGCAGACAGGCCATATTGCAGCGGGCAGGGGTGGAGCCCAGCCCCACGGGATGATGGTAGGGAGGTGGATGCAGGGCAGAGAATACATTATGCTCAGGATCAGCTTCGGCATAAATGGGAGTTGGCAGAATGGTAAAAGCCCCTAAATATTTCAAACACAATATTAACTACTCTGGAAGCCAGGCTAATTCTTGGGCTTGAAGAAATTAGTAGATAAGGCAAGAGTAGAATTAGAAACTCTCTTTTAAAGGTGCTTTAGGGGTGGATATTAGCTCAAAAATAGTAGCTTAAATGTTTCAGTGTCACTAATGTTCAAATTAGAAAGTGCCTTGAAAAATAGGAAATAATTACAAAGCCCATTAGAGTTTTACAGTGGTTGTGGGAAAAATAGTAGAAATAACCTTTCCAGATTTAATGAGGGAGTCCATTTAAAGGCAAGTTTTGATACAGTGAGCATGCATTTATGGCAGAGAGATATTTTGCTTAATTATCCTGTTCATGGAGAGTATTTGTGCCTCATATATAAGATGAATACAGGTGGGCTATATGGATTACTTCCTTTTATAAGATGTTCAAATAAAGAAAGTTGGAGAACAATGATAATGAGAATTTTAAAAGAATTTGTAAAGCAGGATGGAGTTTGGAATTAATTAAAAATTGTGTAAGGCATTCATAAATATTATAGAAGACTTGGAAATCAGGGGGAAAAAATCACTGACAGTCCCAAAGCCTCAACCACAGTCACTATTATTATTTTGGGGTGTTTTTTTCCTTGTGTTAAAATGTATTTTAAACATAGTTTTAGTGGTAGTCAGTGCACATTTTTCAACTGGCTCTTGTCATTCAACATTCTATTATAAACATGCAACAAAAACTGTAATTTAACAATGTTTAGCATCCTTTTTTCTTTTTTGCTTTAATGGGTACCTAACTTTTGTCCCTCACTTCCCCAGACACACACAAGTCTGAGGCTGCTACAGCATAAATGCCAAGCTCCAAGCCGGAGGCCAGACACCTGCTGGCTGCTTACTCCAAGTCTGTTTCACCAAGGTCTCCTTTGCTAACGGAATCCTGATTTGATCCCAGTATTTTCATCCCTTACGTGGTTCAGGAGAGTGGCCCAATCTGTGGCTTAAGAGTCAATCATTGCTTCTGGGTGATAAGCTGTGAGGATGGAGAAGCCTTCCTTGCTCTTAAGAAGACAGCAGAAGACATGTTCTTTTACACCATGTCCAAGGCTATGCCTGTGGATGGGAGAACCAAGTTATGAAAGGAACCGAGGGAAATATTGATGAGCCACTAAATCAACATCCTCTGAAATCTCTGGGCTTCTTTACTTTTTTGAGCACACTTGGGGTTGGGTTTTCTGTGTTCAAGGATAAGGGATGCTAACTGAAAGACTGAGGTCATATTTTGTTTTGACATTCAAAATAGGCTCATGCAATGAGGTCAGGAATGTCACAAGTCAGACTTGAGAGATTTAATAATTCTCCAGTTCCTCTCCCTCTCTCTGTCTCCACCCCCCCAGGGTATTCATTATTGATTCTGGAAGATGTAACTCGCAGTGTTCTCCAGTTGTGTAGTGAAGTTGTGTAGCGAAGACTTAACTTGGAATTAGAGAAAGAAGGTTTATCTTAGGGACAGTGAAGGAAAATCCCAACCTTTCTGGGCTCAGGAGATTATGGGAGAGTGGGAGGGCTGAGGAGGGGAGAAAAGGGGCTAAAGAGAGAGAGCAGGGGAGGAGGGGGGAGAGAGAGAGTAGAGAGTTAGAGAGAGAAAGAGTGAAAGGGAATATGAGAACAGAGCATTCGAACATGAATTTCCTGAGCTCCTTTTTCTAGTCTAAACTCAGAGTAGTAGTACATTCTTCAGGGTCATTCTGAACAGAAAGAAGGGGATTATTGTCTCATTTCTTGTTGACCACAGCTAGAGAGAAAAGTAATTCAAGATGTTCCAGCAAAGGGCAGGGAGCTGGGATCAGTGTTTTTGGGTATTTCTTGTGCAGCAAAGATGCTACAACAGGAGCCAGTGGGCTTGCTCCAGCCCTACTCAAGGCAGAGGCAGGGATGGACGGGGGCCGGTGGTCTGGGTGGGGACCTGGCTGAGGCTCAGAGTTCTTCAGGAGTGACCTCCAAAATGAGGCCGGGTTATCCAGGGAGCCTAACACACCTGAATAAGAGACCAGACCATATGTTCCAGCAGCTGTGGATCTCATCTGTGAATGCAAATGGGGCCCTCTGTAGATGAGAGGATGCCAGCCAGAAAATAGGTAAGATCCAGCCAAGGCTAGGGGCCCCATTTTCTCCCCTCAACACACCATATACCCTTGTTCATTTTCTTGTAAAGAGAAACAGGCTTGCGAGTGAATAAGCAATTTTATTCAAGGAAGCCTGAATAAAACCCAAAGGGAATATCATTACTGTTATTAAATTGTGAAGTTGGACAAAATCTCAAATTGGGCAGAACTGAAAAAACTTATCTTTTCTCCCCATTTAACCAATGAAAGGGCTCAGTAGGATGACCAAATTCATTACACACAATAAAGATGTTGCATTTTCTTTGTGTTTCAAAACTAAAGTGGGAGTTAAATTATATGTTTTTTGTGTTTCAGCATAGTCTTTATAATTACAGCTTATAACAGTGGACAATTGTTCATTGATTTACAGTTTATGATTTAGTTTAATGACTCCCAAGCATTGTACATTTAGCTTAATATAAATAATACTGTGATAAACATCTTTGAGCATACAGAATTCTCTGCATTTTGGATTCTTTCTTTCTTTTTTTTTTTTTTTTTTAAAGATTTTATTTATTTATTTGACAGAGAGAGAGACAGGCAGCGAGAGAGGGAAAACAAGCAGGGGAAGTGGGAGAGGAAGAAGCAGGCTTCCAGCGGAGGAACCTGAAGCCGGGCTCGATCCCAGAATGCCGGGATCACGCCCTGAGCCACCCAGGCACCCCTGGATTATTTCTTGAATTAGATTTCTGCATTGGGTTTGCTAATTCCAACAAAATTATTTTAATGCCAAATTATTCTCCAAAAAAGCAATTTTTTTTTTTTTTTTGGAAATGAGAGAGCGAGAGAGCACGTATGCGTGTGTGGGGGGGGAGGGGGGCAGGTGTGGACGTGGGGTAGGGGCAGAGGGAGAGGAAGAGAGAATCCCAAGCAGGCTCCTCGCCCAGAGCAGAGCCCAATGAGGGGCTCAATCACAGGACCTGAGATCATGACCTGAGCTGAAATCAAGAGTTGGATACTTAAGGGACTGAGCCACCCAGGCGCCCCCAAAACAATTCTGATTTTCACGGCCACTAGCACCAGAACATCAGTTACAACTTCACTCTGGCATTTAGTATTGTTAAATGTTTTTTTCTACGACAGTAAGTGAAAAAATCCGTATTGTTTTCAATTTGTATTTCTTTGGTTATTAGGTCAATGAAGTATTTTTTAAAAAAACTCATTTTCAGCCATAATGATTATTTAATGGTTATAATTTATTTCCTTATATACAATATCAAAAATTTCTTACCTTTGGAAAGCCAGCATGAAAAAACGTGTCCACTACGGAGAAGGCAGTTTGTACCCTGTGCCGGTTGGAGGACATTAGGAAGAACGGCGAACGGACGGAGCTGTTTCAGGGGCGCTCCCTGGGTGCTAAGCCTCACCCACGGGCTTTAGCACATGTCTGCCTTGCGCCCCACTCACAGCCTGGCGCCGTATTCTCACGTAAAGGTTTCTGGCCATCACGATGACGAAGGAAGCTTCATAAGACAACCGAACAGCGTAGCCTCCCACTCTTGAAAATCATCCTACAGCCCATATTGTAAAGTTTCAGGGCTTTGCTCTCTTTTCCTTCGCGGGTTTCCCGCCGTGGGCGTGTCCCAGCGGGCGTGCGCGGCGTCTCTGCGCTGCGTCTCCGCGCTGCTCGGCGGCGCGCCCCTCTCCTCACGCGCCCCTCTCCTCACGCGCCTCACGCTGTGTGTGAGGTTGCTCCGCCATCTTGCAGAGTCTCCCCGCCCTGCTTTGCGAGTCGGCGTCTGAGGCGACTACGGAAGGGTCAGAAGGATGGCGGAGACCTCTCCCTCAGCCCACCGTCCTTCTCAACTTTCCACAAATGGTGTAACGTGACCTGTCTCCACGTATCTCGGCGATCCTTTCTTCACTGTCACTGGACATTTTGGAGAAAAGGAAAATTGCTGTCAGTGCTGGCCGTCCGAAGAGCCTGCCCCAGCGGCTCCTGGCGTAGACCAGCCTTGGGGAGGGGCACCCGGTTCCCCAGGGGTCGGTCCTGAAGGCGGAGGCCAGAGGTCCAGGTGTCTGTCTCGTCAAGCTGAGCCGCAGGTAGGAATATGAAAGTTCATCTGATTTTTTAACTGAGGTGTAAGTGACAATAACGTTATGTTAGTTTTAGGCGTACACTATAATGATCTGACGTTTGTATGTGATGTGAAATAATCACCACAATAGATCTAGTTACCCTACGGAGTTATGAAATTTTTTTCTTGTGATGACAAATTTTAAGATCTCTCTTAGCAGCTTCCAAATATGCAATACAGTATTATTAACTATAGTCTCCATGGTGTATATTATAGCCTCATGACTTATTTATTTTATGACTGGAACTTTGTACCTTTTGATGCCTTCACCCCTGCACCCATTTTAGCCCCCTCCCCCCACCTCTGGGCAACCACCGATCTGTTCTCTGTATCTATGAGCTTGGTTTTTGTGTTATTGTTGTTTTGTTTTTGTTTTTTTAGACTTCCGCATATAAGCAAGATTATATGGTATTTGTCTTTCTCTATTTCACTTAGCAAAGTACATTTGATTTTTTAAAAAATTATAGAACAGTCTTAAACATGAAGGAAGAATTCGACAACAGAGGAAAAAGAGCTTCTATCCTACCGCACAAAGCTATTGTGTTTTATTTTTTTAAGATTTTATATATTTATTTGAGAAAGAGAGAGCGAGAGCACATGAGGAGTGGGGCGGGGCAGAGGGAGAAGCGGACTCGCCGCTGAGCAGGGAGCCCAACACAGGCCTGGATCCCAGGACTGCCAGATCATGAGCTGAGCTGAAGGCAAATGCTTAACTGAGCTACCCAGGCAACCCACAAAGCTATTTTAATTAGTGTATATTCCAAGTCTTTTTTTTTTTTTGGGCCAAATTTACCAGGTTGAATTAGAATTGTACACACAACCTTGCAGTTTGCATTTTTGCTTACATTTCTCTAGAAACAAGCTTCCAGGTTGTTACATAGTGTCACGTAGATAGATGTTGACTTAACAAAATAAGAATGGCTACTCCATGTGCCTTGCCAGTGATTGGCCTGGAGGTGCTCAGATGACCCAGCTGTGGCCGATGTGGTGTGAGAGGGATCTTCTGGGTGTGCTTCAAGGGAGGCTGAGATGCAGAGGAAGAACCAGTTCTTCTGCTGGACACTGTTGTGTTTGAAAGTGTTGTTACCTATGAGCCCAACTACAAAACTGGCGAAACACCGAGGATGGCAGTATTTATTAAGCACTGTATGTGCAAGATTTGTTGCTGAGAGTAAATTGAGCACCCCATAGACCCTGCTTTCCAGAAGGCTCTGATTGACTGGGGAAGACAGAGTCCCAAATAATTATAATATAAAGCCAATGTGATGCTTCCTCTAGCGCTGTAATTATTGACCTGTGCATGTAAATAAAATCTCCTATGCTTTACTAGTTAGCAGTTCTAGGTTTGAGCCCCCTCTCCATGACCTGATCTGGTTACCACAATGAGGAGGTTGGACTATGTGGGCTCTATATCTCGTCTAATTATTAATAAAATTATATTTTATATCTCTCCCAGACTGAGTAATAATAACCTGGCAAAGTGAAATTGAATGAATGGCTCCCTAGAGGTTTTTTGTTTTTTTTTGGTTTGTATTTTGAGAGGGTCAAAAAATCATATGAATGTAAAACAATACAGTGAGAGAAAAAATATAAAGCACATAGATGTTGGGTAGGCAGGAAAAAGGTGGAAATGAATAGCAGTGAATTAGATATACTTTGCAAATTGATAAAACAAAAACAAGCCAGTTCTATTTTGGATTGTAAAAATAAAATAGAAAAATTACAGGATGGAAAAATTATGTATCCAG
Source organism: Ursus maritimus (assembly GCF_017311325.1). Lineage (NCBI taxonomy): Eukaryota > Metazoa > Chordata > Mammalia > Carnivora > Ursidae > Ursus > Ursus maritimus. The sequence goes on along the minus strand of NW_024426230.1, from coordinate 23,296,339 downwards.
GAATAGATATGAATGGGAGGGTTCACTGACTGACAACTTTAGGACCTTGGAAGGCACAGAGCTAATTGATCATCTTCTTCTTCATGTAGTGTTTATTCCCTGCCTTCCATTTAGCAGGTCACTGGCACTGATTGGATGGTGAGTCAGAACAAATAAAAGGAAACCTCTTTTCACTCTGTGTTCTCAACACATAGATTTATTGCCCCTGTATTTCAGCAACAAATATAGAACCCAGACTGAAAATGACGAGTTTACAAGCAAAGCAGGATCTGCAGTTGAACACATACTCCAGAATAATGAAATTTCTTCCTTGGAAACTAGCTGTTACCCTGGAGGTTAGGACAGAGAACTCTCCCTGTGCACCATGTTTGGTTGGCTAGATCCACACTTTAGATGTATAAATACGGCTAATATTGACGTTGACATGCCAGCGTTGCCGATCTTTTGATGTATTTGTTGTTGCAGGATGACCACGGATTGCCTGACCTTGCTTGGAAAACATGACATTCCTCTAATTACTTATTGGTAATTTATTAGAAGAAACTAAACCAATCAGATACACACTATGAAAGTAGACACAGAAGGAAGATAATTTAAACATACGTTGGAAGACAGTCTTCCGTCTGTGGCACTTCTCAAGTCAGATACTACTCTGCTAAAGTGTATTTCTTCGGTGGAAAGTTTGGAAGTTGATGACTGACTTTTGGAAGATTTCCCTTAGAGGACGTTTTATGATGAGCCCTAACCACACAACCCTGCTGCTGGTCTCTGGCAAATTGGAGGCTCTTTCCCTCTACAGAGCTGTTAGAACGTTTAAGCCCTCTCAGGTCACATTTTATGGACCAGTCATATTGGAGCTTCTGCTATGACTGGGTTATGGGCAAGTCTGAGCACTCATCTGGATTGGAAACATGAAGACAGACTGAATTTAAGTCATGCGGTGTGATTAGGAATGAACAAGATGACAACATTCGAAGTACCCATGCAGAAAGTATCTCAATGTGTCGCAACTGCTGTAGATATTCAAACTGCCTTGAAAAAGTTATTCTTTTTTCATTTAATGAAAGAAAACACAAAGTGATGTGAAATAAAACAAAAAAAGCTAAAATAATGGCTACTCAGAAAAATAATGCTTCAAGGGCCCCCCATTGTGGCTACTTTTTTTGACACAGTATTTTGTTTGGTCCTTGTGTTCACTAAAATCCAAAACAATGCAAAACAAAATGTATTTTTCTCTAATTCTAAAAATAATTCATGCCTGTATAAAATTTGTGTGACACAGGTACATAATGGAAGAAAGAAAAAGCTTCACAATCGTACCCTCAGAGATAATCATTATCATTGTTCTGCTGTAAATTCCTTCATGACGTATTATGTATTCCTTTAATACATTGTTTTTCAACATATATGCGCATTTACTTTGTTTTATCTTCTTTTCAACTTTTAACCTTTCCATTTCACTATTCTTTTTAATGGCTGAAACTATTTCATTGTAGGTGGTCTGCAAATTTTTGTAAGACATGAAAATGTGTGTGTGTGTGTGTGTGTGTTAGGATAAAACAGATGAGAGAATTTATGAAAATAGTGAAGGTAAATTCATACTTCTTGAAAGAGTAGTCTACAAGCAATATCCATTTTCTCACCACCCTTTGTGTTCCATTTGGGGTTTTTGTTGGCATTGCCTGCCAAGTCAACAGTGACTGTTGGCAAAGCCAATGAAAAGTTTTTCTCTCTTCTTATTTGCCCTCCACCTAAGTGGCTTGCGCCTTCCTTCTTGTAACATTCTCCTCTCTTGGTTTCTGTGAGACCATCATCCTCTCCTGCTTCTCTTCTTTCCTAACTACCCTCTCTGCTCTAGCCAGCCTCTACTGGAGTTCTTCAGGGCTGAATCCTGGACCCTCCTCATGTCTATACCCTCTCCCTCGGGGAGCTGATCCTTCCCATGATTTTAAGTGCCATCTCCATGCTGATGATTCTAAGTTTTTCTCTGTAGTTGGACGTTTCTTCTGGTTTCAGGACTCCTGTCTAAGTGCCTTCCTGATATCTCCCATTGGATGTTTCACATGCATCTTAAACTTAGCATCACACTGAGCTCTTGAGTTTCCTCTCCAAACTTGGCCCTATTCAGTCTCCTCCATCCTGGCAACAGATCCCCCTATTCACCTAGTCACTAGAGCAGAAATCTGGTGGTCAGTTTTGACTCCTACCTCAAAAAAATATCTTGGATCCCTCTAGTTCTCTCTTCCTGTGCCAACCCCATCTTGGTGCCAGCCACCATATTTCTGTCCTGGACTATTGCTATCACACTCTTTTTGTCCTTTATTCTATTCTAACTGTATGACTTTATTCTAACTGTAGCAGTCAGAGTTAAAGCATGAATCAAATCATTGTGCTGCCAACAGTCCATCCGAAGCTTCTCGGTGTTACGAAGAGTACGTCAAGCTCCTTACCATGGCATACAGGTGCTGGGGCACCTGGCCCTTGTTTTCATCTGCATCCTTTTCTCTCAGTTCTTTCTCCCCTGCTCACTCTGTTTGGTGTAAAGGAACGTCCCAAGCTCCTTCATTCAGAGGGCCTTCGCAATCATTCATTTACTTATTCATTCACTGGGATCATCCATTTGTTCAGTAAATATTTACTAAGTCCTGCCCAAGAGTGCCAGCCACTGTTTTAGGTGTGGCCACCTAGGGTTATTACATGTGTGAGCTGGCATCTGTATATACTGCGATGAGTTTGCCTGTGAAGATGGCACAAACATCTTCAACTCCAAGTTGAAACACATTCATATGAAGACAGGGAAGAATTGCTGCTATGTTCTTTCACATTGAAATTGTGGTGTTAGCGTCATAAATTTAGATTGTGAAAACGCATTGCTTTAGCCCAAACTGTGATGTCAAGAGGTAACCTGTTTCCATGTCAGCTTTCTGTGCTCACATATACATATATCATAATAGCTCGTGTTGTTGGCTTGTGCATTTTTAAGAAGTTTGTATTGGGTAGAGGTGCATTTTCTATTCATCTTCAAGGGGACATCTTGATCCTGTGCTTCACAATCACCAACCTAAAGTCATTATCACACTGGAAAAGCAAATGAACCAGGGCATAAAGAGCAGGTCAAAATCATATGGGAAATGACAATATTTTACAATGTAGAAGCTTGGCACAATATAAATACAATAATTATACATTCAAGTCTCATCAGTTGCTGATGTACCATCTAATAATGTCCAACAATTGGCTCCCCAGCAGGTGTGCTCCAAAGCTAATAATGCTCTTGAAGCTTTCTTTACAGAATCATTTCTCAAATGTGTACAAATTGCCTTGTACTGGCATGGAGACTTCTTTTAGCATCTCAACTCAGTTTTCAGAGGAAGACTCATTAATTAGGACTTTTTCAGACAAACTCCCTTGCTGACAGGGAAAACTGCTGACACATTGCTGAGATGATACTGAAGTTCAAACCTTGTGTGTGTGTGGGGGAGGGGGGAGGAGGAGAGAGAGCTAGAGAGAAAGCTAGAGATCCTTTTGAAGCCAAAATTTTCATTACCACGTTTATAATGTTTCACTTGTTGATTTTATGTCTGTGTCTCCAACCAGATTGAAAAAATCTTGAGGACAGGATAATATCCTGGTGTATTATTTTTTCTCCTTCCCTCTCTCCGTCCCTCCCTGATCTACTTCACCCACTGACCTCCTTGAGATCCACCTTGAGATAAGGAGAATTCAAGGGATGTGGAGGGAGAACCCTTCTTGACAAAAGACCACATGTTGAAATGGGGGGATGCTGAAATGTGCAGATGGTGTTCATTCTCCTGAGGCACTGTTACATAATAATCACATACACAAGAAATAATCATAAAGTTGATGTATGATTCCTATCGACATATGACTTATTTTATGTTATTTGCATTCTGTAATGTTATTTGCCACACTGATGAAATACACTTCACTATAGTTTACATGTTCTAGATAAGTATTATTCATCCTTGTATTTGTGAGAGATAGGGCAGCATTCTACTCACCTTCAAAAGATGAAACAGATTGATAGTAGCGAGATAACTTTTTGTGTGAGAAGAAGTTCTTATATAAGAATCGCAACCATAAGTTTCCTCAGCTGAAGGATCATACGGTTACCCAAATCCTCACGCCAACTTTCCTTTTGATAAAACTAGATCTGGAACATGGACAAGTTACTATGATAGTGTGGAAACAGGAGAGAATTCTAACTTTAAGTGTCATCGACTCTTCATGCACTTAACATTTTCATAACAATTTCTCCAAAGTCCACAGAAAAAAATGCTGCAACACGAATACTCTGAATGAGCCATGTTGTACTTGAGGGAATGAACTTATCTGATTTTTGTGGGCTATTGAACCCAAGCATTTGATTTATTTCCTGTCATCTGTTTTGTAGACTGTATATTGGAGGGAGTATGGGGCCAGTGAATTTTCATAACACCCCAGAGTTGGAAAGAACATTAGGGATCATCTCTAATACCAGGAGCCCTACGATACCATTCCTGACAGGTGAAACTGAGTTGCATTTTGCACATTTTCAGCAATGAATCAACTCATCACTTTGGCCTATTCAGTTTTCAAAAAGTTGGAATTGTTAGAAGGTTCTTTTCCTTCTTTTCCTCCTTCTCTTTCTCTGGCTCTTCCTCCTCCTGTTGTAAATGAAAATTTGACTTATACTTTCACTCCCTGTTCCTCCAAAGCTATGTGGAATGATCCAGATCTTTCTTCCACACATTAGCCCTTTTTGTGATTGACACCAGATCTCTTGCTAGCCTCAGGGAGTCTGTCGCCAGGGGTAATCACTGCAGTTTCATCAGTCATTCCTCAAGGACAGATTTCTTGGACCTTCACTCTCTTGGGAACCCTTCTCTGAATGAGCTGTGGTTTATAAGTGTTACTGTCAACTCTTGGAATCCAGCTGCAAGGTCGTGCTGTAGACAGTGGGCTATGCCTTCCCAGGGCTAAGCATTATCTTCTACTTACTAGTCATTGAACTATTAGATGCTCTACCTCCACCAAATTGACATTTGCGTCACTCAAACCATATTATGGGTTCATATTGTGATGGCAACTGAAACCCATTGGTCTTTTTCTTGAAAATAACTCTATCCTTACAACAGGTATAGACTATTGTCATCATAGGGACCTTAAAAAATATGGATAAGGAATCAGAAAAAAAATCATCTAAGTAAATCCTTCATACTTGAAAAATGTATATATTTAAGTACACGCACAAATTTGTACGTTTTCTAAAAGTGAATACTAGATGTATCACTTTATAATCTGCTTTTTCAGCTTTTTATATCTTAAAAAAATCTTAACATGCTAGCAAATATGAAATTACTTGATTATATTTAGTGCCTTTGTAGTATTCCATTGTGCAGATATACCATAGTTTACTGAACCATTTCCCTACTGATGGTTATTTAAGTTGTTAGTTTTTTCCATAATAAACAATGCTGTGACGAATACTCTTGTATATACATTTGCATATTTGTTTGATAGATTCCTGGCCGGGGAATTGCGAAATCAGAATATGCACCGCTCCAGAAAATGTTGCCCGATCTGTGCATCCTCTAGCAGCCCCAGATCCAGCTCCTTCTGATTGATTCTGTTGATAACGAGGGTGGTTAGGAGCCAATCGTACTTCAGGAATTTGGAAATATGGAAATGGGGAGAATATGCTGGACAAATGCTCAGGTAAGTTTTTGTGTGTGTGTGTGTGTGTGTGTGTGTGTGTGTGTGTGTGTGTTTGTGTGTGTGTCTGGCAGATTCCCACACACATGGAAATAGGCACCCAACTAAGCATGTGCAACTGAGGGAAGGTTATGTACCAGGGTTTAAGGGAGAATGGGAGAAAGAGGACAGAATTGGTGATGCCATGTGAGCTGGATGGATAGAAATCACTTCGAGGGGATTCTTTTAGGTGCAGGCAAGAGTCCTGCGGGATCTAGTTCGTGCACCTGGAGTCCTTGGTCAGTTTTGCACTACAGGGAAAAAGAGCATTTCTGATCCTGACATCTGTGCTCAGTGTCTCGTGTTGTTCCCATGGCTCTGGCACCACAGCTCCTGGAGATCCACTTGCCACTCCTCGCTAGGCCATTTACTGGCCTGCCTAGCTGGGCCTCCTGGAGTTCTGCAGATAACCTTACCTTCTTCGTGTTAAGTTTTATTCCTACATCCTTTTTAAAATTAGATTTATGTCTCTTGGAGCAAGAACTATCTTTCTATTGTCATGTTCCAGAAATTAACATGGTGTCTGTATCATGAATTTCCTGGGATATACCTAATGATTTGAGAAACAAATAATTGAATATGACTTATTAAATTTTTTTTTGTAAATATTTTTGTATCAATTAATTAAAAAAAAAGGAAAAGCCCTTTATCAAGTTTTCCAACAGGCAGTTGTTTGTCAGCTAAGGAGAACACAATAGGAACTCGTCCTTCTTTACAGCCCTCAGTAGCATCCCATCACTCTCAGGGCCAAGTGCTCACTGCTCAGTGCCCTTTAGTCCCATGTCTCAGCAAACCCTGCCTTATTCCTTATGCCCAGTCAGTCCACACTCTCTCTCTCTCTTTTTTCTTATTTGCATATTATTATTTACAAGAAATCTCCTGTAATTCTTATCCTTTTTCTCCTATAGGTAAGGTGTTTTTTCCATACCTTTTTTATCTCAGATATGCACCTTGTCATTTTTCCCTCTGCCCCTTTGCTCCTTTCCTTCCTCTGGATGCTCTGCTCCTTTTTCTCTACCTGTAAACTATTACTTAAGCTTCAAGATTGTGTTTAAGCACCACCTCCTCCAGGAAGGCTTTCCTGGTTTTTCCCTTACTCCACGGCCAAATAGACCAAATGGACCAGGGCCTCTGGTGAGATGGAAATGAGCACATACTCCTCTCGTTTGCCTTGGCTGCGTTGTCTCCCTCTCTTCACCATAATAATAGAACCATGGTAAGAAAAGCCACCAGTAGATAAAGTGAATATTAGTTAGAGGAAGAGCAACCCACAGTTTTGCTAGCTCCATCCAGAGGTAAGGTCTGGGAAGGAATTTTGGAGGGGCTTGAGCAGTAGACAAATGAAATCCAGAGGTAAGCAGTTTGGTTTGATGTATAAAAAGGATAAAACGACCCTGCCGGATTTGGCTGTGGTCAGTGTAGCCAATAAAGTGAATATGTGTCTGTCCACCTGCCCTGTCTGATGCCCCTGTGTCTGGTGGGGAAGCTAGAGGGAGAGGGGCAGTGGGTCAGCAACACTGAGGCTGCTACTGAGGTACACCAGACCCTCCTGGAGCACTGGGGATCCTGGAGGGCCAGCTCAGAACAGAATGGAAACTACCTCATGTGGATTCCAAATGTCTCTGTTCCTACATATGTCACTCTCACTGCCCATACAGGCATTTTTTCTCAGGACTCCGTTCCTGGGCTCTGCCAGTTTGCTGGACCCCATGCCGATTTTCTCTCCTTTTATTCTCTACATCTGGATATTCATATATTCCACACCTTTCTCCTCCTTTTGAGCTTGCCAGTGAAAAGCTCAGAATTCCATTGTTTTGGGTAAATACCTAGTAGTGCAGTTACTGGATCATACGGTGATTATATTTTTAATGTTTTGAGGGCCCTCCCTTCTGCTTTCCACAGTGGCTGCACCAGTTTGCATTCCCACCAACAGTGCACTGAATAATGTATAGAACTGTTGAATCATTCCATTGTATACCTGTTACTAATATAACACTGTATATTAATTATACTGGATTAAAAAAAATCAAAAAAATTAAAGATGTAAGAAAAGGCTGAAAATGCCTCTCAATCTTTACTCCAGACCTACCTTCGCATCACCAGAAAAGTTCATTAAAAAGCTTTCCCAAACGAAGGAGTTTGTTTCCTGTTAACCTGTGCAGCCACTTCAGAAGCAACTATAGTTAATTTATTTCTGAAAGCAAACTTTTTTTTCCTGGTCCCACTAGGTGTGGAGAGAAATGGAAGAGGACTCTGGAGAAAGAAACTTGGTCTCCGAGTCAGAAGACATAGGTTTAAAATGCCCATTTAGGGCACCTGGGTGGCTCAGTCAGTTAAGTGTCTGCCTTCGGCTCAGTTCATGATCCCAGGGTCCTGGGATTGGTCTGGCTCTCTGCTTAGCAGGGAGCCTACTTCTCCTTCTCCCTCTGCCCGCTGCGCGCTCTCTCTCTGTCAAATAAATAAATAAAAAAATCTTAAAAAAAAAAAAGCCCATTTAAATGTTTGTACCTGGGACCTGAGGCATGCCTCTGAATTATTTTATGCTCTAGTTTCCTTATGCTGGTTATAAAATAAGGCTATTAATAACTGTTGTTACAAGGTCTCAAGAAGAGAATGCATGTTAAGGTGACGAGGACGGGGACTGGCTCAGAGCAGGTGCTCAAAAATAGTCTTTTTTTAAAAAAGATATTTCTAATTTCTATGATATTAGTCACTGTTGTGGCAATGGTCTTATTTATCTTTCTCCTCCTTTGGGTCTTACAGTCTCACACCCCAGCCAACGCTTGGCATTATCCAGCTTTCTAAATTTTGGCAGCCTAACTGTTGTAAAGCTCTATTTCATTGTTGTTTAAGTTTTATTTCTCTGATTATTCGTGGATTTGGTGCCTATTCACATGGCTGCTAGTCATCTAGCGTTTTCCTTGAATGTGAATTTCATTTTGTAATCTTTTGCCTGTTTTTTCCCTTGAGATTGCTGTCTTCTTATTTTGGATTTAGGAGTTATTAATCTAGAACTGGTAAGGCTTTGTAAGTATCTTCTCCCACTCTTCCAGTGCTCTGTTACTCTTGTCCACGGTACCTGTTGTTGAACTGAAAATCTTGATTTTGAGGAAGCCTAATTAGTCAATGTTTTGCCTGTTGGTTTTTCCTTTTGTAGTTTGTTGAAGAAGTCCTTTCCCATCCTTAGGTCATAAAGTTAGTCTATATTTTCTTCTAAAGCCTTTAAAAATTTTATTTATTTATTTATTTATTTATTTATTTATTTATTTATTTATTTATTTATTTATGCGAGAGCACAAGTGGGGGGAGGGGCAGAGGGAGAAGCAGACTCCCTACTGAGTGGAGAGCCTGATGTGGGGCTCCATCCCAGGACATCGGGATCATGACCTGAGCTGAAGGCAGACACTTAACTGACTGAGCCCCTCAGGCACCCCTTCTACTAGCCTCTATAGTATTTAGGTAATTGTTATGGAATGAATGTTTGTGCTCTCCTCTCCCCCATTTATAAATTGAAATCCTAACCCCCGATGTGATCATATTTGGAGGTGGGGCCTCTGGGAGGTAATTAGGCCATGAGGCTGGAGTCCTGATGAATGGGCTGGGTACCTTTGAAGAAGAGACCTGAGAGAGCTTGCTCTCTCTTCTTTACCCCTTGAGGATACAATGAAAAGATGGCCATCTACAAATCAGGAGGCAAGTCCTTACCAAACACTGGATCCACCACTATCTTGGTCTTGGACTTCCCAGCCTCCAGAAATGTGAGAAATAAATGTATGTTGTTCAAGTCACCAAGTCTGTGGCATTCTGTTACAGCAGCTTGAGCTAAGACGACAATCCATCAAGGTAGACTTCATGTCGGGCTTTGTATATAGTACTGGGCAGGGATCCAGTTTTATTTTCCTCCTTATCTTTATTCTTCTAGAACTTAATTGGTACTCAGTAGTGTTCAGTAAAATGTTGAATGAAGAAGTGGGGTTTTCTCGGTTACGGTAAAGAAATGTGTGTTGTGAGGAGTGTGTGGTGTGTGAGGTATGTGTGTGCATGTGTGTGAGCGAGTGTGTGTGTAAATCCTGTGAAGGATATTTCCCTTCTACTGAGGAACTGATGGGCAGAATCCCTCCTCCCACAGATCAAATGTTGACCTATGGTCTGTGTGTGGGAGGGTGGAGAGAAGTAGGAGGATAGATTTAAGAAAACACTGATCTATTGATTGCGATTTACTCTTTTTCAGTTTACTTTTATTTGAATCAGGATGTGATAGAGTTGAGGGTGATTTTAAAAATATCTAACAGCTAGTACTGCACAGGCACTGACCAATCAGAATGAGTGCTTTTAATATGTCACACTGGGCTGTTCTGCCTGAATATTAACCATGGGAACAGTAGTTGGTAGATATTATTAAATGATAACATATATAAGAGGGCTTTGTGTGCTAAAGATTTACGCAAATGCTAGCCAATACTATTATTAGCTCTACTTGGCCCCTTAGAAATGTGATTAAAAAATCTTTATTTTTGTATATAATATAGATTCTGATTGCTACGTGTCTGTGAACCAGTGGTTTAAAGAAGTCAGTTAATTAAAAAAATTTCCTTGGACTTCCCTGAAAAATTCTCTGCTTCTCAGAGTGACCTGACATCAGGGTCAACCAGTGATGAAGAATGTGACCTGTTTTTTTGACCTTCTTGAAGTTTTAGTTTTGGAAAGTTTGAGGGCAACTTTGTGGTTTTCCAGTGTGATTTACGAATGTTTTTCCTGTTTGCAGCTAGATTTAGGGAAACCGATTCCAGTAGATGGAGCTCTTTCTCAATGTTTGTTCTGTTTTCACCAAGGTGGGGACGTGCTTTTCACCTTTCTTTTCTGCAGTGGCTTAGTCTTAACTTCCTATAGATACTTACAACAGCGTCTGAAATCAGCATAAAATGTACGTTATGTGTTTTTGTAAAATGAGCTTTGTCCTGAGGTGTTTACTGGAACAGCCACGGTTAATTTCTTTCTGAGATCTGATCAAACACTATTGTTCCCCCCCTTTCATCATTTTCATTAAAGACCTCAAATACCCACCTTTTTACTGCGAAGCTCTGTCCAGTTTCAAGATCAAATACCACATCTTTTGATCTGAATTCTAGTCATGCATATCAATGACCTGGCTTTTGTACTGTATGGTCTTTGTTGCTGCTCATCTTCTATATAGTAACAATTTTGAATGTGGGCCTTAAAAGCTATAGACATATTTAATCATAAATATGCAGATAGCAAGGGAGCTCTTTCTGGTCTGGATAATCCATTAAGTGCCATATTTACAGGTCTCTCTATCAACCTGGAATTATGCATGAGAAACAGAATTAAAAAGAAGTGTCTAGAGATCGTCACTTTAGAGGCGATAGGCTGAATTGTAAAATGGATATCCATGAAATAATGAGCCAGTTCCAGAGCTTAGCAGGATTTTAACTTTTTGAAAAAGTGAGTAATGTATTTGCTTTAGGAAGTATCAGCTGATCTCTACATTATGGAGTATAGATAGTTTGGACTAATTCATTAATAAACATTAAAAAAATTCAAAGCTTTCATATGGAAATCTTTAGAAAAGCTATGATACTGTTCCTTCAGTGAGACCTCAGAGGTTTTGTGCAAGAATAAAATAAAAATATAGCTGGAGTGTTCAGCAGCTGTGCCCATTGGTGTGAGAGCAGAAAACACAACACATTCTTTTTTCATTTGCCTTGTCTTCTTCCTCGCCTTTTCTGTTGTTTGCCTTATGGACAATACAGAGAGCACATCTAAAGTTCGTGGTATTTTTCTACTATTAGCCTTGATATGAGGGATAGACAGGAGCAAAGCAATCGTGGGGTGTAGTGGACCAGGTACATCAGGTTGTCTTCTAAGATAGCAAAGAGATGTTTAAGGAGATTGGGGATAAGGAGGAGTAGTTCCTGTTGTGAGCCACTGAAGTTTCTAGGTATTAGGCAGGAAGACCGGAGACCACCCCAGTAATTTCACTGCTACTGTCCACTCTTCATACTTCAAGGCTGATAGTAGGAAATATGAACACACTTAATTAAACAGATAGTTACTAAGCTCTCCGTGAACAATGTTGGTAGCAGGACACGGGCATCTGAGTAGACACGGATTTTGCTTTTATGAAGGATACACACAAATGAATAATTATAATTGTGACATATATATGTACGTATATATATAGGTACGTATACATATACGTATATATACATACATGTATATAGTGGAAATCATTCATTTTCCTAACTCTTATTTTTCTCCCATGCTTTCCCCCACTTAACAAGCATCTACTATGTTCTAACCAATACACCAGAGACTTTTCACATGTTTTTCCAATAATTTAATAAATGTTGAGGAAGATATTGTTATCCATAATTTACAGATGAAGTTTGGAACAGTTAGAAAAGCAATGTCCTGTTGACCACAATTTATTACCTGGAGTATTCTTTTCCAGTGTACCATATTGGGACCTAGAGAGTCTGAGACTAGAGACTTGAGTTAATATACTCAAGATATAGCAGGAACTGCCCCAAAGTTTGGATCTCTAATCCCCATGAAATTATGTAATGTAAAATTATCCTTTTCCTTCAGTAAATGTATCTTTGATAAACATATGAGAAGACCAGTGAGCTCCCATTTCGTCTTGGGTATTGCAAGGATGCCATTGCATTGGGGGGCAGGGAGGACTGCAAAAATCCCTCAGGAAAAAGCTTCTCCTCCTTTCCTACGGAGCCTGAAACTGCTGCATGCAGGGACGTGCCGTGTGCAGGACCCCAGGAGACGGTCCCGCCCGGTGATGCGCTGAACTTGTTCCCAGGGCCAGCAGCTCGGGGACTGGTGCCGGTGGCCCTCCGTGATCACGGCTCCTTTGGAAACTTCTGTGGATGACAGCGGCAGCTACTCCTCATTATCCCCCAGCTCTTCCAACCTCACACTGGCTTGTCAGGCAGCCTTCACATTGCAGCAGAGGGCATATTCACCAGCGGAGGACAGCGCAAAGCATCTTCAGGGTTGAGTTCCTCAGGGGCAGATCTGTGAAGAAAGATGGGCTCACCAGGGAGGGGGACAGGGTAACAGATCCACCCCGAGGTTTCCTTCCAGTGGTTTTGAGCCTCTGAGGCAAAGCATAGACGCCTTGGTTCAGAGCGAGCTCATAGGCACCCTGTGGGCTGCTACGAAGTCAGTGCCTATGATTTCCTCCAGGCGATGTCTGAATGGCAATTTCTCTTCATATGCCTCCTCAGCAGGTCATAAAACCCTGAAGCAGCTCTAGAAAAATCTCACTTCTCTAAACTGGGTCAATGGAACCAAGCATCAGCAGAGTCGCTGGGTTGGGTGGAGGAAGTGGTCACTTTCTGATTCCCGGTGTGCGACTTCTGAGGTGGCTGCTCTCACTGACTTAGGGAACAGGAATGGAAACTAGCTTTCTTCTGGCACAACTCTGGTTTTTCCTGCTGTCTCCTCTTGCCCTCACCCACCAGCTCGATGGCTTCTTTTTAGAGATTTACCTGTAGCGCCTTTGTTCAGTCCTCCTCCTCCTCTTCATTGTTGGGGAGGGTCTTCCTCTTCTGTCTCGGTTTAGCTGAGGAAGTTCATTTTCATGTCGCCGTTTTCTTACATAGCATGGCTAGAACCCACGGAGTGGAGAGTAGGAAACTGTTTAACCATTTCATGTTGAGAACTATTTAACTATAGGAGCGCCTGGATGGCACAGTGGGTTGAGTGTTGGACTCTTGGTTTCGACTCAGGTTGTGATTCGGGGTCCTGAGATTGAGGCCCATGAGGGGCTCCATGCTCAGCCCCAGTCTGCTTAGGTTTCTCTCTCCCTCTGCCCTGCCCCCACACCTCTCTCTCTTAAATGAATACATAAATAATAAAAAAAGAGAACTATTTAACTATATAACTGTTTCATGTTTGGAAGCCCCACGGAGTGGAAATTGGCAGTTTCACACAGTGTTAGCTGTAATCCCTGTGTAATTAGACTTTGTGTATCCCAAATGAACGGGGAATTGTGTGTGGTGTTGCAGAAGAACAGCATTTGCCCTGAGGAAATACTACTCTCAACTTCTACAGGCCATTAAAGCCTGGGACGATTTATGGGGCAGAGAGAGTCCTCATGCACACAGTCTTTCAGTGAGCCTCATGAGCCTCAGGCTCTGTGGCTCCAGATCCTGCTATCCAAATTTAGTTTTAAATTAATATTCAAATCAAAGAGGTACGTGCATCTGTCATGAGGCAGGAGACAGACCATAAGAGAGGAAGGGTTGTTTCCTTGAATTCTGTTTGAGAAAAGGTGACTCCAGTGGGTTCAACTGTATTCACACACTTGGTCAATCTTACAATTAAGTTCCCTTATTGGTTAGGTAGAAAAAAATTAGTAACCTCAGGGAGCGTGGGGAAGAACCCAATGCAGACCTCCCCTCTGTTGGTGCCAGTTTTTAAAGCCTCATATTTTATTAAAAATTAATGGGATTTTAGCATTCTGCTGCATAATATATCCCAGATTGTTTTAAAATAAAAATAGTGTTTAAGTTACCCACTTAGGACAATTGATACTTCACGTGTTACATTTATTGTTGAGGTCCATGTTGTGACCTCGAGGGCATTATGTTAGTCAATCATAGACAAATACTGTATGATCTCACTTATATGTGGAATAAAGAAAAAGATCTGAGCTCATAGATACAGAGAACAGACTGGTGGTTGCCAGAAGAGGGGGGTAAAGGGTGGACAAAATGGGTGCAGGGGGTCAAAAGGTACAATCTTCCAGTTAAAATAAAAGGCATGGGAATGTCATGTACAGCATGGTGACTATAGGTGATAATACTGTATCACAAATTCGAAAGTCACTAACAGAGTAGATCTCCAAAGTTCTCATCACAAGAAAAAATTTTTTCATAACTATGTATGGTAATGGATGTTAAATATACTTATTTGGTGATCATTTCACAGTATATATAAATATTGAATCATTACATTGTATATCTGAAGCTAATATAATGTTATATGTCAGTTCTACCTCTATTAAAAAAATTGACAGGGCTGAGCAGAGAGGCAGAGTTAAGTGGCATTTTCCCCTCCTTTGCTGGTGTCTTGCTGTATTCATTCACATAAATTGCATGTAGCACTGGCCCCATAGACGGCACAGCACAGCCACATATGCAGTTAGCTTTGCCTGCAAGATCCTAGAGTAGTGGATTTGAGGATTAGTTTCTACTTGGTACCTTCCCTAGGGCTCAAATCAGAGACACAATTAATGAATGTTTTCTGGTGATTGTTGAGGCACAGATCATACCTCACACTGAACATGTTTTATAAAAAAAATGAGAACTTCTCATGCATTCAGTCCTCACTTAGGAGTAAGTGACCAAGTGTCTATGGGCTCATGTTCCCTTATTGCGGTAAAAATCCTTCTGTCATCTGAT
This sequence comes from Ursus maritimus, assembly GCF_017311325.1. Classification (NCBI taxonomy): domain Eukaryota; kingdom Metazoa; phylum Chordata; class Mammalia; order Carnivora; family Ursidae; genus Ursus; species Ursus maritimus. Next base: position 23,281,142 of record NW_024426230.1, on the reverse strand, counting down.
GCAAGTCAAAGATGAAGATAAGCATAAGAGTAGGAAATATTTAAAATGCATTACGTCCATTTCCACAATTAAATCACTAATGGACATCAGAAATCTTAAATAAGTATTCCATCATTGTCAAAAGTCAGTGAAAATAAAAAATTAATGGGACTTTTGAGTTCTGCCGAAGAATATATCTTGGACTGTTTTAAAATAAAAAATAGTGTTTAAGTTCCCCCTGTGACAATCTATACTCCACATGTTCATGCTTATCTTGGGACACCAGGAACACAAACACAGTTTGTGAGTGTGACTCTGGGCCGGTCCTGGGCTACACCTTTTGGTCTAAGCCTCTGGATGAGTATTCTTTATGGTTCCTAGGACCCACTCAGCTTACCTTCTTACCTACAGTTGGACTATATGAAAATAGTACTTCTGTGGTTTCTGAGCTTAGTTATGAATCATCTACTCTGGTCCTTCTCAAACTTTACTCATTGACTTGCTCTCATTGCTGCTGACTTTGTTTAGTTATTTGTCTTCCTGGTTAGGTCCTTGCTTGTGTCTAACCCCCTTGGGGTGAGGATGGCCTCGCAAACTTAGTCTTTCTACCTCTTTTCTTGACCTATCTCAGTCTTTCCTTGGCGTACTATTCCTTGGCCACCTGAGCAGCCCATCACTGCCCCCCGGGATACTCAATAAAAATATACCCCACTCCTGGGAACATCTCCTCCCGATTGGCTAAAGCCCCATGAACAGGGCCCGGGGTGGGTCCTGCTCTCTCAACAAGGAAGTGGACACAGAGGATAAGAATGTGTAATTGGGTAATGCTTTTTAGCCATAGTTTCTTTCAATGTGTCCTGGAGCATTGAACTAGACCAACTTTTCTATCATTTTTCCAATTAGAATACTGTTCTCAACCAAACATTAGTCTGCAATAGTTTTAAATTACCATGCATGATTCACAGTGATTTAATATGCACAAAATTCCTGCCATCTTAATATGATCTGGAATAAGAAGTTGATTGGGAGTCATTTCATGAGTGGAGAAGAGCAATTTAAAATTGTTAGAACATTTCACATATCTTAGCACTTAGTTTGGAATGGTTTGGTGCTTGCTTAATATAGAAGAATCTGAAATTGCTGGGCAATGAAATTTCAATCAGGGGCTCTGTATCTGAGGGGAACTCTGCAACAGATAGGCAGTGAGTTTCCTCACCACTCTCTCCTTTTGGGAAATCTCTGGCCTTCCCTTTCACCTTGTTTTGGTGTTTTTTGTACATTTCCAGCTAACATTTAACTAGGCTTAGACATGCAAAAAACTCTGCCCTGCTCCAGCCTCCCAATTTCATACCTCAATTCCCTCTGTATTTTCAGTTCTTCCAGAAACAGAAAAGGTCACAGCCTACAACAGTTGATGAAAACGAGCTCCATTTCCCAAACTACCGAATAATTATTTATTTCTCTGAAAATGTAAGCCTTCCTTCGGTAGTATGTCAAGGATCAGTAGTATGAGATTGTTTACCTGATACCTGGGAATCCAAGTGTGGGCAAGTAGGGGAGATTTTCTTCAGCTTGCATGTCACTAAACATTTTGATCTCAGTTTATTTTAAGTTTATCTCATTGAGTTGAAGATTTCCACTTAGCTCTAAGCTGTGTGAATGGTAGATGCTTATAGACTTGAAAACTAAGGGGCTTGTTTCTCAGTAGCCTTTGAGAAATAAATCCTGACCGAAAAACAGAGTTACCCCGTTGGCGGCTTATCTCTCTCTGGTATCTTAAGATATACATAAGTCCCTCATGGAGGTATTACTTACTACCTTTGGTAAAATGGTAAAATAGGTAAGGATACTTTTAAGGTACCTCTGTCCCCTCTTTTTCTTCCTCTTCAATTTTGATGATCCCTCTCAAACAGTTCCCACGATGCCAAAGTAGCATCTTTGTTCTCCAAATGACACATTTCCCATCTTCTCTGCCTTTGAAATATCGTCGCAGTCTTTCATTTTATATACGGGGTAGTCCTCTTTCATCTCTGTTGAAATATTTGGTTCAACACTCACCTTCTGGGGATTTTGATTCCTGTTAATGCATTGATAGTAGTAATGGTTTCATCGATAGCTTGTTCCAGCCCACATGCTCATTTCACTTTTTAAAAAATATTAAAAAATTATTTTTAAAAGGTGTACAGTGGGATGATTTAATATACCTATATATTATGAAATAATTAGCACAATCAAGGTAATTAACACATTCATCACCTCACATAGCTATCATTTTTTTTGTAGTGAAAATACTTAAGATAACCTGTCTTAGCAAATTTTTTTTTTTTTTAAGATTTTATTTATTTATTTAACACAGATAGAGACAGCCAGCGAGAGAGGGAACACAAGCAGGGGGAGTGGGAGAGGAAGAAGCAGGCTCATAGCGGAGGAGCCTGATGCGGGGCTCGATCGCATAATGCTGGGATCACGCCCTGAGCCGAAGGCAGACGCTTAACCGCTGTGCCACCCAGGTGCCCCGTCTTAGCAAATTTCAAGTATGCAATACAGTATTATTAGCCATAGTCACTATGCTGTACATTAGATTCCTAGAACTTACTGATCTCCTAACTGAAGGTTTGTACCTGTTGCCTAACATCTCCTTCCCTGTGCGCCGCCCCCCCCCCCCGCCAGCCCCTGGTAACTACTATTCTGCTTTCAGGTTTGAGTTCAACTTTTTTTTTAGATTTCACATATCAGTCAGATCATGCAGTATTTGTCTTTCTGGTTTATTTCATTTAGCATGGTGCCCTCCAGCTTCTTCCTTGTTGATACAGGCCATCATGAGAAACAGCATGGAGGTTCCTTAGAAAATTAGTATGACTCAGCAATCCTACTTATGGGTATGTATCCAAAGGAAATGAAACCAGTATCCCAAAGAGATACTGAGATATCTGTACTCCCATGTTCGTTGCAGCATTATTCACAATAGCCAAGATATGGAAACAATCTCAATGTCCATTGACAGATGAATGCATAATGAAAATGTGATATAGATATCATATAAAATATATATATTTGGGATATTATTCAGCCATGAAAAAGGAAATCCTGTTGTTTGCTACATGTCTATTTTTAACAGCCCTTTGGAGATCAGGGGTTACTACCCAGGAGTGATTCTGACATGGGAAGTGAATATTTCAGCCTGAGTAGTTAGAGGGATATTTTTGAGGCAGCAGTCTTTTCCTGTGCCTTCTGAGACCTTTGAGAATACTTTTATCCTTTGCTGTTGACCTCAAATAAAGCCTGCAGGGACAACTGATGTTTCTCCTGTGTTTACTGGAGGACAAATCTGAGAGCACATTTTGCTTGTAAGAAATGCATAATAGGGCAGGCATGCATTGTTTATTAACTTGGTTCAAAGGCAATTTAAGAAAGCTCAAGTCTGGTTAAATGATACAGAAATTATGTTTCTGGAGAAAAGATCTCAGTTCATTAATTTTTAAAATCTTTGTCCCCTCCCCCATCTTTTAAGCTGCAGTGCTTTCCGTTATTCTGTTATTTATTTATTTTTCCAAGAAGCTGTTTTGAAGTCTCTGAATTTTCCTCTTCGGTGCATTTCATTCCTATTTCAGTCCCTCAACACTATTATTCAAGTGTTCAGCATTTAGAAGCGCTCAATGTCTTTCCTGGGATTATAACTTTTATTCCTGATTATCTGATAAATGCAAATCAAATATTTATCATGTGATTGTGATTAAAATATATAACCCCCCCCAAAGATGTTTATATTAAAGCAACTCTTCCTGAAAAATATTCTTATGTTTTTTAACTGTTACTGGACAATTGTGGAGTACTTTCTCTCTCTCTCTCTCTCTGTCTCTGTCTCTCTCTCTCTCTCTCTCTCTATATATATATATATAAATTTTTAAGTGATTTCCCATTAAATCTCAGGAAGCCAATATGTACATCAAGATTTTCTCATTTTAGTGTTACAGAGATTTTTAAATTTTGAGGCAAAGTAACCTGCCTGGGTCTCACTGTGAATTAGGAAGGGTGCTGTGTCCCTGATGATACTTCTCATTTTGAGCCACATGCAGAAACTACATTTAATGGTCCTCGAAATGAGCTCGCGTGGACACAAGCAGTGGCTACACAGTTAAAGTGAAGTGAAATGTTTTTATTATTCGAGTTAAAAGACATTTCACCAATGGGAAAGAATTTTAGGGATGTATCTGTTCAGACTAGTTATAGTATGTTTATCTGGTATTGGAGAAGCTGCTCTGGGAGGGTGGGGAGACCCAGAGGTTCAGATGTTTCACGGGTGTGATACCAGGAGGTGCCTTGGCCTTCTTCTGGGGGCTCTTTGAGGAAGCAAAGGGGAGTGCATTCAAGTTCAGGTGGAGCTGTGGAGAAAACCAAAGACTAGAACAGATGTCAAAAGGAAGGGATTTGGGGAAAGTGTGGTGGACCGTTGCTTGAAGAAAGGGAAGAGAAGCATGCTTGGAGTCAAGGAGGAGGTTAAGGCTCTGAGGCACAGCGAGGACCCTATTTCTGGGCACTGTGCTAGACGCTCTGCATCAGGCCTTCCCCTAATCTCACAGCATACCTACGAGGCCTGTGTTATCGCCCCAGTTTACATGTGGGGAAACTGGGGTATGAGGAGAGGTTATAAGCTGCTCAAGGTCACACACTGAGGATATTTCAGAGCTAGAATTCTGGCCCAGGTTTTAAAGCCCTGCGCTGTAGCCCATGATTTTAAATCCATGGTTCTGCTGATTCATAGTACAAAGGTACGGGAGAGGTTTCTTTTCTTTAATGTGATCACTTCTCCTAAGGATGCGTTTCTCTCTCACCAACTTACCCCTTGGGATGTTCACACATCACAGTGGCCAGGTCTCCTTATTACAGGCTGCTCATGGGGCTCTTTCCTGATTTCTTTTCATTATAACATAGGTTTTAGCCCTCCTGACTCACGTTGCTCCTCATTTAAATTTGAGGGAGAGGAGTCATCAGGCTGTTGGCAGCCCCAGCTGGGCAGACCCTCTGGGTGGCTTCTGGAGACAGAAGGCCTTGGCAACAACAGCCGCTGTCTTCCTGGAAGTGCAGGGAAGGTGGAGTGAGAAGGTCCATAATGTGCCATCCTGTGACCAGCTGTGACTTCTCCTGCAGCTGCTGCTTCCTGCTTGGGGTGGGAGCCATGGAAAGCCAGCTTGCACCTGCAGCCCTTGACAGGGGGAGGCTCTCTGTGAGGTGGGAGCAGCCAGGGTAGGGTCTGCCAGTCTGGCTGTTGATCCAGCAGGCTGCAGAGAGCTGCGGGCCCTCCTCTGCCACTGCTGTCCTGCCGTCCGAGTTCCCCAGAGACGGAAGGATGGGGAGAGAGCAGCTGATGTCCTAACCAACCCTGGTATTGTAGTTTCTCTGCTTGGGAGACCATTTGGAAGAGGTCAGTAGGGGATGCGCATGTTTGGAGCAGGACATGTGCTCGCAGGGGTATGGTTACGGGTGCTGAAGCTGCTATTATCCCGGACAGCTGGTCTCTCCCAAGTGCTAACTCGATGAACTTTGGTCTTTGTGATTGTAGGACCCTCGAGGGGACGGGGGCTCAGAGACTGACCCTTTCTGTATCCATAGTGTCTGGGTCAATGTCAGGCACATGCAGGAATCAGGGAGACTAGTAAATATTTGCTGAATGAATGAATCAGTAGTGAATGGCAAACACCATTCATTGGGATTTATTAGGAAGTGGTTTTTTTTTTTTATTTTATTTATTTGAGAGCGCGCGTGCGCGCGCGCGAGAAAGAGCGAGCGAGAGAGAGCGAGAGAGAGTGAGCGAGCACGAGCAAGTGAGCAGGCAAGCACAGGCAGGGAGAAGCAGACTCCCCACTGAGCAGGGAGCCTGACATGGGGCTGGATCCCAGATCCCCTGGGTCATGACCTGAGGTGAAGGCAGACGCTTAACTGACTGAGCCACCCAGGTGCCCCAATTAGGAAGTGTTCTTGAAAAAAAATCTGGTGAGAGAATGGTGGGGACGTTGGACAAGGAAAAGAAGGAAACCAAGTTTATAAAAGTAAGCAAGGTCCCACAGAGGCTGACTTTGGCTCAGTCCCCCAGAAGAGCTCTCCAGACAGCATGGGTCATACCTCAGAGCTGCCCAGATAAGGGGTAAAGTCACTGGGATATTTATACCCTTTATCATCCAGCATGGATTGAGAGCTGCCTCCAGGGCATAAATACCCCTGTTCTGCTCTTGTGGTGTGGGTGTGTGACGGTCCCCGCAGCCCAAGGGCAGTCTGCTGATAGACACAGGTCCTGATTGCTGGGAGTGAGTACGCCAGGGCTTGGTGTACAAGCAAGCCTCCAAACTTAAAGTGTGGATCGTGGCACCACCCAGGAGCGTGTTTGAAATGCAGAGCTTCAAGCCCCACCCTAGAAATGTGAAATCATGAGACACAATGTAATAAGGTCCCCCAGGCAGTTTGTAAAAGCCGAGTGAAATGTGAGAAGTGCTGTGACAAAGGGGTCTGAGAGATTGGGTGGAGCGCTGATGTTGTCTGCTATAGGGCAAGACAGCAAGTCTCTAAATTTTGAGAAACTCCTTACCACTTTCTTCCTAAGGGGAGAAAATGTGCTCAACATGTGGTCCTACCAGTGGTACTAGTTGTAGAAAAGGGGTTGATGGCTTAAATCAAAGAGACAAACAATCAAACAAGTAAGTAAGCAACCGTAACAACAAAATTCGTATCCTCGAATTGCAGTCGCCAGGAAATCAGTGTTTGGGTCTTTAGGAAACAGAGTGCTAATATGGCAACTTTTGTGCAGACTGTGAACTCTACAAAGGTGAACCCATTCAATCTTTACAATAACCTCCAGGCAGGTACTTTTATAATGACTACTTCCATTTTACAGATAAGAAAATAAAAATACCGAGAAGTAATTTGCTCCTTACCTAGCATGTGGTGGGACTTGGAATCAAATTTAGGTCTTCTGGCCCTAAAGTCTGGTTCTTGGCCCCTCTTCCATATTGCCTCTTAGAGGAGAGTGGGGGCTGACAGGGACTTCTAGAATCCTTTAAGTCATATACACTAGTAACCTTGACTGCCTGTGCACTAAGTCAGTCTTAAATTTTCCTATATATTCCCTTCAAATGACTTAATTTCAGGAGGTATTGCTGTACCTTTAAGTATTCTCAAAGTTTCTGAGAGGCCAAAACATTCGAGGTTAAGGCAGCACTAATGTGGTTGCTGCTGTAGACTCTTTGTGCTAGACCTGGAGGTCAGGTTCACGTTTCATCGGGTCAGATGCTTGCAGTGGCTGATGTAGGCACCAATGACTTGGCTCCAAGCCTTGGAGGCTCCCAGGGGCAGAGAAGTGGCTTCCCTCTCCCTCCCCCCTCCTTCTGGAACTCAAACACAGCTCCCCCGCCTTGACCTCCAGGGGCATAGCCTGCTGCGTAGATGTTCTTCAAAACACAGTGAGAAAGGGTCCTTGAGTGTGTTGGCATGAGCGATTTCCACATGGGCCAGACTGGCTTGCAGCTGGCCTGTGGGTCTGTGAGCCCAACATGAGAAGTAAAGGCGAGGGGAATGAATCCCTTCAGTAAGGGTGTCTCTCCTGTCACTGTGGTTTAATTAAGGGTAGCTAGAGGATGACTTTCTTCAAAAACATGCCATGAGTGTCTAAGGGATTTTTGAAGTAGGCAGTTCATTTGCAGCATAAGGAAGAATGATTGCATTCCATTGAGCAAATAGGCAGGGAGATAAAGAGCATTGGTGACTTTTAATTTCATTTTTAGAAGATTATGGAAAGCAGTATGGTAATGATTCCTGAGAGGCTGCAGGAACAAGCAGACTCATTGTTAATGTCAGAGACTTTTTCTTATATTTAAATCTTATTATTTGTCTCTGTTCTTCCATTGATGGGTTGTGCAGTCTTGATCTATTGCCTCCAGTTCTTCCATGAGGATGATGGAATGATTTCGTTTCTTGGTGATCTGGTGATTCGTGGAGGTTCATCTAGGGAAGAAATTAAGAGTGTTCCTTCATCAACATTCTCTGAGCCCTTGCCAAGATGGTGGGATGTGGCCATTGGTCTTGAGGCACTCCCAACTCAGGCTTGCTGGCCTGTCTGAAGAAAGAGAGCAAACTTCTTCTTCTTCTTCTTCTTCTTCTTCTTCTTCTTCTTCTTCTTCTTCTTCTTTCTCAAGGAGCATACCAACCTGGCCCAGAGGATTCTTTACAAACACTGGGAAAGTGGACAGGAAATTGTAACAAATACCCTCTTTCACACATGAGAGATTCCATCATCGGACCATTCTTCCTTATCCAAGAATCCTAACAGACTCCTAGAGCCCACATCCACTCCCAGTACTGTTTTCTAGAGGTGAAGTCATCACCAGTACATCAGTGATAGGTCTTGACATTCTCCCCACAGCCAAAGAGGTATTTCAGAATTCAAAGATGCATCTTGATGGTCATGTCTACACCTCAAACTTCTTACATTGTCAAACAGCTTGATACTGTGATTGGTTATTTCCTTTTTTATTATTTTTATTTCTTTTTTCATCAAAAGTGTACTCTTTAATGCCTATCACCCATCCTCCCACTCACCTCCTCTCTGGTAACCATCAGCGTGTTCTCTATAGTTAACAGTCTGTTTCTTAGTTTCTCTCTCTCTCTTTCTATCTTCCTTTGTGAGCAAACTAACTTTAATTGTTTATGTAAGAAAATATTGTCTTTCAGTTAGGTTTTTGCTGCTTGGCTGAAGGGTCCACACTGTTGCTGGAAATCTCTGTTTTTGTCTTTCATGGTGCCGCACTGTGTACATCTCCTTTAGATGCCAGGACAATCCCTGTGGTGCTTCTAACTTCTCTCCTTGAATGGGGTGGGGAGCTTCTACCACCCACTTGTCTTTCTGTCAGTCAGACAGTTCTCTTTCAATCATTTTTTCTCATCTCCTGGAGGGGAGGGGAAGAGTAAGGGCTGTGATTTTACAGCTGTTTTCTTTCCCAAGGACATGCCTGAGAAGAGTATTGCTCCTAGTTTTCCCCAATTCCCAGGCTGCTTCATGGAGAATACTTCTGTGACTTCATAAATGCTTGGGTGCTTGACTTTGGAGGCATTTTCTTATAATGAATGATGCCCCTCACCATCCCCCATCCCACTCCCATTTGTTGGTAAGAGTGAGTGGGCCTGTCCTACAAATTCTTGAGGTCTTTTGGCTGTGGCTTCTCCATCTCTTCTTTCCTGTATCACTCAAAGTCCAATGAGGAAAACAGTAACCATTCTAAATATTTAAATTAAAGTGAATTTAATAGTGGGAGATGATTATTATGTGTTAGGGAGGAGATGGATAGTCAAGTAGAGGATAGTAGGTCTTCCAGAGATGAGAAACAACAAGCAGCTGTACTACCCCTACCTCGAGGGACAGACGGTAATGTTATTGGAGCCCGTGGGTTAGGGTCACCCACAGCTCTATGTAGCTGTATGTACAGCACGAGCTGGGGCCAAGGAGGAAGGACAGCCTCTGCTGGAGCTGTTAGCTAAGATAGACCGAGAGTGGGAGAAATACCATGGCTTCTCCATTCCTCTTGCCTTCCAGTCTCTTACTAGTGCTCCTGTTGGGCAAATCCAGTTGGAAGTCTGTTGGTGAGAGAGCATGGGACACAGCCTGCAGTGGCTGGTTCCTCTGCATGAGAGTAGAGCAGGGGAGGCTGGGAAGGGTTTAGGAACAAAGGGGCCCAGGGCTGGCACCCCCTATGGTAAATACTAACATGGGTCTTAGCATAGGGTCTCTCCAAAGTCCCTAAGCAGTTCCAGCCCTCTGGATTAGGTGCATGCTTGGTGGTATGTGTTTGGGAACCCAACAGAAATGTCTGTGTGAGATCTTCCTGGCTGCTTGTTTCGAGAAGTTTCAGAGTCTGTCACCCCAGCACTGCCCCCTGCCACCCCCCCAGGTCACCTTTCATCACCTTCATGTTCTAGTTCCTATTTAATGTCTTCCAATGCCACTTCCACACCTTCCTGCTAATTCTGGCCACACATTTCCTACTAACTAGCTCAGATCTGATCTGCCAATCTGCAGAGGGTTCAATTTCATCCCAAGTAATTTGGCCCTGATTTCTCTCTGTACTCCCATATCCCCTCCTTGGTCATTAGGAATCATTTTCTTTGATAAGGTAATTAAGATGCTGAGCATAATTTATCAGCTAACATGGCTATATAAGGATTTCATATTAATGAAGACACAGTGGTAAGGCTGTGATTCCAATTTCTGTTAAATACAAACTCATCCACTGCATTGACACTGACTGGCAGTAAACTACCATTCATTAAACTCACCAAGCTTATATTATTCTCTGTAGAGACAGCTGGAAAATTATCCTTGGGTGCCACAACACTAATTTTAATTTTAAAGAAATGAGCCATGAACTGCTGAAAATAATAATTCTCAATGATGACACCTGAGAGGCTGTTGTGGGTATCAACCAATACATTAATTTTATCTCTGGTTTCCAAGCTGCGGAAATCCTCTTGCTAGTTATACAAGAATTGTGTTAAGGCGTGGCCCATACAGCTCTAAATACAAAAAAGTTTTTTTTTTTTTTTTTTTTTTTTTTTTTTTTTTTAATGGCTCTCCATTCTGTTGACTAGGTCCCTGCTGGTCCTTCACAGGGTCTTCCCATTTGGGATGGTAGGAGTGTTGACCAGATATGTCTTCCTGATAAGCTTGTCACAGTAACAGTGTGAATATTCCTGTTTTAGGAGAGCCACATTTTAAAAAGATGCCATTCCTATTTAGAAAACTGTGGGTTTAAAAAAATTTTTTTGGTTGACTTGAGCAGTTATGTTCTTTGAGACTGAAAGAAACTGTTTTGCAACCAAAGCGAAAATTCTACAACATACCACTGCTAAGTGATACCCACGGCGAGTCTCTGAAATAGTTTGAGATACAAAAGCTTAAAAGAAAATCACCTCTGAATTCCGAAGGAAGATGAGTCAGCATTACATTTTTTTTTTTTTTAAAGATTTTATTTATTTATTCAACAGAGATAGAGACAGCCAGCGAGAGAGGAAACACAAGCAGGGGGAGCGGGAGAGGAAGAAGCAGGCTCATGGCGGAAGAGCCTGACATGGGGCTCGATCCGACAATGCCGGGATCACGCCCTGAGCCGAAGGCAGACGCTTAACCGCTGTGCCACCCAGGCGCCCCGAGTCAGCATTACATTTTAACTCATCGTCACCATGACCATCAAAATCCGTTTGCCTCTGTTTATAAATTTTATCAGAATTTGCCTTTTTTCAGCCTTACTTAATATGTTCGAGAGGTTTCTCCAAATATCTTCATAGTGATAAACCCTTGTTCCAATTCCTATAGCTCCTCGTTCAAGGGTACTGTGAACTACAATGCCGGATCTGATTAGGCAGTCTGTGTAAGCCCTGAGCAGTGAGAGTCTGGCCCTGAATTGAAGCAGTTTTGGTGTGCACCATTTGGCTGCTTCAGAGTCAGAGAGGTTGAAAATCTAATAACCGAATTCCCCGGTGCTGAAGGAGAAGAGGCTGCAGTTGCTTATTCTCCTAATTATTTAAATTTCTTTCCTTTCACATCTTGGAAGCACTCTCCATGGGACTAACTGTCGAACCACCAAGGAGAAGATTTATTTCTCTCCACATAGATCAGGTGGTTTGCTGAGAAGCAAGTGGCCACTGGAGATTTGGATGAGTTTGGTAAGAAGCTCTCCTTTGAAATCAGTGCTTTGCTCCTCCTGCCTCCCCGCAAGGTTGCACCGCTTTCCTTGAGGAGATGAGATTTTGCATGGAAAGTGTGATTTGCTTCAGAAATTATGACTTTGCAGCTGTAGATAATCTTATAAGAGTTCCTTTGATTGCCCTTTAGTCAGCCCTGCAAATAGTTCTAGAAACATCATTAGTTTCCCATATCAGAAGGCCAACATCTAAGCCAATGCCCAAGATAACCATTCTTAAAAATTTCTCCCAGAACACAATTTCCATATATTTGTTTGAAAGCCCACCTTTTCAAAGAAAGCAACCAGACAAAAAAGGAAATGTATATTAGCATACTCAGTTCCAATCTCCCAACTCTGTTTCTTCTAGATTCTATAGGTCAGTTTTAGAAAATTTTTTAATATGTTTCTTGAGGACACAGGGAGTCTAACAATGATTGATATTGCCTGTAGCACTCAGGACAGGTCTGGAAATAGAGTGGATGCTTGAAATATGTTGATGAACTAGTTGGATGTGATTTCGTTTCGATGATGCAGATTAGTGAGACTGCCTCATTCTTAGAGATCAGGATTCTGCTGGTTAGGGTGCTGCATTTTGTAAGCAAGAAAAGACCCAACACAAGTTAGCTTAAAGAATAACGAGGCTTTTATTAGCTTGTGAACCTGAAAAGGTCAGAGTGAGTGGGGGGCTCTAGCCCTGAGATTCTCTCTGCTCTGTTTCTAGTTGGTTTCATAAGATGGCTGCCAGCCTCAGTGGGGGCAATGAAGGAGAGCGCGAGCACTGCTTCCCAGAATCTAACTACAGTCCTGAGTTCACCCAAGGCTTCACCTCCAGAGATTCAGTTATTCAGTTTCTATTGAGCTTAAATGAGGCTATGGAGTTGGTGTGCTTTAAAAATTCCCCAGGTGACTCTAATGTGCAGCCGGAGCTGAGGACTGCTGTGCTGGGATAGGGACATACCTGAGCCCAGTGGCCTAATATGATTTTTCTCCCCTTGGAATTTGAAATCCGAAATGGAAATGCCCAGAAGCTGAATGTTTCTAGGGCTGAGTCATGTTGATGATAGTGGCCTGTAGAGAGGACCTCCAAATTATCCTGCTAATAGGAACCTGTTTACTCTGGTTCCTATGCTTCCCAGCATGGGGTCCTTCAATTCTCCCTCTGATTCTTCCAGGTACTCTCGCTTTCTTCCATCCATCCCTCCATCCACCCACTCATCCACTCACCGAATTCAGTACCTATCTAGTTGCTCTCTCTTCCTGTTTTTCATGTAAGATGAAACTTTCATCTATGAAGCTGCTTTAAAAGTTTAGCTTGGGTGAACTTTTACAGCTTGCTATGCCAGCTCTTGTGTTGATTAAGCGAAATCCTCTCTCATTCTTTGGCCCTACTTTCTTCAGTTAAAAAAAAAAAAAGGCATTCCTTGTTTTGTTTTCACAATGTCCTACTGTTCAGTTTCTTGCCTGCCAGGGCATTAGCCTCCCCAAATCCAGCGACAGTTTGGAGAAGGGATGGAGCATGGGCTTTCAAGCTGGTCTGTCTGGGTTTGACTTCTGGCTCCTCTTACAACATCCCTAGTTCGTTTGTTCGTTTGTTCATTTGTTCCTTCCTTCCCTTCCTCTCTCCCTCCCTCCTTCCTTCCTTTCTTTCTTTTTTTCTGTATCAGCTTTACTGCGATATAATCCACATGTAAAATTGTAAGATATTAAAGAATACATTGTGGTGATTTGATATCCATATACACTGTGCTTAGTTTCTTTCTTAAAATGGTGATCATAAAAATGCTGAATTCATAGGTTGTTGTGACAATTAAATGAGAAAATCCATGCCAAACATGTAACATTTTCTCAGGGTAAACACTCAGTGAGTGATAGCAGTTATTGGCATGATGATCATTAGGTGTTCTGTTGCTTGAAGCTGGCATATCTACTGTTTCTGTAAAGGGTCATACATTTCCTGTGGCAACTAGTCAATTCTGCCATTGCAGGGCAAAAGCAGCCACAGACAATACATAAGCAAGTGGCTGTGGCTGTGTCCCAATAACCCTTTTACAAAAACAGGTGGTGGGTTCGAGATGGCCCATTGTTTGCCAGCCTCTGGTTTGGAGCAACGGGGGCTACAAGTGTGACATAATGTAGTTACGGAGGGAGGCTTTCATTCTTGATAGTGGTGGCTTATTGAAACCTGTAAGAAAACTTCCATTATTTTTGAGAACTAATAAAATTCTGGGAAGAGAGAAGATGGGTCAGGACTCTAGTCTTGGCAGAACTTTAGGCTGTAAAACAAGGCCTCATCATTACCAATACACATGTATTGCTTATACCATGCCAGCCAATGGGGATAGAAAGGTCTATAGGACTCAGGGCTCACTGGGAAGAGCTTCTCCTTTCCCCTTGATATTCCTCTTATCACAGGTGTGGCTTCTAATGGTGGTCATGTAACTGGGATTCCCGGGGAAGGTAGCTGTAGGGCCAAAGTTTTCTTGTGGGAAATCATTTTATGGGGATAAATATTTTTCCTCCGAAGTGCTTATGTAGCCGTGTGGAAGCTACTCTGCGGCTATGCCTAGAAAGGAATTCTTTAAGGGCCTTCCGGCATGTAGTTATAGTTTCATTTTTCAGTGCAGTGGAGCAAGGCTGTGAAAGTGTACTCTGCATTTAGAGGGGAAAAATGTGACACCTCACTGTCCCATTTATCAGGAGCTTGGCACTTTTGTGGGCAGCAAGGAGACTTGTAAAGAAGACAAATAAAATCACTGGGAACAATAGTGATTCACTCCCCGAGAACTCCTTGCCCAGCTGTATTCTCTCATTTCCTGGAGTGTAAAATCAGTCCTGGTCCCTGCAAAACAAGAAAACCAAATTGAAACACCAAAGTGAGACAGGGAGAGAGGGAAAGAGACTTGAGGGATAGAAATAGGGGAAGAGACGTGGAAGGAGAAAGCTAGGAGTCTTCCCCATTGCCCCAGCCCTCTTCCTACTTGGATGGAGACAGGGTAGGAGGCAGAGGCACAGAGAAAAGTGGCCCCGAAAGAAAGGAAAAAGAAAGAAAGGAAGAAAAAACCCGGAAGAGGCTGCCGGTCTTCAGGGGTGGGATAGGACAGGGCATAGTTCACTGTGAAACCTGAAATGAATTTTCATCTTTGCCGGCCTCATCCTGCTGGGCTGCCGTTTCTTTTGCTACCTGTTGTCTCAGAGGGAGATGCACAGTTATGGCCATGAGATGGCATCTCTAATGTGCCCACATACCCATCTGTCCTGTTTAAAAACCTAGCTCATTGGTAAAATAAGGGTCCCCCTGGGGCCCTCAAGTTCATAAAATGATATTTATTGGCTATTTACAGCTAATTCTTCTTGCTGGTCAGTAGGTATCATTTCTTAAGGAAAATGCATAGGATTGAAGCTTAAAATACCTTTTGCTTTTCTTGCAGCAGGTGAGAACCACGGCTATGTGCTGCTTATAAATCATGGGCTTTCAACAAAAACCTTGTTTGAGGAAGGCGGGGGGACTATTTTGTTGGGTCCAAAATTTTTTTCTTTTCCTGAAACTTCATTTATGGAAGAAAATTTTTGTGCTGTTTGGCTTTAGCCAATAGAAATTTATTGATTTTTCTCCCCGTAGAGATCTTAAAATTTAATATGAGCTATCCTTTTGGTTTTTGCATATGGAAAGGGCAGGGAAAATGGGGGGTGAGAAGAGAGCATTTTGTATAAGCGAAGTGTAGAGGAACCCTCGATAATAAGCATTGCATTGTTCCTCAGGTATCCTGTTAGAGTTCCCGAAAGCTTTTGCTGAAAATTTTTGGATGGGTAATTTTGAAGGTCAGAAAGTTTTGTTTGCCTGTGGAGTAGATCAGCCTTAATGGTAGCGCAGGTTCATAGGCCACAGGACGTGAAAGACATTCATCTAAACCTAAAAGAAGCTAGACTTTAGTCAATAAGGGACTTCAGTAAAAATTGATGGTGGTATTTCCTTGGGCTACAGACATCATTTTATTAGAGCTATGTCCCACATTTGATTCTAAACTGTGGCTGAGGTCTGCTTTACAGAATGGAATGAATTACATACACACTCCTGAATAGCGCACTTGGGTCTGTGGGTTATACTTCCGGGGTCCTGTGCCCTGGGATGTGTCAAGGCCATTTGTATGAGGTGGCAAGAGGATCCAGGGTGTAAGCGTGGACACAAGTTTTCACGGGCCCTGTTTGTGGACAGGAGCCAAATGTAGATGCTGGTCTGGGGTTAGAATGACCACTCCCATCTGGAACTGCTGTGACCCCTGGGTAACACGCACAGTTGAAAAGGAGTGGCAGGGGAGGCACGAGGCACATTCTCATATTTGGGGAGATGGCATAAAAGCTCTTGGAGATGAGAAAATAAACAAAAGCAGGTTTGAGTCTCTTCTCCTCCAGCAACTCGGAATATTTCCAATTTCCGCTGTGAGCTGTGTTGTCTCATTAGACTGCCTCAGAATACCCATTCAGGATATTCACTTCATCAACAGTGAAATGAAGATCAGATCTTCCTCCTGCCTTCCATTATCCCTGTGGACTGCTGGGCGATGTCTATCTCCTCTTGGAAATGAAATGTACACTACCTGCTTAATAATTAACCTCGAGTGTCGTGTAAACGGTGGGAATTAACTCCTTGGCTCTGGAAATCAGTTTATTCAAAGGACATCCTGAACTGAGAAATAAACTGTTCATTGATTTGGAATCAACAAGAAAACACAAACAGGAGCCTAATTACAAAAGCGGTTGGCAAAACAAATGACTTGTTTTTGAGCTCTGTAGTCATCATGTAGCATCTACCTGCCCCCCTTCTTCTGAAAGACATTTATGTATAGGTGACATTCATGACTGCTGATAAAGATCCTTGTCATAGAATCAAAGCATTATCCCTAAGACATTTTCCTTCATTGATTTACATATTCTAATCACTTAAGAAAATGATTTGAGCAGGATATATGATTTTATACTTGATTAAAAGCTATGGATGTTTATTTATAATGGGAAGAGTTTCCTACCTTTAACAGTTTTGTGTTCATAGCCATTTCTAACTTTTATTTATAAATAAAATATTTGTATGGGGTCTAATATTCATCCTAATCTCTTTAGTTAATATGGAAATAATGCTGGAGTTCTCTATTCTTGGGACCTATTCATCTTCAGACAGCTACTTGTATGACTCCAGTAGGGCTCCTGGGAGTCCTTTTTTTTTTTTTTTTTTAAAGATTTTATTTATTTGACAGAGACACAGTGGTGGGGGGGGAACACAAGCAGAGGGAAGGGAGAGGGAGAAGCAGGCTTCCTACTGAGCAGGGAGCCTGATGCGGGGCTTGATCCCAGGATCCTGGGATCCTGATCTGAGCCGAAGGCAGATGCTTAACGACTGAGCCACCCAGGCACCCCCTGGGAGTCCTTTTTGATGCAGCAATGAGGAACACACTCCAATTATAGCCTCAAGGAGATTATGGGTTGCCATTGTCTCTTCCACTGGCCCACCATCACCCCGTGACTGGAAGGTTATGCATTTTTTTTACAGCATGGAAGATATTTTTGCTCTTCTCTTTCAAACAGAAGTCTCTTCTGTCCAGATGCCTATTTTAGTTCAGCAACTAAATAGTTGCAGGAGCTCTTGAACCTGGTCTTTTGGTGCTTCTGACACAGCAGGTGCAATGATCACAGAAATATAATAGTAGCATGTGATAAAAATGCTATCAAGTATAAATCTAGTAATCTTGGATTCATATCTCTTCTTCCCACTTGGCATAAAAGGATTTGAGTGTTTGGTAGAGGGGAAGGGAATCTTGATCTGATGTCTTGATCTTTGAGATGAGATTGAATTAAAGATTAATAGAGATTCATGGGACTTTGACTTGTCCTTGTTATCCTCTTTAAGTGGCAAAATGACATAATAAGAAACATAAGCCTCCCATGAATGTGGCATTTGCTGGAAGAAACTGTTGGTGTTAAAAATCAAACAAACACACCGTCTTCCACCATTCAGACCAGTGTACATCCCAGCCATTTCAGCTCCACACTTATTCTCCTTTGATGTGACAATGTCTCCTTGCTATGGTGGGTCAAATTTCTCTATTTCTGAATTTAAAAAGCTTTGTTAAAATTCTAATAATTCCCAGACTTATAAGAAGCTCTAGGCTTCTTGAGGCCAAATACATTTATAAATTCATTTTGTTTACCTCTCTGTGTAGTGCAAAGAGGGAGAAACTTAAAATAATCTTAGAGAAAAATGAACCCTATTATATAATATGTGACTGGTTTAAAATTATAAACAAAACTATATCTTTGAGAGGTAGTTAGAATGTTTTCTTCTCCGAAGTCCTTACTGATAGTTCACATCCCTTTCTCTTTCCAAACAGTCAGAAGTGGTTCTTTCTTTCCCAGACTCCCCATGTCAGCAACTTTTCAGTGGTGCTAACATCCGTAGCCTGTCAGGTATTATTACAATTACTTGTGTCTGTACTTCGTATTGAATCATAAACTTATTGAGGGAATTTTATCTTGTTCATCTTTGTATTTGCTCCAACAAATCAAAAACAGTGACTTATACATAGTAAATGCACAATAAATGTCAAACAAATCAATGGTTTCTCTTTGTCCTTTTGAGAATTTTGAAACGATTCTTCAACAATTCATCTAAAGATGAATGCTTATCCAAAGGGGTTTGTTTACTATACTACGTGCCTGGTAGTGTCCAAGCTGCCGGGGGTGCAGCAGTAAATAAAACACAAAGATTTCCCCTTGTGACTAAATAAGGAACAGCAAGTAAATACATATCTTATTTGAGATGGGTGATCAGAGTTAAGGACAAAAATAAATCAGGGGAGGAGAACAAGGGTTGCTGGAGGGCTTTTAGGTAAAGTCTTCCTGGTAAGGTGACAATCAAGGAAAGACTGGAGGTTGGTGATGGAGATGCCAATGGCGAGAAAAGTCTCCTAGGCTGGGAGAACAGCAAGTGTAGCCTGAGGTGGGAGCGGGCCTGGAATGTTCAGGAAAGAACAGTGGACCAGTGTGTAGCTATGGCCTGGGGACTGAAGGCAGAAGGATTGGGAGCTGATGGCAGAGAAGTAGTGAGGGGTGACATCTGTGCCTTGTAGGCACTTCTAAGATTTTGAGCTTTTGCTCTGAGATGGCAGGCCTACTGGAGACTGTTGAATGTTGGAGTGGCATGATTTGACATAAAATTAAGGAAAATTTGTCCATGATGAAAGGTTTGTTTTGATGATCAGAAATTTCACTTTAAGGTGGAAGATAGTTACATGGGTTTAACAACCCTTGAAGTGAAGGTGTGAAAATTAATTAAGAGAAACCTCACTAAAATGGAGTCAGAGGGTTTGGCAGGGGGAGTTCTCATGCCCTACCACTTGTGGTCAATTACAAATGCAATAAGAAGAGATGTACCTTGTACATGGGTACTACGGATACTACTTTAATATCCAAGCAGGAGGAAGGAAGTCTTCCTCCTCCCCCTGACAACAGCCCAGCCAATGAAAGACAGTCATAGTTAAGCCAATGAAAAGCCACTATACTTCAAACTTCCAGTTTACTCCAATGGACATTTTGTTCATAGCAACCTTCCCAAGTTTCCACTTCCTTCCTGCAATTCTCTGCTATTCTGGAATAAATCCATCTTTTGCTGGTGAAATAACTGGCAGTTTTATTTTTAAGGTTAACAAATGCACGCCTTAATTATGCCCAGCATTTTAAATACATTTAAAGCAGAGTACTGGAACCAGTATGGGCACGGGGTTGTGATTCTGAGGTGAATATGAATACTTAAAGACTACATTTTGTGACCCACATTTTAGTGCATCTTCTATTTCTTAGTTAAAACTTTATCGATGCACTATTCTGAATACGTTTTTGCTGCTCCTTTACTTATCTAACAAGGAGCTTCTGCTTGATGTGCACGTAGACACCATAATAGTTGGAAGTGAATTCTCACTAAGCCAGAAGTCACTGTAGACCAGTGGTCACAAACTTTTCCGATCTTGCATCTGTATCAGTAAAATATTTTTGAACATTCACCTACAATCTGTGTATATTTATCATTTATATACATGTACGTCAATGGCCATATTCATTTATTATAAAACATAAAGGGACTAAAAAGGGTGACATAAGTACAAACACCTTAAAATGATATTTTATTGGTTGATAGTTACAGAATATTTTTGCTCTCATTAAAATATTATCACAATTTTTAAATGAGAGCAGTGTACTTGCATGTGCTTTATTACTTTGTAGACTATTAGTTTGAAACTTTGCAATGAAGCAATTAGCAGGTATGTTTCAAATTCAATTTATTTTGAGACTTGGTTTTCAATTATTGTCGTAGTTGAAAAATATTCCTCAAAAATATCCAAGCGGAAGAAATCCATCATGGACTTCACTTGCTTAATCATGTAAGTTAATTTTCAACCCCAAATTCATCTTGCAATGGTTTTTGTTGAAATATGGCTAGCAAATTTCCATCTTCTGTAATCTTAATCAGATGTTTTTGCAAAACTAATTTGAAGGTAATGCATTTTAATGTTTTGAACAAAGGCGTTCAGAAGCCACTGAAACTCTCCATTTGGAAGATTTAAAAACAGTTGTCAGACAGGAGACTGTTTATAGCAATATACTTACAGTGTTTTCTTCAACAGAATCATGTAGTGATGGGAAGATTTCCAAATGTTCATTTTTCACAATGCTCTTTCCATACATGAATTCCTTTTGTAAAGCAGTTGCTTTTTCGCTTCATATTGAAACATCTAACTCACCTTGAAGGAACGGATTTAGTACGGAGCAGAAAAAGAGCTGGTACTGGAAGTAGGGGAAGGGTCAGTGTGGCCGCTGCTGTCTTCTTATATGTCTACTTGCAGCATTATTAGCATGTTGGTTTTTTTGCGGAAATATCTTAAAGCCATTAGAGCATTTAGTGAGGATTCTAGGTACTACGATCTGTGACTCCCCATATTTGGTCATATGTAAACCACAACATAGAGCAAGATGTCAAAGCAGCAGCAAGGGTGGGGCTGTCAGCTCCTCGCACTCCCCTTTCAGACGGACTCCAGACCCATACATGTCCTAGACAGGTGACATTTGACTACCTGGCAATGGGACATCTCTGCTGAGTGAGGGTGCCAGAGCTGACCCATATATCAGATATTAGTAGACCTTGATTTCTTTCTCTTTTTTAAGGATTAAAATACACTAGAAAATAGAAGTCTTGATATTTTGTTCAGCATTCCTGAGGATCGTGTAGCACATCATGGGGGGTTTGTTCCTCCCCACTTTCGCAACTACTGTATTAGATGCTAGCATTTTCAGTTGGGGGTCTTGAAGATCCTGATGAGCCATAAAGTGTTAAAAAGTCTTGTTGCTCCATCGTCTGTAAGATCCCATCAACAAAAATCAACCAAAAAAAAAAATTGGTTTAGGGGACAGAGATAATTAATTACATCACAGTAGTAATTGAAAGCAAAGTTAATTAAACTTCCTTTAGGCTGGTCATTGCTTATGTTCAAATGCAAATGAATGTCTACAGCTGTCCCCAAAGTACCCTGTCACTGATGCTTTCTAATAGCTAGCTGTGATCAGGATGGCTTTCTGTACAGCGTCTTCCGTTTATAAATTCCATTTTCCAGCTAGCTTCTGTCTTGCCTCTCCTTTTACTTCTCCCAGATTGGGTATGCCATTGCTGGGGGTTCATTTATTCCTTCCTTGCTTTTGATAGCAAGTTATCAGAGTGATCTCAGGAAGGAAAGTGGTTGGAGCCCAATGTACTACCCATCTTGAATTAATGAAATATTTTTAGTGACATCTATTTTGTGACGCCTTTGTTTTTCCTTTTTTAAAAAAGTTATTTTCTAAAATGGGCTCTGGGAAAACAAAGCTTTTCTTGTTTGTTTGCTAGCCTAATGATGTGAATGCACCTCTCAGAGTTTAAAATTCCCAGGGCTGCTGCAGAGCAAAATTTTTCTTAAGCTTTTCTTTTTTCCCTTTCTTGCAAAATATCTTGAGAGAAGAGTAAACTGTTAAGAGGAATTGCAAAAGGTATGTGGCCGTGGTATTGAGGGGTGTTGCCACAGCTCAGTAATGTTGGCAATCCAGAAACATGAAAAGGCAGTAGGAGGAAAAGGGTTTAGTTTTATGAGCATGCAGAGAGAGGTGTGTAGGCAGAAAATTGTCCCTGGACATTTCCTCCCTCCCTCCCTCCCTCCCTTCTTTCCTTCCTTCCATTCCTCTCACCTCTCTCCCTTCCTTCCCTTCCTTCCTGTTTTCTTTCTACGGACCATAGGAACATTTACAGCAAATTCTGTTGGGAACAAAAAGAGAGATAAACTACTTATTCCAGATATGAGGAGTTTAAAAGAACCAAGAACCCAAGAGATTTCAGAGCCTGAGTGAGGTAGGAAGGGTGATCTCCTGAGAGAGTAGCTCAGTGTGGGGTCCTGGGGCCAGAGAAGGTTTAGCTAGGCAGCCATGCAGGTGGGGGACTGATGACCTGACATGGGGTGCCAGAGCATGATGGGGGGCTGCTGCATGTAAGCAGTCAGCATAGGATATCAGTGCCCCAAGCAGGCTAAGGAAGGTATGGACAGAGTGTGACATCCTTTTGCAAAACTCGATTTTCTACCTTTATGCCTCGTAAGGGACAGGAAACATTTCTCCACCTCTGTAAGCCAAGGGAAGCATTGCTAAATCAATAAAAGGTTGACCTCCTGTACCTTCACTTTAGACTGTCACAAAAAGGGATGTGAAAGATGAGGAGGGCAGCGCTGGACACATAAAATATATTCCTGGGAAAGAAATAGGAAACTGATGTTTCAACAAGTTTGGATAAAAATGTTAATACACAATCAGGACTCCCAGTAATTCTGTGTTCATGCTTACAAAGCATGAACAAAAGTAAAAAAATCTCTTACCTTGAATATCACCTTCAAATGGGAAGCAAGAAGCTGCTTCTTTCTCCCCCTCCTCAGGGTGACTTTGGTATGACAGAGAGGAAAGGCTTTGGAATCCAATTTTGTATTGATATTTCATGAAGGGCATCATGTATTTCATGAAGGGCATCATCGTGGGGCTGTGGAAAGCGAAGACGTTCTGGCTTGCGAAACTGAGTAAATCTGATATAGAGAGTGTATGGTCCTTCTTAGGAACACCATGTCTGGTCTTTCCAACCTGATTTACATACGCCATGGTGTGGAGATGGTACAGTCAGAGAGGGCGAGAGGCCTGTGTGCATCTCGAGTGCCAGCCTCTTTCCATGCTATAGCTTTATTCATGCACCTGCTCCTTAAAGGGGGATCTATTTTGAGCTAAGGTACAGAGAGGTTGTGGTTTTCTTTCTTCATATTCTTCCACTGTGGTAGAAAAACTTTTGCATTCTTTGTGCTTTGTGTCCATTTCACAAAAGCCGTCCTTGAGACTCTTATTCTTCTGATCCAGAATTCACTCAAAAAATGTATCTGACTCTTAACACATTCAAGATAAGTGGTGTGCTGGTCAGTGTTTAACAACCAGCTTTCAAAAAAAGAGGAAAAAAAACCCTGATTTCTAGCTCTTGCTCATCACTGTGGTGTAAATACTCCCATCATGCCTAATTTCAAGCTACCAGTGTGACACAACCAGCTCACAAAATTCACCAATTAGTCATTGCAAGCTAGTACACACCACTCCAGCAGACTCCTGAAGCCCTAATCTGGACATGGTTCCTGTTTAAACGGAGCTAATTTCAGAAAAGACCCAATCATGTAGTAATTACAACCTATGTGATTGGTCTTTTGAAGTTGTGATATAAAGTGGTAATGACTCTCGCCTTTTTTTTTTTATCCATTTCTCAGTAAGAAGTAAAAGGAGAACTAGAATTTATCTATTCTTAGATATCTTTAAGGCTGATGTGATGATATTATTCTAGTTGTTTTTTTTTTTTTTTTTTTTGTCCCTTGGATGTCCCCCTGATTAGACTTAAAAATAAAATGAAAGCTGAATGAGCCTATGATCACCTTTTCTGGAGAATTATAACCATAATATGTTTAAACCTATCCAAATTTGACCATGGGTCTACTTGTTGGCTGAGAATGTTCCAGAATGAGTGCTGAAAGTTTATTTCTGGTTCTTTTTTGATGTCTGGCTTTATTGAAAGAGAGGACTGTATTTTATTTTCTTATAAAATTCAGAGATTACTTTCACTCTTCACTGTTTGTTTCTATGTCTTATTCAATACACCTTGACCTATCAGTCCACCATTTGTGCTATTTTTATTTTTGCTTTTCTTAAGTGAGTTACACGAGAGAGAGAGAGAGTTATTCATAGTATGGTGAGCATAAACTTCAAAATGAAGGCAAATTAATAGTCAAGTAGCTTCCTTTACTTAGATGTACTTTGGGCTTTATACTGATCATTGACCTTGGATTATCTAGGAGCTTTAAGTGGTTCTGAATCACCTCATCTGCCCCAATTTTTAGGATTCAGAAATAAAACATTTTCTGAAGTGATACATGAAGAGATATGCTTTTTAAAATCAGGTGTAGAAGTTTCTGTTTTTGTTCTCCTAGCATTACGTATTTGTTTGGAACAGGTAAGTATTATATTTTCTTATAAGGGTTAAAGTTCAAAGTTACAGTGTAATATATAGTATAAAATCTACAAATTTATTCTCCTGTACTACTTTTTAATCTCCTTCATTTTCTTGCTGTTTCCCTTGGTCTTCTCCTCTTTCAGCCTTGGTTGTTACAGTGCTAGCAGACTCTGAACACTCTGGATGTAAGCTTCTCTTCTTATTCATCTTTGATCCACAGCATTTGAAACTGTGCTTGGCATATAGTAAGTTTTTAATAAATGTTCACTGAAATCCGTTTTTAACTTTTTAAGGTAATTCCCTGCTTATGAGTTAATTTCCCTTGGGTCTTAGACATTTTCCCGTGAGTCCTTTAGATGGGGAATGAGATACAAAATAAAGAGCATATATGGAGTAGGTGAGAAATAGTGGATTTTGATTTGAGATGGATCATCAATGGCAAGTATAAGAAGAATAAAAAGAACATCCTTTTCGTGGGTTGAAACTTAATTATTGAAAAAATTGCATTCAGCCCTAGACTGATCAACTGTCCTGGTTTGTTTGGGACTGAAAAGGTTCTGGGATGTGGGACATTCAGTGCTTAAACTGAGAAAGTAGGGCAAACGTGGATGAGTTGTTCATCCTAGAACTGAACTCTTATAATAGGATGGAAAGATACTCTACAGTAGTGGTTCTCAACCTTGAGTGCACTTTGGAATCACCTCGGGAAGACTTGAAAAGCAGTGACACAGTCCTAGGATTCTGACTCTGTCAAGATGCTACCTGGCATCTGGATTTTAAGAGCTCTCTGGGTGATCCTAATGTGTAGCCAGGGTGGAGAACCACTCATGTCAGGCCACGCTTGGTGTAGGACAAAGTTGTTCTTACAGCTTTGGCAGTGTACACATTGTCTTGACTTGGTGACCTAGACTGGATGAAACAGTTTGGTTGGGGTTTGGAGATTGGTGAGAATGGTGACTTGGACTATGTTAAGGCTTAACTACGTTAAGGTGCTTTGGTTTTTGCTGCTGTTTACTGCTGAAGTAACATACAAGCAATCAAAAGTTATACTCCAGATTGAGAAACAAGAGAGTGGATATAATTGACTGACTCCTCACATGCCCCTCTTGAAAGGCATCTTGACATGGTCCCTGTGGCCCCTGTGATTGGGAAATTCTCCTGATCAGAGTTCAGAGCTGTGGATTAGCAGCTTGGGTGCCATGAGGGTGCATGAACAGCCCCCTCAACCCTCAGGGTCCACCTGCCGTATCAGGGTATCCCTGCTCACTCTCAATAACAGACTCCTGCATTCTTTTTTCTTATTGAATCATTGTCTTTACCAGGCTTGATCAGGGTCATAGAACAACAGAAAAATACAGGTGTGGATTCCATTTGTACATTTTTCTTACAGTACACACCAGCATCATTAAATCTGACCAAGACTCTTTCAGAGGGTATTCCTGTTTTACATCTTCAGATAGGGAAGTGTGTCAAGGTTAAATTTACCAAACCCAGCCAATGAAGATGAGGTTAGAATCTGCTTTCCTGAGGCCCTGGGAGATTCTACCCAGCTTTTTCTTCATAAAAGCTTGATATCAAGTTTAGCCACTCTGCACTATGTTTATAAAGGGGCCAATCCCTTTCTAATGAGAGATGGATGGAGATAACAAACTCATTATCCATAGGCGACCAGAGAGTCATTATGTGGAAATGACTTCCGCTCGCTTTTGATCTGGGTGGTATGGGGATATATAAATCTAGTAATAAAAGGCCTGAGCTCTTGCGGATAAGCCCTGAGGTGCTCAGTCCCCTAACGGCTTACCCTTTTAAATTAAATTAGAATTATCCCTTTATCATTTAGGCAGCAACATTGCATTCTGGTCAAGTTATGTGAATGTTTCTAGAGGTGTGGGGCACAAAAGCTCATACAAATTCTGCCCTGTTTCCATTTATTGAAGAATAATGGAACAGCGAAAGAGTTCAAAGGGGGTAGCAGGGCTTTGCAACACTTTAAATGGTCCTGCTGGGAGGGTCTCGTCATGAAGGTGGCAGGGAAGAGGGGACGCGATCATGTCTGTGCAGTGTGCTTTCTTTCCAGCTGTTCCACTGCTACCCAGTGAGGCTGGGCAGCTTTGGCATCCGTAAGTGGGGCTGTTAGAACACAGCCATGTGGAGGCTGCTTTACTCTAAACACAATCATCTTGGCTTCAAAACATCATTAAAATTTGAACCTGAAAGCTACTTATGCTTTGTTTATATTTTATGTCCTTGTAAGGACCTAGTCTTTTTAGTCTGCCATCTATCTTTTTTTAGTTGGAAACACAGATTTTCCAAATTGTAGGATTTAACTGAAAATCAACCTGCTGTTCGTGAACTTTGACTTCTCAGGGGCTGGCCCCCTTTCCCCAGGATCTGTCCAGCAACAGCAGCTGCGTTTTTCCACAGCAAAGCTCCTTAGTAGAGGCTCAAGCTGTCTCCCTCTGCATATCATTTGCTTTTACACAAGCCAGTTGGGGCTCTGCCTCTGATGTGAAGGGTGAGCTGTTAGAAAAATCCTGGAAAATGATCTGACTGGCTTCAATTCTTCTAGAGAGAGGTGCGGAGTCCTTTCCTCAAAAAGGGATGCACAAGGAGAGCATTTTGTTTAGTAATCTTTGAAAGTGTTGGAGGAAAGTGTCTTAGACAGGAAGAAAAATCTCTTACACGGTGAATGTGACATAGGTTCAAACTGAGGAATGATTATAAATTGTGCGAGTCTTCAAGTTATTAAAATCCTGCCCTCCTCAGTGAGTGGGTTTTCAGGAGCTCTTCTTTAAATAGGGTCACAGAAAGCACCCACCATCCTCATAATGAACTCTGTCTTTCTGATGAGATGGCAGGTAGCAGGCAATAGGCTCTGTGATTTCTGTATCTGGTACATAGGAGCAAGGATGTTTTCTCATATGATGAAAATGTTTATTATATTGTCACAATAGAAATGTCAAGACCTAAAGGATCAGCCTATAGGCTGAAAAGTGAATTTCCATTCCAATCTTGAATCCTTATTATATAGTATAATGAATACATTCCGATGACTGGAAGTAAGTGGTAAGTGGTGCAAAGGTTGGAAACTAGTTAAAAGGACCTTGGCTTTGCCCATCATTTTCCATAGTCCTTGATTGTTAGGCAAATTGGAAATGGAGAAATATGTGATTAGTGATGTAGAGCATTTGATAAGACTTTTAAAACAAAGATTATTATGTATTTGAACACTTATTATTTGTATGGCACTTATCATTTGTTAAGAATTATTTTGACATTGAAGCATAATTTTGTTATCAAGAAACTTATAGGCTGGTAGGACAGATGGATCACATCCCCACATAAGGATAGTTAAATTCGGCATGCGCAGAGCACCACGGGGTGGGCAGAGTCCGAGGAGTTGTGGCCGTTCAGTGGAGGGAGGACTCATTTCTGGCTTTGTAGATCTGGAAACTTCATGGAGGAGGGGACATCTGAACTGGACCTTGAATAGGTGGAGGTGGCAGAAAGGCAGGCCAGACAAAGGAGGCAGCATTTATAAAGTACAAGGTGCGAGAGAGTGATGGGTATTTTGGGTAATGGCTAATAGCTAAAGTCAATGAGACTGTAAAGTTTCTAGGAGGGATATGTGGAAGCCAAGGTGGGCCAGATGGTGAGAAACCTTGACTTCAACATGTGAGATTTTGTTCTTACTTCAGTCGTCATCACCGGGGTTTCCAGCTGGTGTGGATCATGACAAAAGTGCCCTTCAGAAGGGCACATCCCTCCTTGCTCTTCGTTCTGAGTACGATTGGTTGTGAGGAGAGTCAAAGGTCATTTGTAAAGTATATTGAGCTACTAACTGATTTATTCTCAAAGAAATTACATTAGATTTGATGAGCATTAAACTCTGAAACAATGTCTTTCTCAATCACAGGGGGAGGGTGAAAGGGTTTCAAGATCTTGGATAGGCCCAGTGACTCCCACTGACTGTGTACATGGAGAACAAGGAGGATGAGCATTGCCTTAGAAAACGCCTCCTCTAAAGATTTGAGAGATTTCTTTCAGACCATTCCAGCTGACCTGAGATTTAGAATGATTGGAAGTTTAAAATCTAGGATAACAGATAAGGAAGGAATATGTGGATAGTGGATAAGGAAGTGGAATATAGGCCCACTAATCTCTAAACCACTGAATGAAATAAAATAAAAAAAATGTTTCCTGTACTGTTAAATACTTTTTTTCTTTAATCAGTCATTTAACTGTCGTTCTGAAGTGGGCAGGAAGGAGTGGGAAAATCACGTTGGTTCTTCTTGTGTGAAGGATATTAATGACGGAATCTGTGTGGAGAGGGACCTATAATCGAGGGTATGGTACCTCATTCTCCTCTGGAAAGACTGAAATGATAGTGTCACGGGCTGTCTGTTTTTTTTACCCATCTGTCAGATAATAATCACTGGTGTGATTTCAGGATTTCCCTAAGTTCTTCAGAACATGTTGACATATTGTTTTGTTATTGCGTGTCTTCTGATTTTCACATAGATTCTTTTGCTGAGCTGTTAAGCGCAGCACATGTCCTATTCATGCCATTTAATGCACACTTAAAGAATTTACTTATTTGAGAGAGAGAGAGAGGAGGTGCAGAGGGAGAGGGGCAAGCAGACTCCCCGTTGAACGTGGAGCCTGACACGGGGCTTGATCCCAAGACTCTGAGATCATGACTTGAGCCTTAATCAAGAGCCAGATGTTTGACTGAGCCACCCAGGTGCCCACATTCAATGCACATTTAAAGGCCATTTTGATCAGAGAGTCAGAAGGATCAAAAGCTGCTTGTGGGAAGAAATGAACATTTATTAACTATCTTAACTATTAAATGCCAGGTTCCATTGTGCACTTTCCATCCTAAGCATTGTCCCATTTAATTTTCCCACAAAACTAAGGGAGATACTGTTAGGTCCCCCACCCCCTTTTGGATAAAGAAACTGAGGCTCAGCCTGTGGAAGTGATTTGCCCAAGCACTAAGTAGAACAGTAGGGTTTAAATCTAGGCAGATCTGAGATCCAGCTTCTTTTTTTCCACTATGCTGTCTTTTGAGGTTTTGAAATCTATGAAAACTTTAGCTTTTCTGACCACAGTCTGCCAAGAATCTTAGAAATGAGTCGACAGGTTGCTCTTTGGTTCTCAAATGTGGTAATTATTTTATTCCATCTCTCTCCATCATCTGTGCCTCCTGTGGGCTGCCCATGGACATTTTTCTCTCCCGTAGTGCTGAACGTAGGAAAGTAGGGAGTAATGGCTATCACCACAGGCCCTGGAGTAAAACCACCTGGGTGGAGTTGTGTAGAATGGAAGTTCCTCAGCAGCTGAAGGATGTTTTAGGAAAGTCTTTTGACCACAGTGCCAATTGTTTTCGACTTGGAGTTCCTCAAGAAGCGTCTTTTGATGATAAACAACCATTTGTCATTTAATATTTAGTCTCCTTCCCCACTGAGGGTATTACGTTTGCTTGGCTTTACCTACAGACCTTTCATGTGTAGCTCTAAGTATGCATGTGTCAGAGCTGATTCTGTAGTGGGTCAGACATTGACAGAAGCAGGCTAATGGAGAATGGAGGACAGAGGTGATGTTACAGCCTGTCTTTCACCTTCCTGTTATAACCAGGTTGTCGGAGGTGTTCCTGTGTACTGTTTCCACTTCCAGATCCAGTTGCTCCCACTGCTCCATTTAAACTATTCTTACAAGGTCATCTTGTGAAAAGCCCAATGAACAATTCTTCTTACTGGGCTTTTTAAGAGCTTTCCACATATTTATCCCTCACTCCTTCTTCCTAGAAAACACTCTTCTTGGCTTCCCTGTCCTGTCATTCTTGGGTATTTTTGTCCCTTGACTTCCCTGGCCACGTGTCAGTCATCTTGGGGTCTTTTTTCTCTACTTAATTTTTATTAAGATTCTCAAGACTCAGCCATCTGTTCTTTTCACTTGACATTTGGGCACTGGGTGATTTCATCTGTTCCCGTGGCTTCAGATTTTTCTGCCAATGAATCTTAAAGTTAAACTTTGGGCTGCCACCTCTCTCCAAGTCCAGGTCCATGTTTCTGTCTAGATGATAGTCCTTCTTGGATATACTACAGGCTCCTCAAAATGAACGTGTTCAAAATAGAACTCATGTTCTTATACCCCAAATTTGCTCTTTCATGGTATCTTCAGCTCATCAAATGGCGTTACCATTTACCTGGTTGCTCATATCAGAAACCTAGTTGGCATCCCTCTCCCTCATTCCTCACATCCAACTGAGTCATTGATATCAGATCCCACTGAATCTACATCCTAGATATTTCTTACGTCTCTTTCCACCATCCTATTCTGAACCAGCACCATCTTGCTCCTGGGCTGCTGAAGCCTCCTACGTGGTCTCCAAACATTCACTCTATATAACCTCAAATACGTTTTTCTTTTGGCAGCCAGATTTTATCTTCTCAACATGCAATCTGATCACATCACACCTCTCTCTAACATTATCTCCAAGCTGCCGTTTGCTGTTATTATAAAAGCTCACATTCTTGATTGGGCTTAATTTCTGTTTACCTCTTTGATGTCGTTTTTTTCTATTCTCTCCCTTATGCATTATGCTCTCAGCTTGTAGGCTTTCTTTTATTTATTTTTTTGTCCCCCTGAGGTTCTCAAGTGTTCCAGGACCACTGTTCTCCCCATCTCTCCCTTCTTTTAGCCCCCAAGCTTGATCAACTTCTATTCACCCTTCCAATCTCAGATTAGATGTCCCTTTCTTCATGAATATTCCTTCGATTGCTCGTTCCTCACTGTTAGACCCACATGATTATATACTCTTTCAGTACTTTATACATTTCCTTTATCATACTTTATAAACATTTGGATAATTATTTGCTTAATATCTATGTTCCTGCCAAGATGACAAGCTCTGAGCTCTGTTAGAGCAGAGATGTGTTATTTCTTTGCACTGCTGTATCCCTAATGCCTTGCACAGTGTTTGACAAAGAGTAGGCACTCATTATATATTAGTTGGATAAATGGGTGAATGACTATTCCTAGGGTGCCTACAGAGCTATAATGTCTAAGGTAGTAGCCACCAGCCACATGTGGCTATTGAGCCCTTGACATGTGACTAGCCCAAATTGAGATGTACAGTAAATGTGAAATACAAACTAGATTTTAAAGACTTCATATGAAAACAATGTAAAATACCTCATTAGTATTTTTTTTCTTCTTTGCTGCATGTTTAAATGATAATACGTTGGACATATTGGGTTAAATAAAATGTAATATTAAAATCAATTTAATCTGTTTCTTTTTACCTCTTTAAATGTGGCCTCTAGAAAATTTAAATTACATGTGTGGCTTGCATTCTATTTCTGTCAGACAGTGCTGTTATAGACTATAACTTTGAACTGAAATTGAACACCAAAGCTTTTAAACTCCCCTATATTAAAATGTTAAAAGCCTTCATTTTAAAACTTTTTGCATTGTTCATACTGCAACCTCATTCTTTCCCTTTCCAGTGTGCTTGGCTGCTAGGCTCGTGGGGTCATCAATCTCCCTGTCTTGCACCTTCCCACTCAGTTGCTAATTCCTTTGCGGTCACAAGGGTGCCTGAAAAAGATCTGTAATTGGCAGTCCCCTTAACAGTGACCGTGGGGAAAATTTGCCCTTGGTGCAGTGATAGTGCCCACTTGTCAAGGGATCTCTCTACTCTCAAGTCTAAAAACTACGTAATTGGTATGTGAGTGAGAAAAAAGAGTGGTGTTTGTCCTTGAAAGCACCTCTTCCTCTGAGTTTGACTTAGCCATGTAGGAATGGTTTTGTCATCTGATAATGAACACTCCCCCTCCTCCTCTTCCTCCCTGTTGCTTAGATTTTAAAAGGAGTTATTTAGAAATATCTCATTCATTTTCATTACTTTCCCTTAAAAATGTGAAAAAAATCTTTGTTGGGATGCTTTTAAATATATTAAACCCATCATATTGTTTTTGCCTTTGCTGCATGGGTGCTAGTAATCTATTCTGATTATTTGCCATCTTTTTTTTTTTTTTTTTTTTTTTAAAGATTTTATTTATTTATTTGACAGAGAGAGAGACAGCCAGCGAGAGAGGGAACACAAGCAGGGGGAGTGGGAGAGGAAGAAGCAGGCTCATAGCGGAGGAGCCTGATGTGGGACTCGATCCCGGAACGCCGGGATCACGCCCTGAGCCGAAGGCAGGCGCTTAACCGCTGTGCCACCCAGGCGCCCCTATTTGCCATCTTTTTTCATAATGAAGCAGTCCAGTGAATTGACTTAATTTGAACATTGCAGGGAAAAAGCAGTTTTCCAGTTATTAGCTCAGTGTTATTTAATATATTTGAACACTATTTATATTAGCCAGGGTTCTCCAGAGAAACAGAACCAATATATGTAGATATATAGATATATATGAGGACATTTATTATCGGAATTGGCTCACGTGATTCTGGAGGCTGAGAAACTTCTGTCTGCAAGCTGGGGAAAGCTGGTGTGATAATTCAGTCTGAGTCCAGAGGCCTCAGAACCAAGGGAGCCAATGGTGTCAGTCCTATTCTGAATCTGAAGACCTGAGAACCACGGATGTTCCCTCTGCAGCGAAGAGAGCAAATTTCCCCTCCTTTTCCATTTTGTTTTCTCTAGGCCCTCAACAGATTGGATGATGCCCACCCACTTCAATGCGGATGATCTTTACCTATTCAAATGCTAATCTCTTCCAGAAACACCCTCACAGATACACCCAGAAATAATGTTTCACCAGCGATCTGGGCGTCCCTTAGCCCAGCCGAGCTGACACATTTAATTAGCCACCACACTATAGATGCTTTACACCGTTTGCAAAATAGGAAAGAACTTCTTTGGCTTCTGTCTTCAAGGAATTTATACTCGGATTCATTAGCCTCTCAGTCTTGGACATCACGTGCAGTCCTGCACTGGCTCTGCCCGGGATGGGAGGCATCCACGAGAGAAATAAACCCAACTACAATTATCTGCGTTTCACATGGCTTTCTGTTCATGTCCAGCAATTTCTGATTAGGCTCACTATTAATGTTTGCATTTTAACTCTCACCATGTTCAGAAAATGTCATCCTTATTCCCTACTAGTTTGCCCTGTGTTTTCTGTCTTCAGGAGATCACCATCCAGGGCATAATGAAGGTGTCTCCTTTCTATGACTGTTGTCAGCCTGAGGCCATCAGAGTGAACTGTGGTTAGTGTGGCTTCTGAACCCCAAATGATGTAGAAGAGCTGCCTTACAGGTCCCCTGGGTCTCTGTGTGGTATGTTTATGAGAAATATTTGAGTTTGTTTGTTTTTAACTTTGTGGGTGTTGTTTTGGCTGGGTGTGCTGTCTCCCCAAGGAGTCTTAGTGTCCATGTCCTCTGAGCAGAGCACAAGTGAGGCACAGGTCAGTGCTTCTGGCTTATTGGCTTTTCTTGTTAGGTCCCAGACTCACGGGCCCATATAGGTTGTCGCAGCGTGAAGCTCCAGCCAAAGGGGGCTCTCGCAAGCCCCACGCAATACACCCACTTGTTACCCGGGTGTCAAGAAAATAAATGACACATGGGTATTTAGGGCTTCGCGGCACCCGTACAGGATTCACTGGGCCATCATGTTCCGCATGCCAGGCTAGAGAAGAATCCCTACAGTGACTTTGTGCGGGTTGAGGTGTCGGTAGGTAAGTAGCACCCAGCTCTTGAGGAAATAAGAATGACTTTAGAGAAAAGAATTTCTTTTAATAAAAGTAAAAAAATTTTGTCTTGGTACGAATTTCTCAGATACTTCAAAGACACAATGTTCTAAGTCATACACACACACACACACACACGTATATTTTAAAGCTTTGAAGTGTAGTGTATTTCTTCTTCAAAGATCTATGTGGTGTTAAGTGAGTTTGGAGAGAATGATTACCGTCTAGATATCATTAGTGATGGAGAATTGATTAAAAAAATATATGGAGGTGTATGTAATGAATGATTAAAAGTGAAGGCATAGAAAATCAATATAGGTATATTTAACAAGTGAACGAGGAGAGATTTTATCTATCCGAATGTATTCTCTGAGTATTACTTAATAGAGAATGTATCAAGAGTTTCTGGTTGCAGAGATTTTTCTTATATGTTTATTTAGCCTGCTTCAGGAGAGAGAAAGAGAGAGAGAGAGGGAATTCCAGGCTGTGGCCAAGTTGTTCCGGTTGGCTCTAGCCCTGCAGATCCTGCTGCTTGGTCAGATGATCTCTTCAGATTTCATGAGCTGGTCTACTTAACCTGGCTTGGTTTTTTTTTTTTTTTTTTTTTTCCTTTTGCCATCAAGAGACCTCTGAATCACACATAGTCTTGAAGGCTATTTTTCAGAAGACAGTAGGGATTTGACAACACGCCTTTCAAATTGCTTATGAATCAATATGAAAGGCTTGCTAATTCGACTTTCTTTGGGACTAATTTCCAGTCATAGGTACTCCGGTGTCTCACTTGAACATAACCCATTATAGCAAATATTCTTTTGTGTATGTCTTGGTAGTGTTTAATATACAGCGCCAACTAGTGTAGATTGAACATCTTTTTTCTATGAAGTCTAATTTTATGACTGGCCTTAGACATTAAATTAAATGTAAACATTAAGTCATTAAGCCATGAAATCACTAAATCATTAAATCATATGGATTCCATCTTTTCTTTTCAAATGAGGGTTTTTATTTCCTGAAGCTTTTGGCTGCGGCTGGCGCAGTAGGGTGAAGAATGTCTAGCACTGCTGTAGCTGAGGGCGCTGGTGGAGAAGGGTGCCCAAGCAAAGCATCAGAGAAGAAGGGAGTCCTGGAAGAGGTTGTGTTTCTGGTTCCCAGAGCCTTGGACTCACCATCTTGGTGGCCTAACAGGTCAGATTGGTCCCACTGTCCTGATGGGGTGTCCCAGTTCAGATGAATAACAACCTGCAATAGCTAGTGGAGAGTCGATGTTTGCTTTGTTTCTCGATTTTATTTCTTCTGAAAGTACATGGCTTTGATTCTAAATTTAAAAAGATGTCTTTATTTCAATTGAAGCAAACATGATCAGTTTGACTGAGATCAAGATGAGCAATACATATTTTATAACATCTGAAGCGAATTTTTCCCTGCCCGTTCCTGAGGGTGGAGGACAGTTGCTATTTAAAGATACATTTTTCATGAGCATTTTTTTTTTTTTTACCAGAACAGAAATTATAAGTGTAGCTCTGTCATATGTCACCAACCATTAAACCAGTGTCAGAAGACTTTTCTCAGTGTTAAATACTCCCGTACTGATTTTTCATTTACACCCACAGTTTATTTGCTGAAAGTTATTTTCTAAGCGTAAGTGGTAGCACACTTCGATGAAATCCAGCCCGTCTAAGACCACGCTCATTAAGGCGTCTTCCTGACTGGGTTTGCCCAGCCTGAGGTGTCACAGTGCACAGGCTTATCCACTCTACGACTCCAAGGATCATCCTATCTGGAAGGGCTCTTTAAATTAGATAATAAAACATTCGTTGAGATTGATGGAATTAATTCGATCTATAAACAGTCTACCATAGACCTTTATATGTGACACAGGGTAAGGTTAGGTAGTGTTTTTGAAACAAATTTCCAGCTCCTTCTTCATAAAGAGGAAGGAAACTGATAAAAATACAGTTTCTTCTATGTTGTTCAGATCCTTTTCTTGGTGCCCCAGTGCTGTGTCCTGGGCTGTCCGCCTTGCCATCTACCCCTTGTTTCAGGACCCTTATCACTATGTCCTGGGCTTTCCTTAAACGCTAGTGAATCACTTACTAATTGGGTGATTCCTCTAGAAGATTTTATTTCCCTTAAATAGGCTATGGAAAAAAACGACTGCTTTACTTGTTAATGACAATGCCTCAGTGAGACTCGGTATGTTGTGACCGGATTGCTTCTGAGGTCTTTGTTCTCTTTGTGGAAAATAAGAGTTTTCTGTGCTTAAGGACTGAGACAGACAATTAAAAATCTTCGTTGGTGAGAAGAGTCATTTTCTTTCTTGAGTCCTGGCCAGAAACAGATTTGTCCCATTTTGCACTCTGATATGTTTTATAAAGCCCAGAAAGCCTTCTTCAAACAACACCTCAAAATCATTGCTTAATTACTTCATACTCCATATTGGGTGGGCTTTAAAGATCAACTTTTTTACCCCCTATGAAAAAAGCAGTAGCCAGAATTTTTTCTATGTAGTAAACAATGACATTAGGTTTATGCTGGTTATTTTCAGGTATTAAAAGGAAGTTAAACTTTTTATTTCTTACTCATTAGGAGCCAAATATGCCTTTTGAGTTTTGCTTTATTCATAATTTTTTGGGGGTGGGGGAGCACCTCGGGAAGCTTCCAGAAGGCTTGACTGAAGTATAGCAGTCATGACAGTGGTCAAGGAGGTTTCATAGCACATACAAGCATGTAAATTGATGCAGCCATTATGGAAAACAATATGAAATTTTGTCAGAAAGTTAAAAATGCCACAACCATATAATCTAGCAATCCCACTCTGGGTATATATCCAAAGGAAATTAAATCAATACTTTGAAGAGATATCTGCACTCTCATGTTCATTGCAGCATTATTCATAATACCTAGAATATGAAAACAACCTAAATGTCCAATGATAGATGAGTGAATAAAGAAATTTTTAGGAAAGAATTTATTTATTTATATGAGAGAGAAGAGAGCTAGAGAGAGCGAGCATATGAGCAGGGGGAGGGGCAGAGGGAGAGGGAGAAGCAGGCTCCCTGCTGAGTGCAGAGCCTGAAGCAGGGCTTGATCCTGGGACCCTGAGATCATGACCTGAGCAGAAGGCAGACGCTTAACTGACTGAGCCAGTGAGGCACCCCTACCACAATTTCTTTATATATATACACAATGGACTATTATTCAGTTGTTAAAAATAGAAGGAAATCTGGTCATTTGTGACAAGATGGATGAACCCAGAGGACATTATGCTAAGTGAAAAAAGCCAGACACAGCAAGACAAATACTTGATATATGATCTCACTTATATGTGGAATCTAAAAGTGCTGAGCACGTAGAAGCAGAGAGTAGAATGGTGGCTACCAGGAGCTCGGGTGTAGGGGTTGGTCAATGCTACAAATTTGCAGTCACGAGATAAATAAATCCAGGTGATCTAATGTGCAGCATGGTGACTATAGTTAACAACACTGTGTTCTATACTTGAAATCTACTGACAAAATAGATCTTAAGTGTTCTTACCACATAGAAAAAAAGGTAATTATGTGAAGTGATGGATGTGTTCATCAACCTGATTGTGGTAATCATTTCATAATATATACACAAATCATCCCATTGTACACCTTAAACACATACAATTTATATTTGTCCATCAGACTGGGATAAGGCTGGAAAAACCCCCAAATACAGTGATTGCACTGCAGGTTCAGGTGTTTCAAAGTTAACAACAGCGGGTGCTGGCAGCACTCTTAGCTACATGATGTGTGCAGACAGTGATATGGGATAAATGAGCCTTTCTGAGGCCAGTGGCAGTGGTGATGCCCTTAGGGCACTGGAAATGGATGTAAAAGTAAGCCTGCGTGGCTTTCTGCATCTTTTAATTTGTTTAAGCAATACAATAGCCTGTCTGAGATGTTTTGTAGACTGAAGAGCATGACAGCTGGAGGACTGAGGGAAATGGGAAAATTCAAGAGGAATGTGATGGACCTAAATTAGATGGTAATAGGTGACCACTTTGGGCAGTGTCCTTGTATGAGAGCAGATGACCAAGAACTTTGTGGGTAGGTTGATGGGGAGTTCAGATGGACAGTCTATTAGAGTGATCTTGGAGAGTGTCCCAAATGTACTAAATTGGGATTCTGTTGGATGAGAAATGGATTTTAAAAATATTCATTGTTTAGGAAGAAGATGGTACCAATGGGGAGGATAGAAAGTAATGAAGGTAAATAAGAAATATTGAGATGTAACTGAGGATAAGCATGGAGGGTCATTAGTATGTTTCCTATAGAATGGTTCTGGAAAGTGTAAAGATTAGATACCAGGATGATGGGTCCATTGGACTGACCTCATATAGACGTTGGTTCTTCAGTACTTGAGTGTTCTTGTCTCGCTGTTTAGTCCAAGGTAAGCTGGTGACCTGCCCTTTCCTTCTAATACTTACATGGGTTCTCTTACCTGAAACTCAATATTAATCAATTAATACTGATTATTAAAATATTGGTTATTTTGAGTCTTCTGTAGAGAGTTACTCTTGTGTACCTTGTGGGAGAGGGGACTACTTAAATGAGACAGTCTGTTAGGATTCATGTAGAAAATACTAGAACTTCAATTCATATTTATTATGTATTACATACGTAAGAAAAAAATTGAGCTTTAGTGATATTTAACATGCAGATTGGCACTGGCTTCTTTCCTTAGTGTACATATATTACCTGTCGTATGTCACAAGTATGAGATGGCAGCATTGGGTTTCCGTGGTTCAGGGCCCTCACTCTCGTGCCCTCTCTAGCATGTTGTAGTATTTTGCAGTTCAGATGCACCTGGTTGAGTGGATCTGTGGCTCAAATAGATTAATTAGATGCAAATAAGAAGTCTCACAAAGTGAGCAAGTGGCTTAAAAAGATTCTAAGCAAAGAATTTTGGGCTGGAGATAAACTAGTAATACCAGGGAACAACCAAGAAATTGCAGTTGACTCTCCTAGTTTTATTTTTAACTCATCAGTCATATCAGGAAACAATCACAGTTTGAAACCATCAAGAAGAGTTTAAAAAACAGACTCTTGTGAATGATCAGTCTCATCCAAAGTACATATTATGCTAAATACTAGTAGCAAAGGATGGTAGTACATGTATATATTCAGACATAAGTAAATGTACACGTGTTGGAAGTGAGTGCTCAAAATTTTTTCCCAAGGGGATGGATACGTGATCAAAAAGTTTGGACACTGCTGCTCTTGATGATTTCTGTAGCATGAATACTACAAGCATGCTTTTCAATCTTCTAACACCTATCTAAAATTGTTAAGATAGTTAGATCTATGACTTTCAGTTCTGCTAGAGAAGGTTCCACGTATGTTCTGAGGCCTTGAGTACAGTGAGGCTAATGTGGTTTTGCTCCTTTGAGCTTCTAGGCACTGAATCACTTCCATTTCACTTCTCCACCAGCTTGTACTGTTCTGTTCTTCTCAACAGCCCCTCTCTTTAATGCTGTCATTAGGAAGACTACATTTTTCAGTCTAAAAGGCAGGACAAAGCATGTAATTGTGGGACATGGAAAACCAGACATGTCTTAAAAATCTGAGATGTATGATTGCCATGGCTAAAAGTGTTTGGTATAATGAATGCTAGACAAATAGAAGCTCCAGGTTATTCTGTTGATTGAGACAAGACTCTTCTCAAGTACTAGGTTTTATGGAAGGATGGCTTCCCTGTGTCGCCTCTTTAAACGTGGCATGCACTTAAACTTCAGTGCGGTAACCACCCAGTTTTCTAGGCTTGTGTTCAGAAGGAATATGACTCACAATATGTAAATGAGGCAGTAATCGTGTCTGCACTTTAAAAGGTGCTGGATCTGAGATCAAGACAAATTTGGCATGTTTTACATCCTATGTTCTTAATTATTTGATTAGAGTTGATTGCTCTTCAGTTCCACTAGGAAATGTAATTGGGTAGGCATCTATAATTTGGTTTTGTGTGTTTGTTTTAGTGCATGTGTTTTTATGTGGATGTTTGTGTGTTTTCAGTTTTCCTCCCAAGACTTACTGTGTAAGCAGACACTAAAAAGGAAGATAACTTCCATCCTACCAAGACGGCTCTGCATGTGGATGTAAGTAGTTTCTCGGATTCCTGCCCTTTCTCAGCTGATTTATTGTAGTTCTTTCAGTAGTTTTTGGTTGTTTATTTTACAACCGGTCTTCCACATCTGCTTTCTAGATTATACTTAGCTTTTAAAATGTCTTAGAAAGAATATTATTTTTAAAAACATTTTCTCCAGAGATTGTTTTATGCAGTGGAAGTGTCTTTGTTAAACAAATTTTGTATAACTTAATCAATTCTATAGTAGAAAAATATAATGAATAATACCAGACAGGTAATAAGCCCGAGGCACAGAATCCATCGTTCAAAGAGAAGTGTCAGTTTTAATTTCATGAAGACTTTCTGACTTATAACCAGCAGGTTGTCTTTTTTCATTTTATTTGTTTTGAATGATGTTATGGATTCACTAAATAGGTTTCCTCTTCTTTTTCCTTTTTCTTATTTTACAAATAGAAACTAACTGAATTAATAAACGTCAATTGTAGTAGGTTCAGATTGACCAGACACAGATCACATCTGGACAAATCCAACAAGCTTTATGTATCTAGAGGTTATAAAAAGAGGACATAGCAACATTATCCAGGTCACCTAAAAAGGACCTCCCCAGCAGGCACACTACTGTGGATAAGAAGTCCAGGTGACTATTGGTTACATGAGAACTTCTAGAAACTCAGTGCTTCCTTCCATGCCCAGCTTTTTATACCTGAGGATGGAGCAATTCTGCATGCATACTTTGGTTGTGAACTGGGACCACTCACCTGAGCCAAGTGCGTCTTACCTGTGCTGGTGTTAAAAAATATACGGAAGGAAAATACCTATATCTATATCGTCTATATCTATATCTGTCTATATCTATCTATCTCCACAGAAGGTGTCCTGTGTGTGGTTCAGTAAAGCACAGTTAGGCTTGAACACAATGCTCATTTATCATTCTCGGGCTCCCTAGGCCCTCAAGCCTAGACTTCTGGTTTTCCTGAACTGAGAGCTGCAAACCAAGGATGGGGTGAGTTACCCAGACAATTCCAGACTCAGGCTAACAGCTCTTGAGACAAGTAGTGGGGTTATTATGCACATGTCGTCGTGAACCAAGAGGAGAATTCAAACTACCTATAGTCACTCCACTAAGAGATACCCAGGATTTACATTTTGGGAGGTCTTTTTCCAGGCATTTCCCAAACAAAATCACACTAGGATACTCTTTAGTAATTTGTTTTTACCCTAGCAAAATACTATAGATACCTTTTCATATTAATAAATATTGAGCTATAATTATAATTATTTTAATTGCTATGTAATATTCTATCATGTAGTTTTGTATTACCACTTAGCCAATCAACTATTGATCAACATTATGTTGTTTTTATCTTCTTGTTATTATAAAAATGCTGTATTGCATCTCCTTGTAGTTATACCTTTTGGATAGCTGTGTTGTCAAATTAATTTCTTTCTTCTATCAAATTCTCTTCCATGTTTTGTGTGAACAAATAAGACACAATGGCGTTGTTAGATGCTTCATGAAGGGTAAATTGTAACTCCAGATAGTTAAGCAAACTAATGTCTAGAAGTGAGCTACTGGTAGACAGTAGTCTAAAATACAGCTAATTTAATCAAAAAAATGGTGTTTAGAGCAGGGAGGATTCTTTTTGTCTTTTAGGTCAAGTACAGATTAAGTATAGATCAAGTACAGAAATCTATTTGCCTCTTTCAGGTGTGTGGTTCTATGAACATCAGTAAGTGTACCTAGTCAGGTAACTTCCTTATTGAACTTTCCCTCACCCCAAAATGTTCCCTCATGCGTCTTTGTAGCCACACCTCTCTCCCAACCCCAGCTCCTGGCAACCACTAACTAATTCTCTTGTGATATGGTTTTGTTTTTTCTGAAATGCCACGTGAAGGGGATCGTCCAGCGTGTAACTTTCTTCGTCTGGCTTCTTTTCATAGCCCAGTGCATTGGAGAGTCATCCACATCATGGGATGTTTCAGTAGCTTGTTATTTTTTACTTTACTTACCAGTTGATAGAGGTTGGGTTGTTTCCAGTTTTTTTTTTTTTTTTTTGATCATGAATAAAGCGGTTAAAAACATTTACATACAAGTTTTCATATGGACATATGTTTTTATTTTCTTTGGGTTAAAAAAAAATCCAGTAGGATTGCTGGATTGTATGCTAAGGGTATTTTTAACTTTATAAGACACTGCCGAACTTTTCCCCAGTGACTGTACCATTCTGTGCACCACCAGCAACGTGTGAGCGTTCCAGGTGCTCGGCAGCCTCACCAGCACTTAGCGTTGTCAGTTTTTTTCTTCCTTTCTTTAAAAATTTTTGATATTGTAGCAGGCGTGTAGTCGTATTTCACTGTGGTTTAAATTTGCATTTCCCTAATGACTAAAGATGTTGAGCATCTTTTTATGCACTTTTTTGCCCTCCAGATATCTTTTCTGATGGAGTGTTCAAATTTTTCCCATTTTTAAAAATGGGAGTTTTTTATTATTGAGTTTTTTAAATGTTCTTTAGTAAGTTTTATTTGATTTAACCCCCCTTTTTTTTCTTATTGCGTTTTGAGAGTTATTTGAGATAGGTCATTTCAAACACCACTCTTTGAAAAGGCTGTTAGACAGAAGCACTTTGGGAGTGGGTTAGTAAGACCTCCAAAAATCTTCTCTTCCATAGAAGCAGCAAAAGCACCGGCAGCAATTGTGAAAATCAACCTTTTTAGAACTCTGAAAATGAACCAAAGGCTTGCAACAGTATGAGGGCCATTTATTCAAGAAAAATGGCTGGATCTCTGTAAGAACAGCAAACTCTGAGGCATTTTGATTTGTTCTATTGGCATCCCCTTTCCAAGCTCTGCAGTAGCCTTGAAAACCAGCAGCCTCATAAGCATGGTGGCTGGGGAAGTGCAGCCTAGTGCAATGAAGAGGAAGAATAAAAGCCCATCCCCAGAGGACTGTCAGTATTTGACCGGTCTGGCAGCTCCTTTAAAAGACCCCTTCACAGAGGTTGTCTCTATTTGATTTAACTTTGAGCTCACTTAGTGGAAAAAATCCTTTCTCTAGGATGTTTGTCAAAAACAAAACAATGAGCAGCAATTGTTTAATGTTCAGCTGCATGAGGTAATAATACCGGTTGGGGCAAACAAGAGATTGGACGAAAAGCTTAATAGTAAAATAGGGGGAGTGAGATATATGGGGGCTTGGGAAAGCTCTGACATATTTCTGGGGTTATAGAAGGCTATGCATATGTGCAGGGCCATGCGGCACCTAGAAAAGATGTGGGAACATCCTAATTTCTCACCCCCGGCTGACCTTGACCCTCCGCACAAGCAGGAAGAAAAGGCTGAGGTAGATTTCCGGCTGCCAGAATGTTGAAGTCTTGCCCCAACACACACTCAGGCCCCTTTGCAAACGCTAGGAAACTTAATGGTTCAAAGCATTCAATGAAATTTCTGTTCAATCCTTAGCTGATCACTAAGCTAACTGAGCAGAGACTTCAGTAGCTGCACATGACAAAGAATATAGGCTTTATAGAATTTATGGTCCAGGGAAGTCACTAAACAGACAGTAGCAGCAATACCAACAAGCAGCAAAAACAAAACTCCCTGTGAGTGAGTGTGTGTGTCTGTGTGTGTGTGTGTGTGCATATGTGTGTGTTGTGGGCTGGAGGATTTTATTTTCAGAGTTGCCATTATATTATTTAAAATGTCCAGTTTTCAACAAAAAAATTATGAGACACACAAGAAACAGGATACTATGACCTATTCATAGGAAAAAAGGAGCCATTGGAAACTGTTTCTGAGGAAGACTTCAGCAACACTATTTATAAACCAACTAGACCTAATAGACATCTTTGAAACACTCCACCCCAAAATAGCAGAATACAAATTCTTCTCAAGTGCACAGGAACATTTCCAGATCGACCATATGTTAGGCCATAAAACATGTCTTAATAAGACCCAAAAGTTTTCACTGGTGAATTCTATGAATGTTAAAGAAGAATTAATACAAATTCTTCACAATCTCTTCCAAAAAAAGAAATAGAAGAGGATCACTTCCCAACTAATGTATGAGGTCAGTTTTATCTTGTTACCAAAATCAGACAAAGACATCAAAAGAAAAGAAAACAGATCAATATTCCTTATGAGTAAAGTGTAAAAATCAACAAAATACCAGCAAACCAAATCCAGTAACATATAAAACGGATACTATACCATGACCAACTGGGACCTACCCCAGGATTGCAGAGTTGTTTAATGTATGAAAATGAATCAAAGGAAACAATAGAGTGAAAAGGCAACCTATGAAATGAGGAAAATATTTGCAAACCATATATCTCTTGAGGAGTTAATTTCCAAAATATTATAAGAAACTCTTACAAGTCAATAGCAAATAAATAAATAAATAAACTCAAAGGCAAAGGACTTGAATAGACACTCTCCAAAGAAGATATACAAATGG
Source organism: Ursus maritimus (assembly GCF_017311325.1). Lineage (NCBI taxonomy): Eukaryota > Metazoa > Chordata > Mammalia > Carnivora > Ursidae > Ursus > Ursus maritimus. The sequence goes on along the minus strand of NW_024426230.1, from coordinate 23,236,592 downwards.
CCAACAGGTATCTGAAAAGGTGCTCAACATCACTAATCATCAAGGAAATGGAAATCGAAACTGTGAGATACCACCTCACACGTGTTAGGATGGCTATTATGAAAAAAATCCAGGAGAGAACAAGCGTTGGAAGGTTGTGGTGAAATTGAAACCCTTATACACCGTTGATGGGAATGTAAAATGGTGGAGTCTCTGTGGAAAATGGCAGGGAGGTCTCCAAAAAACTAAAAATGTATAAAATATATAATGAAATGTTATTTAGCCTTAAAAAAGTGAAATATTATCATTTTCAACAACATGAATGGACCTAGAAAACATTACAGTAAGTGAAATCAATCCAGTCACAAAAAACTGCAAGTATATACACTTATATGAGGTATTCAAAATATTCAAACTTATAGGATCAGAAGATAGAAGAGTAGTTTCCAGGCAGTGGGGGCAGAGGGAAATCAGAAGTTGTTTACTGGGAATAAAGTTATAGTTATACAAGATGAATAAGTTCTAGAGATATGCTATACAGTGTAGTGTCTCTAGTTAACGATGTGGTATTGTGCACTTAAAATTTCATTAAAGGAGTAGATGTCATGTTAAGTTTGTTACCACAAACAACAATAGCAACCTCCCAAAACAAAAACAATGAACCTCAGAAAACAAAAAACAAAGGGACACGAGGATGGGTAAGTTTGTTACCTTGATTGTGGTGATGGTGTCACAGGCACATGCATTTATCCAACCTCAACAAATTGTATGCATTAAGTACATGCAGTTTTTATATGTCAGTTGTACCTCAATAAAGCCATAAGAAGGGAAAATCAACTAATGTCCTATATTAGTAGAATAAAGGACAAAAAACCCCATTACAGCTTCTTAGTAGATACAGAAAATTGGACAAAATCCAATACTTTTTCATGATGAAAACACTCAAACTAGGAATAGAGGAAATTTCCTTAGTCTTATAAAGGAAATCTATGAAAAACCCACAGATAACATCATAGTCAATGGTGAAAAACTAAAAGCTTCCCACCTAAGATCAGGAATGATTCAAGGACGTCCACTCTCACCACATGTATTGCACGTTGTACTGGAGGTTCTATCCAGGTCAATTATGCAAGTAAAAGAAATAAAAGACTTACAGATTGGAAAGGAAGAAGTAAAAGTATCTCTATTTGCAGATGACATAGATGACGTAATCTTATGTATAGAAAATTCCAAGGAATACATGCATACACACACGCACACACACACACACACACACACACACAATTTAGCACTAATAGTGAGTTCAGCAAGACTGAAGAATATAAGAACAATATACACAAATGAATTGTTTTTCTATGTATTCAAGAGCAACCAACAACCCAAAAATGAAATTGAGAAAGCAGTTCCATTTATAATAGCATCAAAAAGAGTAAAATGATTAGTAATAAATAAAGTAAGTGTAAAATTTGTACACACAAAACTATAAAACATCATTAAAAGAAATTAAAGAAAACCTAAATAAATGGGATGACATCCTATGTTCATTGATTGGAAGAGTATTATAAAGATAGAAATATTTATTTATTTATTTATTTATTTATTTATAAACCCAGATGCCTTTATAGCAGAAATTGATAGGCTGATCTGAAAAGTCATATGGAAATGCAAGATTAGCCAAACTAATCTTGAAAAAGAAGAACAAATTTGGAGGACTCAGAGCCCAGAAATTAACCTTTACTTTTCTGGTGAATTGATTTTTGACAAGTATGTCAAGACAATTCAATGAGTAAAGAATAGTCATTTGAATATATGATGCTGGGACAACTGGGTACTCACAAGCACAATATTGAGGTTAGACCCCTAACTAATAGCCATTGACAAAAATTATCTCAAAATGAATCATGAAGCTAAATGTAAGAGATAAAAATATAAAACTCTTAGAAGAAAACATGGAACAAATCTTTGTGACCGTAAGTTAGACAATGAATACTTAGATATGACAAATGACAAAAGAAAAAATAAATAAATTGGACTCTATCAAAATTAAAAGCTTCTTTGACACCATCAAGAAAATCAAAAGACAACCCACAGAATTGATAAAATATTTGGAAATCTTAAAACTTACTAGGGACTTACATTAAGAACATATAAAGAACTCTTAAAACCTCCAAATAAAAGAGCAAAGAACCCCAATAAAATATGACCAAAGATTTGAATAGACATTTTCCCAAAGGTTATACACAAAATGGCCAATAAACACGTGAAAAGATGCTCAACTTCATTATGCATATGCATATGAGGCATATGCAGATCAAAGCCACAATGAGATATGACTTTACATTAACTAGGATGGCTATTAAAAAAGGAAAGAAAGAAAAATAAGTGTTGGTGATGATGTAGAGAAATTGGAACCTTCATTGCTGGCAGAACTGTAAAATGGCACACCAACTTTGGAAATTAGTTTTGCAGTTTCTCAAAGTGTTAAACAGAGATTACCATATGACCCAGCAATTCTGCTAGCCATATACCCAAGAAAAATAAAAATATAACCATACATCACACTTGCACACACATAGTCATAGCAGCAGCATTATTTACAATATCCAAAAAGTGGAAACTACCCAAATGTTCAACTGATGAATGGATAAATAAAATATGCTATATTCATACAATGAAATATTATTCAATGATAAAAGGAATAACTGAAACATCCTATAATGTGGGTGAACTTTGAAAACATGCTAAGTGAAAGAAGTCAGTCCCGGAAGACCATATACTATAGGCAAATTCATGTAGACATTAGATTAGTGGTTTCTAGAGGCTGGGGTGGGGGGATTGGAAAATGAGCATTAATGAGTACAGACTTTCTTTTTGGAGTGATGAAAATGTTCCAAAATTAGATAGTGATCCTTGCACAACTCTGAATATTTAAAAAGACTGAATTGCACACGTTAGAAAGGTGAGTCTAAAAAAAAAAGGGTGAGTTTTATTATATGTGAATTATATCTCAATAAAGCTATTATCAACAAGACTATTAGAATTGGAAGAATTTAAAACATACCTCACAGAAAAGAAAACTTGCCCTTTAAAGGTATAGAAAAACAAACATTACGCCTCTGAGACTGACTGACAAGACAACATACTACCTTGGTTTTCGGTTGGCTTTTAATACGGAGAATTGTGGGAGTTACATGACAAACACCGGTCCCCAGAGAACGTGGCCAGTGCATAAACTGTGACCTAAAATGTGGACTAGACAAAGGAATTGAAACCAGAAATCCTGTTTTGGACAAAAAACACTTGACAAATGATTATAGAAAATCGTAGAGCCTTAAGGCCCACATAAGAGAGTAATGGAATTTACTTTACCTCTTTCATCTTTCCACAAGAAGATAAAAACGTGTGCTGGGAAAGGTAACTCCCACTGGACTGTTTCATGAAACCACATGAAAGGACCTGTTAAATCAGAGAATATATCTTCTTGACCATTTTCTGCAGTAGAAGAATAGTTGAGATGATGAGAGAAGAAAGAAACAATGAAGTTGGGTGGGAGGTGAGGTTGTGTAGACCCCTGAAAAGAAGCACCTGTCAGAATGCCTTAGTATCGTCACGAGGGACTGGCTACCGAGCTCTGAACCGGCCATGATAACCCAGTTTCTGGCCCTGCTTACAGGTGCTGCCGGCCACCTCAAGCAAGTCCCCCCCATCCCCCCCAGTTTTCCACCAGTCTCATGCAGTTCTGATGCCTTGCTAACCCTCCAGATGACCTGGGGATCATTACCATCTAATCGTAATAACAAAAAATATTGGGGTTAATGTAGAGCATGAAATCTGCCATAATACCTGGTTTGCTAAAATGTAGCAAGGAGGCCGCTGGGGGCGATGGAAGTTTTCGGAGAAGGTCACAGGCCTTTGGAATGCCGAGGCCTACGTGACCACTCTGCCATTGGAGAATGCCTCGGGGAGTTGCCTTAGAGGAAGCTTTCCGAGCCCAAACAGCTGCCCTGCGATCTAAGAGAGGCAGACATTGTCCCTTAGGCTATGTTTAGCAGAACTCATAGAACATGCCCAAATTAGCATATCAGATCTTCCCTGTAAACAGATCCTCCCAGTTTCAGTAAGACCCCTTGTCACACATCAGGTGCTTGAGAAACAGTGATAAGGATTTGTGATTATCCTGAAGGACCAATAAAAGCAGGAGCAAAGAAGAGCAAAGGGTCTTCGCCTCTGAGCGTTGACCCCCTTGCCTTCTGCTTTCTTTCACGCAAAGTGGCAAAAGTTTGGAGTAATCTTTCAGCTGTTGGTACAGGGATTGCTGGCCATTCCTGGCAAAAAACACACCAGACAACCCACTGACAGATTGGACTGCTTCCATTCAAGGGAAGAAAAGAGGTGACACTGATTCTTTGGAGCCTCCTGCCCCTTCCTGGAAAAACCCTGAGGTCAGCTTGCTTACCAGCCCCTTAATTACCCTAACCCTGTGAAACCCTGGCAGTGAGACCTAGTGGGGAGAAATGTGCCTTTACAGCATAAGCTCCCCTTGTCCATTCTCTGGCCACTGAATAAATTACCTACTTATACTGTTTAGTTATTTGACAAATGGTGTTGAGTAGGAAAAAACAAAACAAAACAAAACAAACAAAAATGCTACCGCTTGGTAACAGTACAGAAATCACAAGCCGAGAAGTTTCTGTTCCTCCATTGGGACAATGATCAGGCCACTATGAGATTGGTGAAATCTCTGAACAGGGGTAGAGTCTCAGTTCTCGACATTTGTCATGGGTTAGATAGGAATTGCCCTCTATTGTTTAGATCTAGAACCATCGGGTAGATCGTGTTTCCTGGAATAAGGCTTTGAATGTTAGAGTTGTGTATATCCTTCAAATTTGGGGCCCTTTCTTCTGTGTCTAACAGTGTTTTGTCCATTATTCCATGTGGAAGATAGCTGTAGACTGAGAGGAAAACAGAAAAGACAAAGAGCCCTAAAAGAGTTGATAGGTTAGTCTTTTTCAGTTTTGTGCCCTATTTGTTCAGGTAGAATAAAAGGGCTTTTTGGACAGTGATAATCGTGCAGTAGTAATAATGACTAACATTTCTTGAGGTAATCATGCTTGTCATGAATTGTCCCATGTAATCCTTACCACAGTCCTATGATATGGGTAGCATCATGATTCCATCTCATAGATGGGAAGTGGAGGCATGGAGGGGTTAACCAACCCGTCCAAGGTCATGTAGCCAGTAAGCGCTATACCTAGGATGTGAATGGAGGCAGGTGGATTCCAGGGACACATTCTTTACTATTAATCAGTATACGTTTAATGACATTTTCTGTGTAGTGTTGTTTAGTATCCACACCTCACACAGATCATGATTACTTGATAGCTTACAACATGAAATAAAATCATAAACCTTGTAAGGAGCAGCATAGCATCAAGCCCATCGTGAGCTCCCAAACTGTTGGGTTTTCTGGGAGGAGTGGGGCTTGAGCCAGGTTTAAAACCACATTCTCAGTATCCCTGCACAAAAGAATTACTTGGTGGTGTTGGTCAGAAATGCGGGTCTTTGGGCTCCTTCTCCCAAAGGTGGTGATTCCGGTCCAGGGGTGGTAACTTGGGAATTCGCCTTTTAAGAACAACCCAGGTCTGTTGTTTTGGCCCATCATGGCTGGTGGCCCATGATTTGAGAGATAGTGTCTTAAAGACTGTGGGACTTGATGAGTAAAATGGAAGAAAGAGCAGGGCATCCAGGCAGTGGTATTGTTATAACGCAGTCCATATAGGTGAATAGGGGGAATAAGGGGCAGACCAATTTGCCCCAAGTAGTCAGCGCTGATGGTTGTTGTTCCATTTACTTACTTCTCCAACCGTGTGCGCACCGGCTATGCTGCTTACTGCCAGCACTCCGGGGATACACAGGTGAACGATGGCACGGTCATCTTTCTCAGGGAGTTCATCTTATAGGGGGGGGCGGGGACACCCCCCCCCCCAAACAGCCAAGTGACAGCATTGTGGTGGATGTACCTGCTTGCTATGAGGAGGCCACAAAAATGAGGGGTACAACTAAAACCAAGATGAACTGTGAAGGATGGCTGGGGTTTGAACACAGAGAGACACAGGTATAGGGTAGTCCAGACTCAGGACACTATGTGATGAAAAACATCACGATGGAAAAAGGCAGAAAAAGTTCTGGCCCGACAAAGAGTGTGGGCTGGGCATGAAGTACGTGAGAAGCCATAATGGGGAAGATGACTGGAAGGATGTGTGTGGACGAGATGGTGGAAGGCCTTAAATGTAATGGCGGGAGTTTGGACTTAATTTTACTAGCAGTGGGAGCCATGGGAAGTTGTGGTCAGGGGCTGTGAATTCAGTCAGTCAGGAGTAGTGAGTGAACTGTGTTTGATGAGAGGAATCGTCCTGGAATACTTCGGAAAATGGAAGTTCTCAAGCCCCTCTGCGGTGGATTCTGATTTAGTAGGTCTTGGGCAAGGCCTGGAAACCATTATTTAGAAAACAAACTAAGAAACAAAACCCCTCATGATTGTCATGCTCAGGAGTGTGTGGGCAACACTGGAGTAAGGAAAGCCTGAAGGCAGGGAGGGAAGTTGGGAGTCGCTGCTGTAGTTTAAGGAGAAGCAGTGCACAGACTTGGGGCTGCCCATACTGATCCTACTGCGGCAGAGAAATGCAGTAGCTCCTAGACGTAGAATCGGTAGGGCTTAGTGCCTGGATATGAGAGAGAAGGGAGAGACGATGACTGAAAAGATGTTCTCCCTGAGTTTCTGGAAGATGCTGGGGCCATTAACCTCATTAGGGAGACAGGCTTTAAGCTTGAATGTAGAAGTGCTGATTTTGAGATGCCGTTAGGAGACTTTTTCATGCAGTTGGAATGTGGGTGTGTGTCTCTGGACGGGTTTTGGGAGTGGACGTGTAGATCCAGGAATCACCAGATAGATAAGAGATAACAATTTGGGACATGTGATCCATCCAAAGGCATGAGACCCAGCTACAAACTGTGGGAGAAACCAGGAGAAGGCGAGGACCGATGTGAGAGCAGAGAAGGTTGTAAAGGAGTGCAGTGTCAGGAAATCAAGCCAGAGAAAGTTTTAAGGGGGAGACAGGTCAACAGTGTTAAACGCTGAAGGCAAACACTTCTGTTTCGTGATGTTAGCCTTGTAATTTCCCTGTGACTTAATTCTTAGGGTTGTGATAGACGTGGAAAATTTTAACAGGAAAGCAGCTGGATCAGTCTGATTGACAGGTAACTTCGCAGAGGCACCAGAATTGTAATTTCCCCTCTTTCTTATAGTCTCTTGAGGATGGAAATTGTATATGTAGCTTTAATTGCCTGATTAATTCAAGGTGGTTTATTTGTGTGATACACTTCATTCTTTCAATTGGCTAGTCATTTTTATATATGTAGTTTTCAATGGTTTCTTGTAATACTTCAAATTTATGTAATTTTAAAAGCTTGTCCTATGAATTGCTATGCCATTTTATATCTTGCTGTTGTCATAGCAACTGGTTCTAGTCACCTCCTTTTCACCTGAATCTCTCCGTCTGGTCACTGAAAATTGCATGCAAATGTGCGCTTCCACATCTTACAGGAAGGGTAGGATGAATGGGGGACTTCTGATTTGCTTCGTCTCTGATAAGAGGGTTAAAATTCGGAGGATGTGAGACCAGCTTCCATTTTGCAGATGGTTAGAGAACAGAAAAATCTTGATTGGAAGCGACAAATAGTGACAGTGGCAAGGGAGGAGGAGATAGGCCTGGGGCCTGAGGAGCAAAGTAGGAGGGTGGCAGGGGACCATCGCAGACTGAGGAGTGACCTGGGGCTTTAGTGTGGCAAGAGTCTGTGGGCTCCCAGGCTTACCCACCCAGAGCCCTGAAAGTGTCCATCACTCACTGCCTCAGCCTGCGAAAGCAACCAGCACAGACTTGGAGCTGAAGGAGTCCTCTTTCTGTCCTGGAGGTAGGAAACCATGACGGCTGGGAGAGGCTCTGCCCTCATCCCCTGCAGGGCTGCAGAAGGGAGAGGAGGCTTTCTGCCCCATGGTGAAACTGGGAATCCATTTTCCTATCAGACCATTTCTGAAAGTTGTAGGTACAACGACGATATCGTATTCAGCTACATTCTGAATTTGCTAGGCTTTTGTAGACCAGTCTGACAGGTGTTGTACAAAGATTTAAAGGATGGCCTTTGGAACCTTGTGGATCTGAGTTTCAATTCGTGTAGGACCACTTGCTCTCTGTGTGACCTTGGGCAAATTACTTAACCTTTCAGTGCCTTTGTTTTCTTACATTTAAAAGGGGTATAATTATTTGTTCCTCATATTGTTTTAATGACTCGCTGAGATTATACATACAAAACAATAATCATCGTGTCTAGCATATAATAAATGGTTAAAATGGTAGTAATGTGGTAAAATGTATTCTACATTCCAACAAACGATTGACGAGGGCTTCTGTTGTAAGATCCATCCACGTACGATGGCCAAAGGCCAGCTTGAGACCTGTCTCTGTGCTGGACCGGCTTACCCTTTGACAACAGTTTAAATGGGCATTTTTTATTATTCAACATGTATTTAGTAGTGACAGGGAAAAACTGACTTTAAGCAGAAGCAGGCTTCCTCTTAGCAAAAATTTTATACCTTGTTCTTTCTCTTCAAAATAAGAGGATTATTTGTACTGAGCATTACACGACATTTAAATTTATTTAAAATGGCCTTATTTTGCAGTGTTCCAACATTTATAAATGGAGAGCATTATCCATATTCACCAAGACAGAGATGACTTACATGGGTTTAGTTACAAAATCTTCATAAAAATATGTGCAGCCAAAGTGATTTTTCATTACACATCTCTCTGGGCTATGTGGACAAAAGTGTGTGCCTTTATTTTGTCTCTAAGTCATCTGGTCCTTAACAACTAAAAAATTAACTGCTAACTGTATCTGATTTTCAACTCTGTCTGCCCTCATGATTTACATAGTTTGTTGAGTTAAAGCTCATTTTCTAGAGGTGAAAATGGTCACTATCTCAGATTTTGAGTCCCTTGTCCCTTCCTTGTCTCCGTTTGAGATTGTTTTTGGGTATTTGGGGAGAGAAAAGGGAGGTGTGAGTGTGTGTGGTGGGGGTGTCCATGGCTCCCATGGTCTCTGGGGCGATGACCACCATCGTCAGCCTGCTTGCTGTCTGCCCCACGTGACTCGCAGTTTGCTTTTTCCCTCTGCTGGGTAGAGGGAGTTCCACACTAGTTTTTCTGGTGTGAAGGATAGACCCGAGGGTGACCCCAGTAAATCCACTGTTCACATCTTCATGTAGTCCCCCTTTGCTGGGGTGAGACACATAAATTGCTTCAAATCAATAGAATGTAGCAAAGGTGATGGGATGTCACATCTATGCCTAAGTTACATTATATGGCAAAGGTGAAAGGATTTTACAGAAATAATCAAAGTCTCAAATCGGTTGATTTTGAGTAAATCAAAAGGAAGATTATACTGGGTGGGCCTGATTTAATCAGGTGAAAGTCTTTAAAAGGACCAGCCAGGGATCCAAGCAGTAGAAACTCTCCTTGTGGATTTGATGAAGTAAGCAGCTATGTTGAGAATGCCCACGTGGCACGGGACTGTGGGTGGTGTCTGGGCCTGAAGGTGGCCTCAACCTGACAGCCAGTAAAAAATTTAGGGCTCTCCATTCTGTGGCTACAATGACAGGAATTCTGCTAACAGTTTAAGTGAGGTTGGAAGCGGATTCTTTGAACCTTCAAATGAGAATGCCGCCTGCCAGCTCCTTGATTGTAGCTTGGTGTGACCCTGAGCAGGAGGCTTGGTTAAGTTATGCCTGGACTCCTGACCACAGAAGCTGTGTGTGGTAAAAAACATGTGTTGCTTTCAGCAGCCAAATTTGTGGTAATTTGTTACGCAGCAATAGAAAACGAACACACCGGAAGGATCTACCTTCCCACCAGCAGTTTCATGCCTCTGAGGTTAGCTTCTCCTTCCCTAGGACCTTACCTTCTTTGCTCCAGGCCTTGTGTTAGGGTCATTAAGCGTTTGCCTTCAGCTCAGGGCGTGATCCCGGCATTCTGGGATCGAGCCCCACATCAAGCTCCTCAGCTGGGAGCCTGCTTCTTCCTCTCCCACTCCCCATGCTTGTGTTCCCTCTCTCGTTGGCTGTCTCTCTCTCTGTCAAATAAATAAATAAATAAAATATTAAAAAAAAATGCAAAATGACAGCAACTGTCTTTATCTGACCAAACCACACTGCAGATTGATGTGGCCACTCCCCAGGTTGAGTTTGGAGCCCCACAGCGATGCTCTTCTTCAGGAGTCCTAAATACAAAATGGGGTAACGTTTTTCTGCTTTCCGTGTTATCCTTCCTTACTCGTCTAATGCATAGAAATCAGGGCACACACTTCGGGTTGTCTTGCGCCCTCTTTTCTTCTTCTTCCACAATCTCCTTGGGGAGTAGAGGGCAAAACTCCCCTCCAGCACCCCCAGCATTACATTCTTTTCCTTTGATAGAACAGTGAGCTACAAGCCTTCATTATTACAGAAAGTTGTAGTTTTTACCCTATGGGAAAATGCCGTGAGTTTGCCAACTCCAGGCTAAATTGGAAACTCCAGGTTTGGTTGCTAATATATTAAAGGAAGAGAGAAAAGAATGTATGAACTCTTCATTCATTCATTCACTAAATATTTGCTGGATATCTAATATGTACCAGGCTCTGTTCAGAGGGCATGCAGCAGTGGACAAAACAGAAAATACTTTCTGGGATCAGAATGAAAGCCTGATGTTCAAGGTTATTTCTTGCTGCATAATCTTATTTTGCATATTAGAAGCTGGATATTACTTCATTCTTTCTGTTTGCATCCTTTCGTGAAAAAATCCTTCTCTGTCCCCAGTCAAATGCCCACTAAGGTGATGGTTATGTACTCAAAAAGGCAGAAGAAAAACCATATTGATAATTTTCAAAATATTATCATAATTGAAGATGTTTAAAAATGAATATTTTTTTTCTGGATTTGGTGTTAGAAAGTGTTTTGTCTTTTTTTTTTCCTTTTCTGTAATTTTTTTTTACTTTGCAGGTTTTTTTTAATATTTTTTATTTTTTCAAATAAGACAATGTATTGGGAGACATATTAAAATGTTTAGAACTTGGATAATAAAATGAGTGATGTGTTTCCAGGAAACTGCACTATGCCACTGACTGTTTGCTCTGGGTTTCAGCTGATCGAGAGCATTGATCCTAAGTAACTATCAGCTGATAGTTTCTGGTATAGCTTGTAGCTGTACTGGGGGTCATGCACATGCAGGCTGCAAAAATACTCAACAGAGGCCACTTGGTACTGTTGACAAGTGGGATTTTTAAAAATTAATTTTATTAAAAAATTTCACATAAGGCCATTATTTTGGCAGGACTAAGGCCCATTTCCGTTTCATTATTAACATAGGAGTTATATGTGGAAATGGAGATAGTTGGTACAGTATTTTTAATTCATTCCAGTGATGTTTTTGTGGACTGAATTTTTGTGTGCTCCCCAAATTCATATATTGAAGCTCTAATTGCTAACGTGATAGTATTTAGGATAGGTTTTTGGGAGGTAATAAGGTGACGAGGGTGGAGCCCCCTCATAGGATTAGTGCCCTCATAAGAAGAGACATTAGAGAGCTTGTTTTCTGACACACTGTCTGCCAAATGAGGACACAGCAGGATGGCAGCCAGCTGCAAACCCGGAAGAGAGCTCTCGTCAGAACCCCACCATGCGGGTGCCTGATCTCAGACTTTCCAATCTCTAGAACTAGGAGAAATAAATTTTTTGTTGTTTAAGCTCCCAAACTGTGGTAACTTATTGTGGCAGCCTGAGTTGATGAGGCATACTCCTCAAAGATGGGGGCTCGACTGAGCCGTCCTTGAATTTTCCTTCGTGCGCATGATGTGGTTAGGTGCCATGGGAGAAGCTTGTAAGAGAGCTGTGGGTAGAGGTGTTTGGCAATCCCTGTGGTGATTCCATTCCTCTATTTCCTCTAGTCAGGGCTTAAATAGGACATGGTGTCCCTATGTGTTTATGGTTTTGTTCCTAGCATCTACTGGATACTGTGTTATTTTAAGCAAAATAATAGCCTTTATAACTAGTCTAGTACAACAGGTTAGAAGATTAAGATATACTTAGTGAGAAGAAGAAATTGATGAAGCTTCTGGGAAATGTCCTTTCTTTATACCACAAGATGTATACTGAGTACTTTTTTATTATAAAAGTGTTAGTATGGCATATTCAGGCCAGAGAAGGAAGGAAGGAAGGAAGGAAGGAAGGAAGGAAGGAAGGAAGGAAGGAAGGAAGGAACAAAGCACAACCCAGTGCCACTCAGAAAATTTGGAACACTCTAATTCAATTATATTGTCTGCCCTTGGTGGAAAGTTCCAGTTTTCATATTCCTCACTGGCACAGCAACTATGAACAGAAGGTAACCAAGAAGGCTTATGTGATATGCCAAAGTGTATTTCCATCTGGAGTAATATGGCAGATAAAAAAGAGACCTAGCTGGTTTTCTAAATATATTACATCATATCCCACCAGTTGGGTGCTATTAAATAGAAATAAACATCTAGGGCACAGATGGAATGGGGGAAAAATAACTGAATAAATAAAACACAGGCAAGAGGGTTTGGTCCTTTAGGTCTTTTTTTTTTTTAACTAAATTTTCAGTTGTAACTCAATATTCAAAATCTGTCATTACAATTAACTAGTCTCTTCCCAATTTGAATCTTCTCTAAGCTCATAGTTTACCAAATACAAGAGTTGTTAGAAGTCCAAATGGTGGTTAAGTACGAGAAATAGGTAATAACATAACACCTCACAGTTATGTGATATAAAGTTCCTTTGTGTTATTTGGTGTCTAGGGAGTTCGTCTGTAGTTTTTATTGTACATTGTTTAGAGAGGTGTTGGAATCCTGCGTGTGTAGGGGAAACTTTGAAGAACTAGTAATGAGAAGGTGGACCCTGGGCCAAGATGGATAAACTGGTAGTGAGACCGTGAGAGCCAAGATGGCTTCTACCAACAGGAAGAACGGTTTCCCTATTCCTGATAGTGGAGAGGGTTTGGTTATTGATGCAGCTCAGGTGGAGAGCAGACACTAGTTCCAGGACAGCCTGTGGTTTTCCAGAAGGGGAGGCGTTACAGGCCAAGTTTTCATGGAGGAGAGCCAGCAACAAAAGAAAGAAGAAATGGCTGTTTGAGGAAAAGCCGAGAGAGAATTTCTGGCTATTTTTTAAGACTTGGCATATACAGTAAAGTCCTGGCAAAGCTGGGAGAAAAAACACAGAAGCAAATCTTGCAAAAATGTTAGGGAAAAAAAAGCACGTGAAGGACAAAGCTAATGGTTTTTGCAGATTGAGGTCATTCGAATTCTCAAGGCTTAGTAGTGTATGTATTAAATGTATGATATGTTGATAATAGAGCACTTTCACTATTTAAGTACTCATAATGCTCTAATTCCTTTGTCTATTTTATTATATCTTTTAAACGTGGCATTTATCACCACCATATTATGCATCTATCTGTTTACTCTTCGTCTCCTTCTACTAGGTTCTGAAAGGGGCAGGGATGTTCTTGGCTTCATTTATTCATGTGTGTAGGATGGCACCTACACAAGTGGATACTGAAATAAATGCATTTATTTATTTGAGACCGAGCAAGTGAGTGAGGAGAGAGACAGGGAGAGAGCACTAGCTGGGTGGGGGGGTGGGTAGTGGCAGAGGGAGAGGGAGTTGCAGACTTCCCGCTAAGCAGGGAGCCCATGTGGGGCTGGATCTCAGGACCCTGGGATCATGACCTGAGCCGAAGGCAGACGCTTAACCCACTGAGCCACCCCGTTGCCCCTGAAATAAATGCATTTATGCATAATTGTGGTTAACGCTGACTGTGGAAGTCCAAAATTTGCAGGAGTCTGGGAAGGACTGGGGGTGGGGCAGAAAAAGTGTGGGTGTTAAGGGTGTGGCTTAAACAGATGCCCACAGATGATTTGCTATTCCTCGCTTCAGCATGTGGAGCCTAGCTCTCCTCCCCAGAGCGTGGGCGGCACTTAGTGACTCGATTCTACTAAACGGACAGGGCAGAACTGTTGGGTGTAACTTCTGAGGCTACGCCATGAGAACCATTGTGGCTTTTCCCTTGTTCTTTCTCTGGTTCACTCCGACCTGTTTGCTATCCTGGGGAAAGCCACCTGCCAGGACCTGAACATAGTCAAGCAGCTCTGTGGACAGGTGGCCCCAGCGGGAACTCAGGCTCGGCCAGCGCGAGTGCGCTTAGCAGAGCTCCTCCAGCGCCACTCAGGCCTTCCGCGACCTCAGCCCTTGCTCGTGTCTTTTTTGGCAGCTTTGTGAAAGACCCCAAGTCAGAGCCTCCCAGCTAGGGTGCTTCTGAATTCCTGGTCCACGATCCGAGACAATAAATGTTTGCTGCTTGAAGTCGCTACATTTGGGGGGTAATTTGTTCAGCAGCAGCACATAGCTACATTGGGAGGAATCTACACTCGAGATAGTTGGTAAAACTGTTACCTGGGAGATTAAAGCAATACTACATGGATGGAAATGTACACATCTATTCCTACGAATTTTTATTTCTGTTTCCCTTTGGTCTCTTTTTTTGAGAAGATCGCATTTTCACATTGTTACAACATCTTGCGATGCCTCGGATCCTGCCCATTATCAGTGGCTAATAAATGATGATGACAAGCTTTACATTTTTATGATAAAGTTCTCCGATAGGATAGAGGGCAGTTTCTACATCAAGATGTCCTTCCCTTTTTCTATTCAGTTCCATTTGTATAGATCCTGATTTGTCATATCTGGGGAATGAAGAAACATGGCTGTGTGTGTGTGTGTGTGTGTGTGTATGTGACAGAAAACAGCCTCTAACAACCATGTTGTAGCTTCTTTTCAAACTCACAGAAGAGCTCGAAGACATGTACAAAAGCAGATTTAAACTGCTTCATGATCAATTAATATTTTCTCTCTCTCTTTTTTTTTTTTTGAAGATTTTTACTTATTTATTTGACAGAGAGAGAGAGAGAGCACGAGCAGGGGGAGCAGCAGGCAGAAGGAGAGGGAGAAGCAGGCTCACTGAGCAGGGAGCCCGATGCAGGGCTTGATCCCAGGACCCCGGGATCATGACTTGAACCGAAGGCAGACGCTTAGTGACTGGGTCACCCAGGCATCCCCAATTAATATTTTTTCTTAAAGATTTGTTGAAAACATGGTCTTTCCATAAAGGGGAGTTAATGAACTCCTGGCCAGAAGTATTTGATACAGAAATATATTTTCTTTTAACTCACAAATAAGACATTTCCAAATTTGAATGAGGAATATCAAATGATATTAAATCCAGATTTCTCTTGGAATTTTAAAGAAAAAGTGTATCATTTCTTTTTGAGAGCTTGTTTTGCTGTGATCTCTTTCCTAGCATTCAGAAATGGAAAACACGGATGAATCCATCTGTTTTAAACCTGGGCAGTGATGTTGGCTTTGGGGTCAGAGTAGGGTCTTACCATTTATAAGTTATGTGACCTTGGGCAAATGATTTAGCTTTACTGATGCTTGGCATTCCCAGCTGTGGAAACTCTCCCATTCATCCACTACCATTCTAGTGGACGAGGATGGTAGTGATGATGTATGCACTGTGTCTGAAACCAATTCACACAGAGATGCGTTGTTAGCTTGGTACTTAAAATGACCTTCAAATTGGAAAAATGATTCTATTTCTAACTCCCCCTCCCTGCTGTGAGGTAAACTATAAGGGCAAAAGAGCATGGTTTTGTTGTAGGCCAATAATTCAATAATAGAAACATAATGTGGAGAAAGACTAAGTGGGCCAACTGAGTCTTTGCGTTAGAGTTGGCTGTTATCTGAATGTGTGAGCAGTGGTGTGGTATAAAGGGGCACAGCGGTGTTCTTCCAGCATTTTGCCCATTGTAGGGTGTGACCCTGATCTAGGTTTAGTCATATAATTTTGAAGCTGTGGAGAAATGTGAATGATCCAGTAACGGGATATGCGTATGTGTGTGTGGACCAGGATGGTGTGGCTCCGCAGAAGTTAGATGGGTGACAATTACATCTTGACAAGCCTGGTGAATGTGGATTTTCCAGGTGGAAGTGCCTTCTATGCTTGAGGTGTCCTCATTAGCAAGGAGAGGAGGATTTCCCTGTCATCTGCAGCGCAGCCCTTTGACCAGATAGTAATATGATGTGGACTCAGGAATGATGAAGTTGTCCAGTGGCTCTGGACCAGAGCATTGTGAAAATATAAAAAAATAGTTGTTACTTGTTACTTAACTCTGTGCCAGGCAGCATTGTTTTTTTGCTTTTTTGTTTTTTTACATTGGTCATGTAGCATGATACCCTGCACCTCTCTACCCTCTGCTTTGTGGTCATCTTAAGAGAGGGGTGGTATCCGGAGCTACCATTGGCTTGATGGTAATGACTTTGTGATTCATCATTTTACCTCACTGATCCCAATTACCTCACTTTCCACTAATTTTTAGCATTCTAGAAACCCCTCTTTTCCTTTGTATTTCCATCACTATTCACTCTGGAATATTTCCATCATTTATTAAATTTTCTTCTTCTTCCCCCCCCCTCCAATAACTCACTGTCAATGAAGAAAGTCATTTAATTCTGATGACTCTATCTCCTACCTTGGTGGTCATTCATTCAATGTGCTTTGGTCTAGTCACTGGAGAGAGAGAGAGTAGTGAGTAAACAGACAAAAATCCCTGCCCTAGGTCACATTTTGGTGGAGGAAGATAGATAATAAGGTAATAAAGTAAAATATGGCACAACAGAGAGTATAAGCACTAAGGAGAAGAATAAAGCAGGGAACTAGGATAACAGGTAGAGGCGGGTGAAGAAGGACCGGCTGCTTTAGGTAGATTGTCCAGGGAAGACCTTACTGACTCTTTTGAATTAATGATGGAGGAGGTGAAGAGCAGATTATTGCTATGACTTCATTGGACACCATTAGCAGCCATTATTCTATCCATCTCATTCTGACTCAGTGTCTCACACTATAGAACTTTCCCAAATTCCTCTTTAAGCTCCTGCCAAGTCCTTACCTTTAGGAATTCAAGACGCCTTTTTCTTTACCTGGTAGGTGTGAATTTATTCTGCTGATATTTAGTGAAAGCCAGTCAAACAGAATGATCAAATAATCCTGATCTCCTGGAGCTTATATTTTAGTGGCCTTATATTCTAGCATCATTATCTCTTCCCCACTCCTTTCTTCTTGAAAATATCTTCATCTTTATCTATTCTCCCCCCTGCTCTGATTTATTGAGGTATAATCGATAAATAAAATTGTAAGATGTTAGAAGTGTACGATGTGATGTTATGATATACATATACATTGTGAAAGTGTTACCCCGTCAGGTTAATTAACACATCCATCACCTAACATTTTAATCTATCCTTTTACCTGTTACGACTTGAAAGAACAAAATCACCTTCTCCATCCATCTGTGCTATTGATCCCAAGTTCTTCTGGCTTCCTCTGAAATTTAGTGCTGTCAGTATTTGCCATTTTGTTTGTCAAAGCTTAGTTCCCTGCTTCACTAGCTGCTCACTTTCCTCCTGCTTACAAATGTGTTGAGGACTCCCCTACTCTAAACACCTTCTCTTGATTCTCCTTCCAGTGGCAAGTACTTGCTACTCACCTTCCTTTCATTGACGAGCATCCTGAAAGCTTTAAATGCGTTGTTCCTCTCTCTTTACAACAATGTTACCATAGTTTCAAATGGAAAAATCAAAACACATGGTTTATAACAAAACAGAGTAAATTGAAATTGGGAGTGTTTCAGAAAATCTAGGGTTTGGGTTTACGGCATGATTCCCATCCATGAACTAAGCCCACCCACAATTTTACTGAAAATGCTTCCTTAATAGTCCTCGAAAGCCTTCTAAGCATCAAATCCAAAATAATTTTATCTCATTGCCCTTGAACTCTTTGCAGAAATATGCAATTGTTGATGTTCTGTTTTGATATCCTTTCTCTTAGTGTGTGACAGAGAACTACCTCAATTACCGCCTCTTCCTCTTTCTTGTGGCTTCATCTTTCACTGGTTTCTTCTGCTCTTATTCCACAAGAGTGCACATTCTTTAATGTTCTATTCATGGACCCTTTCTCCTTATCTATTTTCCTGCTTGATGAAAAACAATCTAACTTACCCTGCTCATTTGTGGAACATAAGGAATAACAGGAACATTGGTAGGAGAAGGAAGGGAAGAATGAAGGGGGGGGTAAACAGAAGGGGAATGAACCACGAGAGACTATGGACTCTGGGAAACAAACTGAGGGCCTCAGAGGGGAGGGGGGTGGGGGATTGGGATAGGCTGGTGATGGGTAGTAAGGAGGGCACGTATCACATGGTGCACTGGGTGTTATACGCAAACAATGAATCATGGAACACTACATCAAAAACTAAGGATGTACTGTATGGTGACTAACATAACATAATAAAAAATTAAAAAAAAATCTAACTTAATGTTTTTTAACTACATGTTCGACAGCCATATTTGCATCCACAGCTTCCCAATTTGTATCCAAAGCTCTGACTCTTCTTTATCACTTCTGACAGCACTTCCTAATCCCAGTATCATCAGCACATCTGACTCTTCTTTAAATTTAGGCCAGCATTTAATTTCTTTCTTTCTTTCTTTCTTTCTTTCTTTCTTTCTTTCTTTCTATTTTATTTATTTGACAGAGAGAGAGAGTGAGCACAAGTGGGGGAGCGGGACTTTCTTTTATTATTTGCTTCTTTTTTTCTTCTTTTTCTTTCTTTCTTTCTTTTTTTTTTCTTTCTCTCTCTCTCTTTCTTTCTTTCTTTCTATTTTATTTATTTGACAGAGAGAGAGAGTGAGCACAAGTGGGGGAGCGGGAGAGGGAGAAGCAAGCTCCCAGCTGAGCAGAGCCCATCTCGGGGCTGGATCCCAGGATGCTGGGATCATGACCTGAACTGAAGGCAGGCGGTCAACCAACTGAGCCACCCAGGTGCCCTGGGGCCAGCATTTCTAATTGAACATTTGTACAACTTAAGTATCTTCAGCCTAACACATCTGAGATTCAAGCCCTTTCCTTGGTTGCGTCCTCCATCAAATCAGCTCACCTTAGTTTCTGTTAATGCCACCCTTTTTTCAGTCATCCAGGCTTGAGTCTTCAGTGGAGTTTTTGATTCTATTCTTTGTCTTTCTCTCCACAACCTGTCCATTGCCCTGATTGTCTTAGTGCCCCTCCCTGATGTTATTTCAGTATCTTGTTTTCTTCACACTTTGTAAATATTTTATTTATTTGCTTATTTAAATACTTATGTATTCCCTTGCTGAAATGTGAATTTTGTGGGATGAGGGACAATATCTACTTTACTCAACATCGTAGCTCCAGGTCCTAGTTCAATGCCTGGCATTTAGTTGTTCTTAATGAATATCTATTGAGTGAATGAACCAATGGAATCTTGTTGATTATTTGCCTGAGATGTCTTCAATTCCATTTTCTTGAGTTGCCAGCCCCATAACTTTAGTTCAGCTCTTGTTGCTGATTGCTGAGATCTGTGCAACAGCCTCCTAAATGGTCTCTGTTCATTTTCCTCTTCCTGAGCTATCCCTGCTATGGATAAGGACTAGAATTCCCCTCCTTTAAAATTTTTTTAAAAATTTTATTTATTTATTTTAAAATATTTTATGTTTTTGAGAGAGAGCATGTGCACGCACAAGTGAGGGGGAGGAGCAGAGGGAGAGGGAGAAGCAGACTCCCTGCTGAGCAGGGAGCTTCCCCCACCCCCGCGGGGCTCAATCCCAGGAGCCTGGGTTCAGGACCTGAGCTGAAGGCAGATGCTTAACCGACGGAGCCACCCATATGCTGCCCACTCCTTTTTTTTTTTTTTTTTTTTAAGGAAACTTCTCAAAAGATGGTCCTGTGGGGGGAAAACTAGTCCATTGCCTTTAGTTGATCATTAAAGGTCCTCCCCCCTTAGCTGCAAATTACTTTTTCTATCACTGTCCCCACTAGTCCCCACTCATACGTCTGTAGATCAAGAGCTTCATGCAGGGACCAGTTATGAAACTTGTAGCTACCCTTGATAAACAGTTGTTATTCCTGAGAAAGGGACTTTGACAAATAGAGTCCGAGGGAAACTGATCGTTATCAACTCCATAGTTATGAGGAATTAGTAAAGTAAGTTAGAACTTCACCTTTATATTCAGATTCTTCTCCAGAATCTATCTTAATAAGAACGAGACAGGGAGGTATTGGAGGAGTACATACACTTAACTCCATAAGTAACAAGTGAGAGGAGAGATCTGTGTGTTTGGGGAGGTTGGTTATAATAAGTACATTCTGGGCTAAACTTAATGTGCACTTAGCTGATTCTTTTCCTTTCTAAAATTGTAATTGTGAGAACCCATTTAATTTTGTTTATAGTAAAGTCATCTGAATCTGGATGGAATTAATGAGTTGGCATATTGCTGATCAAACAGAGAGGGTCCCAGTGGACAAAGAATAAACTTCTGTTGAATGAATAGATAGGTTGCCTGTCTAAGCACAACGTTTGACATAAGCGAAGAAAGATAATGTAACTGGTGAGTAATTAGCTTGTAATTTTAGGAGGGGTGGATTAAAAACTTCTAAGTAACATGAGGACTTTATAACTGATACTTGGAGACTGAATATTTATTGAATGAAGTAAATGTGGGGAAGGACTGGTTGGGTGGCAAGCCTTTGAAAGCATATAGTGCTGGTTGGAATTCTGATCTATTTACTTCCTCTACGGTCTTGGATTTTTGTTTCTCAGCTTTCTCATCCACAACATGGGGAATATCTATCCTGCAGGATTCTTATAAGCTTGAGATGATAAAAGTAAAACACCCAATTTAATGCCTAGCACTGTTCATGTCACCTTATATCTGGTCAGGAAATGATAATTATTATCTCTAGTATTTGGTGGATTTTAGAGAACATTTCCCTGGAAATAGTCAAGAATATAAATGATGTAGTATGGGTAGTTTAGGTTTCCTTACTTCCCTAGACATAGTCCAGTTAATTTAGGTAATCTTTTATGGTCCATCACAATTACGAAATAGCATTTTACATGAAATATACAAGCCAATTACAAATAGCGTGCCATAATTATTGTTTTGGTGATTCTTAGTTTGGAGACATGGAATTAAATTGTGAGTAAAAATGTTGTCTGCTAATTTGCACATAACAGAGTGAAACATCATTGTCATGTTAGAAAGGGTCAGGACACTATTTCTGTTCTCACAGGAAAGCAGGGGGATGTAGTTAAGAGGTGGTTGCCCAGATGACATCCTACGAGATGACTTTGAACAGCTGTGGTTCATTTGTAGAAAGCTCTGATATTAATGACTGATTTTCTTTATTTCTCTCTCCATCCTAGCAGATTGTTGGAAGTATTTGCTTTCCCTTCATTCAAAAGAGTAATTGCTAAGTAAAGCTAAGGAATCTTGTGGTATATACAATTTGAGCTGTTTTGGAGACATTTTGAAATATCTTTATTGAGTGTTTATTCCTAAAGCATCTAATGTGATTTAATGGTTAATAAATCACATTCACCTGAGAGTATGTACAGAGCCAGCATTCCTTCTACAAAGGCTCAAAATTTGCTTCACTTGTCTATATCAACCACTTTTCACTAAAAAGTTAAGCTATTTCATTTATTTCCCTGTAAAGGTACTCTCTATAGATCATGCCTACACCAACAATATAATTTTATATGTCTTACAGCTGAAACATATCAAGACTAATAGTTTTCTCTTTTACTGAAACAATATTTGAAATCACAGAACATTTTAAAGATTCATGTACTATGAAGCATATTTAATATTATGCAAGGAAACTTACGTATTCCCATAGCATTCAGGATGTGTGGAAGGGCATCTACCTTTCTCTCCTAACACATATCTGTTCTTTTTGTACTATTGTTTGAGGTTTGGAAAACATGTCCTGATTTATGGTTATGATTTTAATGAAGAAATTATGTTTTAAAAATATGAATTCATAAAGTAGGTACTTTCTTTTAACCAAAGAATTCACCATAAATTATGTGATGTGATTCTGGAAGTCATAAGTCATTGATTCTGGTCCTGCCTCTATTACATGTTAGTTGCCTTAATTAAAGAAAATTACCTAAGTTATTTGTGTTTTAGTTTTCTAATCCATTCAATTGGGATAATGATAAATTTGCTTATATACCTTAGAAAGCTAGTATGAGGATCACATTAGAAATAATCTGGAAATGTTGTGTAAAATTTAGGTATGACTAAATTTGTGGTGTCATTATTATTTGTCTTTAATTAAATTTCTCCCCAGCTTCATTGAGATATAATTGACATTTAAGATTGTGTAAATTTAAGGTGTGCAATGTGATGATATATGTAAATAGTGCAAAATGATTACCACAGTTAGGAAAGTTAACACATCCTCACTTCAGATAATTGCCTTTTTTTTTGTTTTTTGTTTTTGTGGTTAGAACAAACAATTAAGATCTACTCTTTTAGCAGCTTTCAAGTACACAATACAGTATCGTTAACTATAGTCACCGTGCTGCATGTTAGGTCCCCAAACCTATTCATCTTATAACTGCAGGTTTGTACCCTTTGACTAACATTTCCTTATTTCCTCCACAGAACCGCCCCTGGCAACCACTCTCCTTAATATGAGTTTGGCTTTTTAGGTTCCACATATAAATGATCATACTCTAATTGTCTTTCTTTGACTTATTTCACCTGAATAATCTTCATATATATGTCTGTCTATCATCTTAAATTATCTAAATATAGATCTCATATATATGTGTCATTTATATATCTCACATATATCTATATCTCAGATTTTCTTTACCTCTTCATCAGTTGATGGATATTTAGATTGTTTCCGTGTCTTGGCTGTTGTGAATAATGCTGCAGTGAGCATGGGAGTGAAGATATCTCTTTGAGATAATGATTTCATTTCCTTTTTCCATTTTCTGGAAGTGGGATTGCTGGATCATATGGTAATTCTATATTTAATTTTTTGGGGGAAATTCAATGATGTTTTCCTTAGTGGATGTACCAATTTACACTCCCACAACAGTGGAAAAGAGTTCCCTTATCTCCACATCCTCATGAGCACTTCTTATCTCTTGTTTTTGCTTTGTTTTACTTTTGTTTTTTTACTAGCCATTCTGATAAGTGTAAGGCGATATCTCATTGGGTTTTGATTTGCATTTCCCTGATGAATAGTGATGCTGAGCATCTTTTCATGTACCTGTTGGCCATCTGTAAGTACTTTTTAGAAAAATGTCTATTCAGTTTCTCTGTCCATTTTTTAATTGAATTGTTATTATTATTGCTTTTATTATTGCTGTTGAGTTATATGAGTACCTTAAATATTTTGGAAATTAATCCTTTTTCTAATTTTTTTATTTCTTTTTATTTTAATATTTTTTTATTATATTATGTTAGTCACCATACGGTACATCCCCGGTTTCTGATGTAGAGTTCGATGATTCATTACTTGCGTATAACACCCAGTGCACCATGCAGTACGTACCCTCCTTACTACCCATCACCGGTCTATCCCATTCCCCCACCCCCCCTCCCCTCTGAGGCCCTCAGTTTGTTTCTCAGAGTCCACAGTCTCTCATGCTTCATTCCCCCTTCTGATTACCCCCCCCTTTCTTTATCCCTTTCTTCTACCGATCATCCTAGTTCTTATGTTCCATAGATGAGAGAAATCATATGATAATTATCTTTCTCTGCTTGACTTACTTCACTTAACATTATCTCCTCCAGTGCCGTCCACGTTGCAGCAAATG
>NW_024426230.1:23209422-23211661 GCF_017311325.1 Ursus maritimus | reverse complement strand
GCATTGAAAGTGTAGATTGCTCTGGGTAGCATAGACATTTTAACTATGTTTATTCTTCCAATCCATGAGCATGGAATATTTTTCCATCTTTTTGTGTCTTCTTCAATGTCTTTCAAGAGTGATTTATAGTTTCTAGAATATAGGTCCTTTACGTCTCTGGTTAAGTTAATTCCAAGGTAACGTATGGTTTTTGGTGCTATTGTAAATGGGATGGATTCCCTAATTTCTCTTTCTTCAGTCCCATTATTCGTGTATAGAAATGCAACTGATTTCTGAGCATTGATTTTGTATCCCGCCACATTACTGAATTGCTCTATAACTTCTAATAGTTTGGGAGTGGATTCTTTTGGGTTTTCCATATAGAGTATCATGTCATCTGCGAAGAGAGACATTTTGACTTCTTCTTTGTGATTTGGATACCTTTGATCCCTTTTTGTTGTCTGATTGCTGTTGCAAGGACTTCTAGTACTATGTTGAATAATAGTGGTGAGAGTGGGCATCCTTGTCGTGTTCCTGATCTTAAGGGAAAGGCTTCCAACTTTTCCCCATTGAGAATAATATTTGCTGTAGGCTTTTCATAGATGGTTTTTATGAGATTGAGAAATGTACCCTCTATCCCTACACTCTGAAGGGTTTTAACCAGGAAAGGATGCTGTATTTTGTCAAATGCTTTTTCTGCATCAATTGAGAGGATCATATGGTTCCTGAGTCTTTTCTTGTTGATATGATGTATCACGCTGATCGATTTGCGAATGTCGAACCACGCTTGCATCCCAGGTATGAATCCCCCTTGGTCATGATGGATAATCCTTTTAATGTACTGTTGGATCCTAATAGCAAAGATCTTGTTGAGAATTTTGGCGTCCATATTCATGAGGGAAATCAGTCTGTAATTCTCCTTTTCCCCAATAACATTTTTCTCAGAAATAGAAAACAATCCTAAAACTCATATGGAAACACAGAAGACCCTAAATACATAAAACTATGTTGAATAGAAACAAAGCTGGAAGCATCATACTTCCTGATTTCAAATTGTACTAAAAAGTTACAGTAATCAAAACAGTATGGTACTAACATAAAAACAGACACATAGACAAATGGAACAGATTGAAGAGCCCAGACACAAATCCATGCATAGAGAGCCAACTAACATTTGAGAAGGGCACCAAAAATGCTCAATGGAGAAAGGATAGTCTCTTCAATAAATGGTATTGGAAAAACTGGATAATCACTTGCAAAAGAATGAAACTGAACGTCTTTTAATTAAAATTAACTCCAAATGGATTAAAGACTTAAACATAAGACTTGAAAACATAAAACTCCTAGAATAAAACACAGGGGGAAATCTCCTTGGCATTGATTCTGGCAATGATTTTTAGATATTACAGAAAAAGCACAAGCAACACAAGCAAAAATAAACAAGTGGGACTACATCAAACTGAAAACTTCTGCCACAGCAAAGGAAACCATAAATAAAATGAAAAGTCAACCTACAGAAGAGAAAATGTTTGCAAACCATTTATCAGTTAAAGGATTAAATTCCAGGGTTGGAGTTAAGATGGCAGAGGAATAGGGGACCCCTTTTTCAGCCGGTCCCCTGAGTCAAGCTGGATAGGTACCAGACCAGCCTGAACATCCACAGAATCAGCCTGAAATGCAAGAAGATACATCTGGATCTTTAAAATGAACATCTCCAGTGCTGAGTATTGAGGTACGAAGCAGGGAGCCGTGAAACCGCGCACAGATATCGGAAGATAAACGGAAGGAGGAGGGAGCCGCCGTGTTTGGGCGCCGGGAGCGATAGCCACCTGCACAGGGGAGCAGGCGGACTCTCAGACTGGCACCGCGAGAGAGCAGACTGAGACCGTGAGCCCGGGAACGCGCATGATCAGACTGAAACGGAGCTCCGGTGTGCTCACTGGAACCAGACTGAGACCGGGAGCTCTGGGAGCACGCGGGGGCGGCTGGCGGCTGGCGGTGTTAGAAACACAAAGGACGGAGACCCGCCAGCCCTGGAAGTGAGGGCTGGGACGACCATCCCGGGATGCTGCAGGGTTGAGCAGCAGCAACAGAAACAGAGTTAAAGTGGCCAGAACATCAGTGGAGAGCTGTCCGCGATCCCTCTGTTCTGAGACAGAGGCTGAGATTTGGCCACTGCTGCTCTGACTCTCAGAAGAGGCACAGCAAACCGCCAGGGAAAGCCGCCAGAGAACAAAAGCCTAGAAATACCGGCTCACAG
>NW_024426230.1:23102474-23204479 GCF_017311325.1 Ursus maritimus | reverse complement strand
TGAAGTAAGTCAAGCAGAGAAAGACAACTATCATATGATTTCTCTCATCTATGGAACATAAGAACTAGGATGATTGGTAGGGGAAGAAAGGGATAAAGAAAGGGGGGGGGTAATCAGAAGGGGGAATGAAACATGGGAGACTATGGACTCTGAGAAACAAACCGAGGGCCTCAGAGGGGAGGGGTTGGGGGAATGGGATAGGCCGGTGATGGGTAGTAAGGAGGGCACGTATTGCATTGTGCACTGGGTTATATATGCAACTTATGAATCATTGCGCTTTACATCAAAAACCAGGGATGTACTGTATGGTGACTAACATAATAAAAAATATTATAAAAAAAAAGAAATTGCATTCAATCTGTTTATGGCTTGGAGCAGTATGGACATTTTAACAAATTTAATTCTTCCAATCCATGATTATGGATATTTTCCCATTTACTTGTACCTACTTCAGTTTCTTTCATCAATGTCTTACATTTTCCAGTGTACAGATATTTTACTTCCTCGGTTAAATATATTTCTAAATATTTTATTGTTTTTGATGTTATTGTAAATGGAATTCTTTTATTTCTTACAGGTACTTCACTGTTACTGTATAGGAATGCATCTGATTTTTGTATTTTGATTTTATGTCTTGCAACTTTACTGAATTAATTATTTTGAACAGTTTTTTTCTGGGTGAAATCTTTAGGATTTTCTGTATGTAAGATCATATCATCCAGAAATAGAGATAATTTTACTTCTTCCTTTCCAATTTGGGCACCTCTTATTTCTTTTTCTTGACTAATTTCTCTGTCTAGGATTCCAGTTACTGTACCAAACAGGAGTGATGAATGTGAGTACCTTTGCCTTGTTCCTGATTTTAGAGGAAAACTTTCAACCTTTCACTATTGAGTATGTTAGCCGTGGGCTTGTTATTTATGGATTTTAATATGTTGAGGTGTGGTCCTTGTATGCCCAATTTGTTGAGATTTTTATTATGAAAGAATATCAATCAAATGTATTTTAAGCACCTATTGAGAGGATTATTTGATTTTTATGTTTCATTTTATTAATATGATGTAATACATTTATTTATTTATGTATGTTGAACAAATCTTGCATCTCTGGGATAAGTTCTGTTTCACCATGGTGTATAAACTTTTTATCTTGCTATTCAGTTTCCTATTTTTTTTTTTTCAGGATTTTTGCGTCTATATTCATCCTGAATATTGGCCTGTAGTTTTCTTTTCTTGTAGTGTGCTTACTGGCTTTAGCGTAATATTGGCCTTATAATCAAATTTGAGAGTGTTCCCTCTCTTTCTATTTTTTGGAGTTTGAGGATTGGTGTTAATTTTTCCTCAAACTTTTGGTAGAATTCACCATTGAAACCACTTGTTGGGAAGTTTTTGATTACTGAATCAATTCCCTTATTTTTTAATGGTCTTTACAAATTCTCTATATCTTTATGATTCAGTCTTGGTAGGTTGTATGTTTCTAGGAATCTATCCATTTTTTCTAGGTTATCCAATTTACTGGTGTATACTTGGTCATAGTATGTTTTTATGATTGTATTTTTGTGGTATCAATTGCAATGTCTCATCTTTCATTAGTAATTTCATTTATTGGAGGCTTCTCTCTTTTCTTTGTTTGTCTAGCTAAAGGTTTATCTTTTTGAAAAGCCAGCCTAGTTTCACTGATATTTTCTGTTGTTTTTCTGGTCTCTATGTCATTTATTTCTGCTCTGATCTTTGTTATTTCTTTCTTTCTGCTAAGTTTGAGCTTAATTTGTTCCTCTTTTTCTAATACTTGAGGTGTAAAATGAAATTGTTTATTTGAGGTTTTTCTTTTTTCTTAATTTAGGTGTTTATCATCATAAACTGTCCTATTGGAACTGCTTTTGCAGCATCCCATAAGTTTTAGTATGTTGTTTTCATTTGTCTCAAGACACTTTCTCATTTCCCTTTCAATTTCTTCTTTGACCCTGTAGGGTTGTTCAGGAATGTGTTGTTTAATTCCCACATTAGTTTTCCTTTTGTTACTGCTTTCTTTCTTTTGTTACTGCTTTCTTTCTTTCTTTCTTGCCTTCTTTCTTTCTTTCTTTCTTTCTGATTTTTAGATTTTATTTATTTGAGAGAGAGAACATAAGAGAGAGAGAGAGCATGAGCAGGGGGGAGGGGCATAGGGAGAGGGAGAAGCAGACTCCCCACTGAGCAGAGCAGGGAGCCTGATGTGGGACTTGATTCCAGGACCCTGGGATCATGACCTGAGCTGAAGGCAGATGCTTAATCGACTGAGCCACCCAGGAACCCTGATTTCTAGTATCATACCATTGTGGTCTGAAAAATACTTCCTATGTTTAATCTTAAATTTGCCAAGACTTATTTTTGACCTAATATATGATCTATTCTGGGGAATGGTCTGTGTGCTTTTAAGAAGTATGTGTATTCTGCTCCTGTTGGATGTAGAATGTTCTATTTGTCTGTTAGTTCCATTTGACCTATAGTGTTATTCATTTATAGGGAGCATATAGGTGGGTCTTTTTTTTTTTAATTCAGCCACTCTATATCTTTTGATTGGAGAATTTAATCCATTTACGCTTAAAATAACTATTGATTTGTAAGGATTTACCAATGCTATCTTATTAGTTGTTTTCTGACTGTATGTAGTTTCCTTGTTCCTTTCTTCCTTTGTGAATTGATGATTTTCTGTAGTGGCATGCTTTGATTCTTTTTTCTTTATTCTTTGTGTATCTACTGTAGGTGTTTGCTTTGTAGTTACCATGATGCTTTCATAAAACATCTTTAGATTCAACAGCATATCTGAATTTGACTATATACTTATCTTTACCATTGTGTTTTATACTATTATGTTCCTAATTAATGTCTTTTCATTTCAGCTTGAAGAACTCCTTTCAACATTTCTTGTAAGGAAGATCTAGTGGCGATGAACTCTTTCAGCTTTTGTTTGTTTGGAAAAAAATCCTTACATCTTCTTCATTTCTGGGGGAAAACTTTGCTGGGCAAAGTATTTTTGGTAGGCAGTTTTTCTCTTTCAGTTCTTTGAATTTGCAATCCCGTTCTCTCCTAATTTGTAAGGTTGCTGCAGAGAAATCCACAGATAACCTTATGGTGGGTCCCTTGTCCGTGACCTTCTTTCTCTTGCTGCTTTTAAAATTCTCTCTTTGCGTTTGGTTTTGAGCAGTCTTATTATAATGTGTCTTGGAGAAGATCATTTGGAGTTGAAATTTTGAAGTGGTCTATTAGCTTCTGAACTTGGATGTCCAGATCTCCAAATTTTATTTATATATATATATATATTTATATATATTATATAAAACAGATCTCCATATATATATGGTTTTGGGATTATATGGTTTTTTCCCTTTCTCTTAATGATGTGATGTATTGTGTTGATTGATTTGCAATATCGAACTACCTTTTGCATCCTGGGAATAAATCCCACTTGATCATGGTGAATGATTTTTTAAATGTATTGTTGGATTTGGTTTGCTAGTATTTTGTTGAGGATTTTTGCATCTGTGTTCATCAGAGATATTGGCTTGTCATTCTCTTTTTTTGTGGTGTTTTACCTGGTTTTGGGATCAGGGGAATGCTGTCAGCCATTATATTTTTAGCTAAGCTTTCTGCTCTTCTCCTTCCCCTTCCCTATTGGTACTCCAATAATGTATAGACTTGTTTCTTTTAACAGAACACTGTAGTTCACATAGGCCTTCTTCTTTCTTTTCCATTCTTTTTTCTTCTCCTCTATTTCAAAGGATCTGACTTCTACTTCTCAGATTCTTCCTTCTGCTTGAGCCAGCTCATATTAATGCTCTCTTGCATTAGTTACTTAATTCATTGTATTCTTCAGCTTTAGAATTTTTATTCGGTTCCTTTTTTTATGGCTTCTAGCTTTCTGTTAAATTTCTCATCTCGTTTGTATACTGTTTTCCTGATTTCATTGAATTGTCTTTCTGTTTTTTCTTCTAGCTCTCCAAGTTTCCTTAAAACAACTATTTTGAATTATTTATCGGGCAAATTGCAGATCTCCATTTCTTTGGGCTCAGTTACTAAAACTGATGATGTTCCTTTGGTGGTGTCATGTTTCCTTGATTTTTCATGTTTCTTGAGAGTCTTGTGTTGCTGTCTTTGTGTTTGAACAGTCACTTCCTGCAGTCTTCACTGATTGTCTTCAGGAGAGTAATACCTTCCATTATCCCTGCTAGGGAATTTGAGGCTTTCTCAGACTTTCTCTATGAATATACCTGCTCTACACTTCTTGTACCTTCTTGTGACAGAATTCTTTTTTTTCCCAAAGATTTTATTTATTTATTTATTTGAGAGAGAGAGAGAGAGAAAGAGAAAGAATGAGCTGGGGGGGAGGGGCAGAGAGAGAGAGAGAGAGAGAGAAGCAGACTCCCTGCTGAGCAAGGAGCCCAATGTGGGGCTCTATCCCAGGACCTGGAGATCATGACCTGAGCTGAAGGCAGATGCTTAACCAACTGAGCCACCCAAGCATGCCTTGTGGCAGAATTCTTTTTTTAATTTTTATTTAATTTTTATTTATTTTTCATTATGTTATGTTAGTCACCATACAGTATATCAGTAGTTTTTGATGTAGTGTTCCATGTGTTCCAGAATTCTTAAGCTTGTATATCTTCTCTTGATTCTATAAAGACAGGCTGGGTACTGACAGGCTCCCTTTTGCTTTCCCTAGAGTGGTGCTGAACACTCAGTTGGTATGATTTTTCTCCCAGGTCTGTAGGGCTAGGCTTTTTGCACATGCTTGTTAGTTGTATGCAGAAGTTTGCTCTCCCCACTATTGGGAGTGCACACAGGGAGCCAGCCACAAGGCTGGGAGTTGTATGGGCTTGGTGCATGGAGCCCTGAGGGTACCCGTGGGCCACATGGGGTAATCTGCAGGTGAAGCATTCCCCAGGGGCTTGTGCGTGGGCTTCCTGATGAAGGATATGAGGCATTCAGTAGGATCTGTGCACCTTTGATACATTCTGCTCTGATGTCTGGATGCTATTCTCCCAGCTTCTCCCTGCCCCCCAGTCTTGCAGTTCATACTCAGTATTCTGGATGGGGTGAGAAACAAGTTGGTCTGTTGGACAGTGTGCTGCACAGTGGGGGAAGCTGAGTGCTCACTTACATGTCTTCACTTTCTGCTATGGGAGAAGTTATGGACCAAGAAGGTGCCTCTTAGCACTACGCTGTGCTGCTTTGGGAGGAAAGTAATGCAGGTAAAGTGAAACTGTTCCCCTTACCCTCTTCAATATTTCCAGTCTCACACTTTTGGATTCAGGGGTGCGCTGGAACTTCTCTGCTGGACCCCTGGACTTCCACAAAGACCCTCTTGTCTGTGGGTGATTGTCTAAATCAGTGTTCTTTTGGGGGGAAGACAGTAGAAAGCTCTTACTCTGCCACAATGACATCACTCCTTTAAGTCTTAATTTAAATGCAATTTCTAGCTTTCTGTATATTAAAGAATGAGGAATATTATAATATTATTAGTTAACAAAGCCATTTTAATTCCAGTTGAAAGTGACATGGGGCTTTGATTCTAAACTCTAATTTAGTTTTTATTTCCATTAGTAGTGAGTGATATGAAATTGCATGAAATGACAGAGTCTTGGATTTATTGGAATCAGATTTAGTTTTGCAAAATTGCATAGGGACTAAGGATACTCCTTTTGAGATTCAAAATTATTAAAATATCTTTGATGGATGGAAGTAGCCCCAATTAAGGTCAACTGTAAGAAGGTACCAGTTCCTAAGAAAAACTCACTATAATGCAAAGGCAGTTCTAGACTATTGACTTGGGATCTTTTTTAGGTCCTTGGGGGTTAAGGAGGAGGAATGGTTTTAGGTATGATGAGGCTAAGAATGTGAAGTTTTTTTCTTACCAAACCATCTCACTATGAGCATCCCCTGAGAAAACTGGCTGTGCATATTTTCAAGGAAAGGTGATAACACCTAGGGAAGGAACAGCCTCCTTCTGCACCCTGGGGAAACTTGCTACCTGGGCAGAGTCTGGACCAGCAGCAGGTGTAATGACCAGGGCAAGAATCTCAGTTCCAGTTGCAACTCTTTAGCTTTCCGGGTTTTGTTAAGTGAAGATGCTAGAACAATTGGCATTAGCAGGGAGAAATGGAGGGATCTCTTCTGACTACCCAAATTTCGACTGTCTCTAACTTGAGACTCTACATTTCTCACAACATCCTGGGTGAATTTAATGCTGTTGGTCCAAGGACCACATTTTGTGTAGCAGAGTGTGGTAGGCAGATTTATAGGCCTTAAGAAGATTCTATACCCTAATCCCTGGGACTTTGAGTATGTTACCTTACATGGAAAAAGGGACTTTGAAGATGTAATTAAGTTTACTAATCCATTGACCTTAAAATAGGGAGATTGTCCTGGATTATCTGTGTGGGTACACTATACTCACATGAACTCTTAAAAGCAGAAAGCGGAGAAGAGGAGGTCAGGGAGATGCCATATGTGAGAAAGATTTGGCATACTATTGCTGGCTTAAAGATGGAAAAGCCATGTGAAAAGTATAAGAAGGAACTGAATTCTGCCAACATCTTGAATGTGCTTGAAAGTGGATTCTTTCCCAGAGCATCTAGTAAGGAATGCAGCCCTGCCAACCCCTTAATTTTAGTCTTGTGAGCCCTAAACAGAGTCCAGTTGAGCTATCCTGTGCCCAGAATTAAAAACCGCAGAAACTACAAGGCAATAAAAGGGTATTAGTTTAGTTGCTAAATTTGAGATGATTTGTTATGGCAGAAATGGAAAACTAATATGTAAGGTAATCTAGAACATCTAACATCTAAGGGGAGCATGAATCATCTCGCATTAGCAGGGTGAGTATAAGTTCCAGATCCAGGAAGATGCGAGAACAACCACAACTGGCCTTTGCATCGAAAAGACTCCTAGGGTGCTCAGAATTATTAAGAAAGGCATGACTCTAGGAGACTAAAGTTGTTCTTACAACTAGAGTCATATTAAAATAGGATATTTAAAGAGATAGAAGGATCTTTATATTTAATATATATCTACAATATAGAATATATATAACATATATATAACATATAGCATATGTCACACATACATATATATAACAAGCTATCTATATAGATAGGTAGATAGATATATCAAATAATATCTGTCTATTGGAGACAGTTCTTCATGGGTCTCTTGTATTTCTGCATTCTCACAAACAATAATATTATCAATCTTGCAGGATGCTTGTATAGTGAACAGACTTGGAATATGGAGATAGTGATGTCTTCCTCTGGAGCAGGGTGCAGGTTTATTTACTGTCAGTATAATAAAGATAATATTTCCCTCTGGGGCAAAAGTAGGACATGTTTGCTTGCTTCCTATTATAAAATATCAGGTTTTCTTTAGCTTGGTGTTTCTTGGCTGTGATGAAAACCCACTGTGTGCAAAGCATTCACCTGGGCTGCTCAGGATCACCCCTATGGGACTTGGGGGTGGGTAAAACTCATGTTTGCTGGGTGGTGAGTAATAACATCCCTGTCTCCAGGGAAAAGACCTAGGAGTCTTTTCTCCTCTGTCACCAGCCACGAAGCTGTGGCAGGCTAATTTGTTAGCTTGCAAGTAACTTAAAACCTCAGATTTTCACAGTTCCTAACTATATGAGTAGATCTGTGTGTGTTTGTGTATATATGTGTGTGTGTTCATGTAGGTTTCACATTTCAAATGTTTTTATCTGTTGACAATGAGGTAAGTTGAAGAAGATTTACCTGTTATGGAGTGACCTGAACTTTCTCAATACCATGAATTCAGAGGTTTTTGGCTCTAGTGCTGTCTTCTTAAGCCATGAAATTTATATTGAATCTCCTGCCATTAAAGAAATATTACATTCCATCGGCAAGAAGTCCAAAAGTTTTACTGAAATAAACAGCTATGCTTAACTTTTTTGTTATTATTTTATTACCATGGTCAGCACTGTTAAGTAACGTATATCCTTCCCCAATATTATTTTATATAATATGGAATTTTGGTTTTCTTACATCCAACCCAGAGTGTCTTCTTGTTGTTGGAAATACTGCTTCATTTAAGTAATAATGGTAGTAATGATGCTAAGCTACGTTCTTGATTAAAAATTTTTCTTAAATGACATATTCTAAATTTTGGGACTTGAAATGAGCCTTTGCTAAACATTGTAGGAGGTAATTATTATTCTCAACATTTTTTAGGAAGATTTAATTTTGTAAGGAGGGTCTTATTAGAAAAGTATCTCCCTGGAAAAAGTATCAAAGTTTAGGAGATATTCATTGTTTTTCTTAGGCAGACTGGAAAATGCTATGTTATTCTTTTTCTGTTTTCATCTTTTAGACCCATAAGGAAGAATGTAGATATGAGTGTGCCCCAAACAAAACTCGAGTTTCATTTTTCAAAAAAATGTGTTACTCGAGGGCCTGGGAAGGCTCAGGCATTCAAAGTTTAGCTTGTTTGGTACCAGATGTCACTTGATATTTTTCTATATCAAGGGGTGTCTTTTTCTTCAATGTGTCTGTTGAATATTTATTGTGTCTACCAAGACAGATTAAATATTTGTATGCAGAACTGTTCCAGTTTTACAAAAAGACTATAAAAGATTATATGTGTATTGTTTTTTGTTTTTAACCACCACTATTTCTCCATCTGCTTTCATAGGTTTCTGCCAAGAGGAAGAACATGAAATATAATCTGGGCTCAATCCTACCATTTTTTGAAATTCCGTGGAAAAGCAATAACAAGCAATTGTATAATAGGGCATTGTTCCTGTTTACTGAGTGGAACACTGTCTGGCAGACCTGGTTAAAATTAGGGGCAGAAGGGGTGAAGAAGATGATAAAGGAAAGTAATTCCTTCTAAAAAAAATCTGTCTTTGTTGTATAGGCCTGGCTGACCCGATTAATCAGTTTCTTTTTATTTTAAATTTTCACGGTTAAAAATTAATTCATTTGCTGTTTGCTTTTTCTGAGCACCTTCTATATACAAAGAACTTTTAGCTAAGCAGTGCATTTCTTGTAAAAACAGCAAGTCTTGCCAAGTGCTCTCTTTATTCAACAAAGAAAAGAAAAATCCATGCTTTCTTTGCTGCAGTGGTGCAGATTTGTTCTCAGTGTTTGGACTCCAACCTTTGAATAAGATAGTTTTTGCTTTTCCAACAGATCATTGTCAAAATGTGGTTTGTTTCGGCTATTATATAATATCTTCCTAGAGAACTCTTCATTCACTATTTACAGATGAGTAAAGATCAATTTAGGAGACTAATAAAAAGTCACCAAAATGATCTGAAAGGGGGGGGGGAAGCAGCTTTAAGGAGAAGGGTAGCTCTTGTTTCAATAGAATGATAGAACCATTAATTTTCTCTTCAGTGATTCTCTCTCCTCGCTCTGATTCTCACTGGGTTAGTAAAGTGCCACGATTTGAGACTGGACATTTTTTCAGCTGGTAATGTGACACCATTTGAATATTACGAATCCTGCTTTCTCTTTTTCTTTGTTGTGATGTTTATGCTTGATTTGTTTTTCCTAAACTATTTCTTAATGTTGGAAACATAAATTTGGCACACATTACTGAAAACGTAGCAGTGAGGTTGTTGTTTGACACCCTCAAGAATCTGACAGGGATGCTTTTATTCTGTGAGTTATAAAGATTGCGTTACATTTATAGAAATGATAAGTCTTACAAAATCATGAAAATGTGGCTTGAACAATCTGAGGCATGTAGTTTTGTGCCTTTGCTGGTCTCTGGTGTCTCTTACTGGCTTCACTCAATATAAGCCAGGCCGTCTTATTTGTACTGTTGTTTCTACACATAATGTAATTTGTAAGTATCAGTAAAAGGAACATTTTCTTTCATATGGAAAGAATGTTCTCTTTTTATGATCGTGTATAGAAGGATAGTTGATTAAAAGTCCGAAGTGCTTCTGCTTTTTAAAATAATAGAATGAGAGTTGATAATGTCTATGGTCTCCCCTTTAAAGGAAAGTAATATTTCTATTCCAAGAGTTGCCCCATGAATAATTTTTCATGTTTCCTCCTTCCCCAGGATATTTTCTGTATTTTCTTAGTTTGAGGAGAGTATCTTTGGCAGTTTCTCTGATTAAAGTGGGGAATATTCTAGGCAGCTGTGTAAATTTTCAACTCAGCTCCTGGCTCAGGTGTTTACTTGTGATGCAACTCCAAACTTAACTGTCCCAGACAGCACACTCAGAGCAGGCGACAGGGCTCTTGGACTTTCTACGTCCTGTCTGATTTAGCCTACATTGAAGTAACCCTTCTCTGTTTGTAAATCCTTGTCTGCCTTGAAAGAAGCCCTTCACTGGCTCTTACTATTTCTCTAGTTCTTTTTCTTTATGTGTTTTGATTTTCTGACTGCTCTGTAGACTCTGTGGGAGTAGGAACCATATTTTAATAGTTCCTGTAAATTTGTGATTCTGGGAACAGAATAGATACTCAGGAAATGATCTTTATCCCCAGGACTTGCTGCTTCTGGCCCCGGTATGAGCAGTGGTATTAGATTCCTTCCACCTCTGGCTACTGTCCTGGCTCGGCTGCTACAACAAAAGTACCATAGACTGAAAACAAAGTATTACAGACGGGTGCCTTTAAAGAACAGAAATTTATTTCTCACAGTTCTGGGGGCTGGGAAATCTAAGATCAAAGAGCTGACAGTTTTGGTGTCTGGGGAGGACCTGCTTCCCGCCTCACAGACAGCCGTCTGTTCACTTTGTCCTCACGTGGTGGATGGAGCAAGGATCTCCCTGAAGTCTCTTTTGAGGACACTAATCCCATTCATGTGGGGTCCACCCTTATGATCTAGTTATCTCCCAAAGGCCCCATCTTCAAATATCATTATAGTGGAGATTAGGTTTTGACATGAATTTTAGAAGATGCAAACATTCAGTCTATGGCAGCTTCCTTTCTGGGAAGGCCCAGAGCCTGTATGCAAAAGGAGCTTAAAATTGCATAAATGAATGAGATAATGAATGGGATGTGATCAGTCTTTGTTTGTTTATTGGATTCGGTGAGACACTCTCTTAAGAAAAGCCAAAATCTGTAGAAATGGCATAAATCCTGTCTAAAATGGAGTGGGCCTTTTGGATGAAGAGGTCAAGCGTGGTAGGAGACAGCTGTGTAGGGTACTGGAAACTAGGGGAAAAGTAAGATGGTAATAGGTTTCTGCTTACAGGGACAAGATGACTTGCTTGGACCCATACTGTGTGGGAAATGGAAGCACTGATTGAGAATCTTGGCTTTCTCGTCCTCTACCTGAAGTTGGACCACAGTTTTTTTTTTTTAACATTTTATTTATTTATTTATTTGACACAGGCAGAGAGAGAGCCCAAGCAGGGGGAGCGGCAGGTGGACAAAGAAGGAGAAGCAGGCTCCCCACTGAGCAGGGAACCTGATGTGGGGCTCGATTCCAGGGTCCCAGAATCGTGGCCTGAGCTGAAGGCAGACACTTAACGGACTGAGCCACCAGGCGCCCCTGGACCATGTTTTTAAACTTAGGTTTTAAGAGTCTGAGCTGTTTGGGTAAAAACGACCCTTTGTAAGCATTGCTGGCGAACGTGACGGGGGATAGAACCTCAAGCTGCTCCCCAGCGGTTTTAGCCAGGGGCGGTGCTGCTTTGATGGGTTGTGCCTAAGGGAGAGCAGCTCTCTCCGAAATGCAGTGTCGAGGAGCGCTGCTGTGTGAGTTTTCATAGCATGTTCAGGGCCAGGGGACTGTGTTGCCTAATTGGAGCTCATTTTTCTGCGAGGTGGTCTTTGCCATCAAAATCTGTCAACACTAAAGGCTTTTCTTGACTCCAGAAGTGGGGTGGTGAGTGTCAGTGGTCCCCGTGCATCATTACTGTTTGAGGCGGGTGTCTGCGTAATATTCCTTCAATTGTGCAGCATTTTGGTTGTCATCTTGTCACCACTGACTTCAACAGGGATGGGGTTTTCTATAAAGTTCAGTGTATTTTGCTTGTGAAAAATACATTTAAGCAAATATAACTGATGTACTGTGACCCAGACATCAAGGTACAGGAACTCTGGCTTTGACTTGGCCTCACAGATATTTGTTATGGGCTCTGTAAGAGAACTTGAACTGGTGGGAAATAATACTTTTCTTCTTTCTGGTGGAAGGAAGCACCTGAAAATACTCAGATGCTTTCCTGTCTCGGAAAAGAATCTGATGACCTCAGAAATTCACAAGAGCTAATAACTATTTGATCTATTATTAAAATTATGCTGAGAGATTTTGGGGAAAGATAATATAGGGGACTACATAAACATAATGCCTTAAAATAAAATTAAGTCCTTAACCTTGTGAAAGGATACATTTTTCTTTTTCACGTCTGTATATTAATCTTTTACTAAATTAATATCTGTGTATTACTCCCTTGCTTTTTTTCTTACTTAGAGGAAAAAAAAAATCTTTCCTCCTTTTCAAGGATAGTTCCTCTATTTTTGTCAATGATCTCATTTATTTGGACTGCTTTCAGGCTAGTAAAATAAATTTCTCTCCCCTTTTACATTTGCATATTTAATCCCTCTTTCTATAGTGACTCCTTTGCCATTTATCTACAATAAATTAAGATTTTCTCGTCATCCTGGAATCCCCTTCTTTTAACCTTGCTTACTTTTGGTTCTATTTTTATTCTTACTATGAACATATTCTATTTGCTTTTATGAGGTCGGCACTGCGTTAGGTACTAGGGATGCAGAAATGAATTAGCACAGTGTCTGTTTTCAGGTAGCTGGTGGTCTAGTGGAAGGTGCAGACAGGCAGCCAACATGGTAGATTGTGATAAATATAAGCCATGTTACATAAAGGAGACTGGAAGGACACAGAGTGTGAAGCCGTGTGACCCCATCTCAATGACCAGGGAAGTTTCTCAAAGCAGGTGCTGTTTTAGTGGACTCATGAAGGACGAATAGAGAAGGTAGAAAGCCCTGACTAGACAGAGGCATAGAGCCACAAGAAAATAAATATTTGGTTTGGCTGAAGAGTAGCTGCCTTGGAAGGCATGCTTATAGACAGTGATTCTGTTGAACAAAATAAAAAGTAATGAGGAGGTACCAGAAGACTGGGATGACAGAAGATTTGACTTCAGATTTGGCTGTGTTAGTTTGAGTGGAGAAGCATGGCGCTAGTGGGAGGTAGGACACTGTGAATGTCTCTGTACAAAGGAGTATTCATTTCCTATTGTTTTTGTAATAAACTGCCACAGACTTAGTTGCTTAAAGCAACACAGATTATTCTATAGTCAAATGTCCAAATCGGTTTTATGGGGCTAAAATTAAAGTATTGGCAGAATTGTGTTCCTTCTGGAGGCTTTGGGGGAGAACCCATTCTTTGCCTCTTTCAGCTTCTAGAGACTGTCTGCATTCGTTGGCTTGTGGCTGCATCTCTAGTTCTCAGGATCAGTACAGGGACATCTTTGGAGGGTCACTATTTTGCTTACTATATAAGGTGTTTGAACTGATCCTGAAGGCAAGGAGAGGCTATTGCCACATATTTAGCCAAGGAATATGGTGGTGTGTTAGAGATTTCTGCTTCAGAAGATCACTTTATTTGAACTGTAGATATTTGAATAGAGTGAAAAAACTAGAGGGATATTGCAATTGTCCAAGCAAGAATTATGGGATCCTGAAACATGGCAGTGGTAATGTGGTTGGAAGGGGAGAGGGCAGACTTAGTTAGAAAATGGATGTGGGGACTAATTGGGGTGTTCAGGGTAAGTCTCATCCTGGATGACTTTCAAGCTTTGCACTTAGGGAGCCTAGGCAGATGATATTTCTATTAGGCAAGATAGACAGTAAAGGATAAGGTGCTAGAAGAATTGGGGTGATAAAAGATTTAACTTCAGTTTTGATTGTGTTGAGTCCTAGCTGGGAGGCATGGTACCCAGCTGAAGAAGGTCTAGAGCCCACGAGAGAGGACTGTTTTTGGAATCATCAGACAACAATTGTATGGGAGATGGTTTAAGGGTAGTGTATAAAATGAGAAGAATTGAGACTACTTCTCTGAATAATTTCGAAGTCTACATTGATGACTGGTATTACAGAGCCTTTGATACACTTTGACAAGTGCTACTGGACATAAGCCCATCTATGTCCTGTATTTTGTTCCAATGCATGAAAAACAAGAGTGGAGTTTCCTTGAGAATGGGGTTAAACCTTTATTTATCCTTGAATGTCTTCTTGTGTCCTCCCATTGATTGAATAAATACCCATGTATATCCAGACATAAATCTAGTTTGGAGTTATATTGTACTTCTTTGTGTTAAAATAGAAATCCTGAATCATTAAAATCAATTATTTGTCTTTGGTATTTGTATTTGTTGACACCTAATAGTGCTTACAAGAAGAAATACTTGGCATTTCTCCCACTTGTCTTTCGAAGTCACAATAATTATCTGTGTTACAATTAGGTTATATACAGATATTTCCCAAGGAAGAATTTGAAATGTGTCTATTGTCAATGGTGAACACTTAAGAAAAAAAAGTTTCTTTTCTTTACCTTAAGTTAGTGGCTAGGGTTTTTATCACAAAGTTTTATGACCACTCCACACAACTTCATGATCCTGTTAGTGTCAGAAAAATGCTATGAGAGACAAACTGGAAGTTCCCCAGGGATTACCCACTCTCCCTGGATTTATTTTCTCAGGGAATAACATCACCCTCTGTGCCTTTTATTTGACCTTGGGGCTTCAGGGTTATTCTTGGCCTCACTTTCCTTCTCTTTGTTCATCTGGCCATCAAGATTTGTCAGTTACTTTCGGAAATGACTCATCAGTACCTCTTATTTCTCCAAAACTCCAGAAATAACCCTTTTCACAAGTCTGCCTATGTCCAGCCTATCTCCAGCTCTAGATTTTTTTGAACACAGTCACTAAACAAGCTTTCTGAAACACACAGCTGATCAGATCCCGTATAAACTCTCAGTAGCTGTCCACTGCCCGTAAATGAAAGCTCCAAACTATGGACATCCAAGGCGGGGGCTGCTCTCCTCCAGACACTTTCCACTGGGGACCTCCCACTCTATGCTTTGTAATTTTTCTCCTTCTGTTCTAATTGGAAGGGTCTTTCTTCATCTGCCTCCCTTGCCTCTGCATTGGCTTGGTGAACACGGACTAATTTTCAGAGGTCCAGCTCAAAGGGCATTTCATTTGTGTACCTTTTACTCTCATTACTGCTCCTCCAAGTGTTCTCACCATACTAACTCTCTCTACTTGAGTTCTTTAGGTGACTCTGTCCCCGCTCCTTGCCCCCCTCAACGCTCTGTCCTCTGTATCCTTAGCACATAACTGGCGCTTAATAATGATTGAGTGAATTGAGTGGCTTGGAAAATCTAGTTAGAGCCTAGTTTCAGTCTCTTCCCTGATTAACTATGGGTCTCTGGGCTTCTTTTCTTTGCCTCTAAAAGTGGGAGGGGGGGAGAAATTCAAGTGCAGGTATATCAGATCAATCCATGATATCCTGAGACCTCTACTATGAGCATTCTTAATTTACATCATGAGGTTTTAAGATGAAGAATGCGAACCTGACTTGAGTTTCAGAAGCAGTCATTCTTGTTATTTCCTTCCAGGCATGCTTGGTCAAATAATTCCACGGGAATCTTTATTTTGGCCTTCTACAGTTTTCCAGGTTTCTCAGGAGATTAGCTTATGTTTTCCAGGTCTCACTTACACTGTTGACCAGGGTTAAAAGCAGGTGGGGCTGCAAGTAATTCTTGTTGGTCAAACCTGGCTTCAGCTTGCAAACATGAAAGCTAACCTGTCCCAGACTTTGTTAGGCCATGGTTATCCAGCTTTTCCCCTCCCCTCCCCTCCCCTGCCCTCCCCTCTCCTCTCCTCTCCTTTCCTACCTTTGTTTCTCAAATCCCCCCTAGCTTGTAAAGGCTGAACTTTCAATTGAGTTTTGAGGATATATACACAGAAAGCCGCAGAACACTTTTGCTTTTATCTTCCGAAGATTTCAGAAAACCCATGCTTATGTTTTATGAAAAGTCAAGGAATGGGCACTACCTCCTGGAGAGGTACAGTCAGGAGTGGCGTATTATTTTTGCTAGGGCTGTCGTAACGGAGCATCACAAACTGGGGTGGCTTAAGCAGCACACATTTATTGTCTAGAAGTCTGAGATCAAGGTGTCAGCAAGGTTGGTTCCTCCTGAGGGATGAGGGGGAATCTGGTCCATGCCCTCTTCTCAGTTCTGGTGGTTTCCTGGCAATCTTTGGAGTTCCTTGACTTACAGGTGCATCATTGCAATCTGTGCCTTCATCTTCGTGTGCGTCCTCCCTCATGCGTATCTGTCTTTGTGTCAGAGGTTCCCCTTTTGATGAGGACATCCGTCCTATTGGGTTAAGGTCCACCAAAATGACCTCCTTGCAAAATAATGAACTCTGGAAAGACTCTATTTCCAAATAAGGTACTGGTGGGGAGGTCTTCAACATATCATTTTTGGGGGACCCAATTCAACCCATACAAGTGGTATGTGCTGTTATGCATGCTGGCTGCAGCCTTGGAGTAAGGTTTTGGAGGGTTCTGGTTGAGCTTGTGTCAGGTGTTGGTGCTGGTGGGGTTGTTTGGGGAGCCCTTAGTGAAGTGGCCGGGGAGCATACATGACGGCAGTGACTATTTACCAATTGGTAGGAAAGTATTTTAATATTTTAATATCTTTCCGAACTAATGATCATCCCTGCATAGAGACTGACTCACTCTGTAGTCTACCTTAGAAGTTCTGGGAGGGACATCGCCTCTTAAAATAACTATTTGTTGGTTGACACCTGAATTTATAGTTCCAATCACTCATGCTAAGTTAAGATATTTGAGCACTGATAAAATGTGATTCCTCCATTATTGTTTTAATTTGGAGCTTCAGCTATCAAGTCTCCGCTCGCCTGTTTGACTGTCCAGGGCTTATTTCCTTTCCTAGGTTTGTGGACATGTTGTCAAAGCCAAAATGGCAGTAGCCTGCCTGATGGCTGTTTAGTTTTCTTTAAATGATAGAAGTTGTTACTACTTACCGAGTGTTCACCTGGCACCAGGCGCTATTCTCCCTCGTGACAACTCTAGGAGGAAGGTGATTTACTGTCTCCTGAAAGATGAGACAACAGAGCTACAGAAACTTCTCCAAGGCCACAACTAGTAAGACTAGTAAGACCTCTGGAGTCTGTGCTGCTAACCAGCATACTATTGTGCCTCTATGTAAATAACATATGTATTAAATAATAAGCAAAAGAGACCATTTTCATCATTCTGGAGTGGGCTTTGTGGTATGTTTTAAAATAATTTTAGCATAATCTATTTCAGATTCATGTGGTGGCAATGAGGAGCATAACAGAAAATATACAGAAATAAAATATGTAGAAGTGAACAAATGTCCCCCTTTTCCCTTTCTCCAGCGAAGGTCATAGTGCTCCGCTCCAGACATGGCCATGTTAGGGGCAGCTGTTACGTGATCTGAGGGATCTGCCTGGCCTCAGCTTTTGATTATGTCTGAAAATTTAATCTTGGATATTCATTGTATTCATGGAAGCTCTCAGGCAGAGAGTTATTGATTGATTTATCCTGGAATATTAAAATTTAAATGTCTACTCCTTGTTGTGAGCATTTTTATTGAAGCCCAGATGACTTTTTCAGGATAACTAGTGTGATAAGTTGTTCAAGGATGAAGGCCATGTTTCACTGGTGGTATAGAACTTGGCTGATGGTGGCCAAGGACTCCACGAATATAATCAATCAGTTAATTAGTTGATGCTACAAGTATTCATTGAGCACCTCCTCTGGGCCAGACATTGTGCTGTGTGCTGGAGTAGAGCCAGCCACCTCTGTAGATAAAAAGACAAGCTGAAAAGAGCATGTAGCGCTCTGACAATAAAATCATTACCTTGGGAGTTTTGCCTCAAGGTAGCTTGGTCTCATCAGATACAATATTTATCACCAGTGCATAAAGTTTAAGACAAGAGATCTGATGGGTGGTAGAATCCTGCTGCTTTGCTTCCCTTCTTTGGTCTCACTTTCGGTTCTGCCACAGCCTACAATTCTCCACACCGAAAGTGGAAGAGGCAAGGAAAGATGAGAACTCCCACCAACGTTGGCAGGTCTGGGAAAGAAAATTC
Source organism: Ursus maritimus (assembly GCF_017311325.1). Lineage (NCBI taxonomy): Eukaryota > Metazoa > Chordata > Mammalia > Carnivora > Ursidae > Ursus > Ursus maritimus. Next base: position 23,186,356 of record NW_024426230.1, on the reverse strand, counting down.
ATCAGTGATCAGGTTGCAACTTTGCCTAAAATCAGGTTTTGGAATTATCTGTGATTAGATAAATTTTCTGTGTTCTCATTCATTGTGTTTCCTGTTAATTCTGTGGGACAGAGTAAGCCCTAGGTAAAGGTTAACTGATTTAGAGTTGAGTTAAATATCACTTCTGGACACAGGAAAACTGTAATAACACTTGTCTCTGGAAAGGGAAGTGGGTGATGGGGAAGGGGAGAGGAGACCTATTTTTTATTCTACCTCTTTTTTGTATTTTGTCACATTTGTGGTAATTAAAAAATTAATGTTAACAATGTACAATTCTATATAAATCTCTAGGTTTCCCAGCATTTCCTCTTCATGGAACTGGCGTCCTGCCCATCTTGACTTGGCTCCTTTTGGAGGGATTCTTGGAGGGAGTCTAAGCCAAATTTGACTTCTTTTTCTTTTCTTTTCTTTTCTTTCTTTCTTTCTTTCTTTCTTTCTTTCTTTCTTTCTTTCTTTCTTTCTTTCTTTCTTTCGAACATCACACATTGAAATGTTCCTGTCATGTTTATTTCAGGCTGGAGCTCAACTTGCCAGGTGACAGAATTGTAGCCCTGACACTTAAGTGTGAACCTGATGAAGAGGCAGGAGGGTGGGTGTGTCCCTCCACTGCCTTAGGACTCCAAGTGTTCCACTCTCGCTCTCTGGCAGGATATAGACACCGTCTCTGCCGGCATCTGTGGCAGTGAGCACATTGCAGTGTCCCACCCCTGCTTCTGGTGACTCACCCAAGAGAGATGTATACAAACACACAAATGCACACACACAGAAATACACACATGTGCACGTATACACACATATACACAAATACATGTGTATAAAACACACACACACACACACACATAACACTTCTGTATGGGCGGATAATAATTGCCTTTCTTTTTCAAGGATTCCTGAGTTTTGATTACAGATCTGGGAGATCTACAGTAATCAGAGAAGTTAAAAAACACACGAATGAATGGAAAAGGCACGTATCTTATTTTAACACTCACAGAATGGGTGGCGTGGAGATAAGGCCACAGTGAATAACAATTTACTGAGCTAAGGCTCTCAGACGAGACTCTTGCAGAAGACTGACTGACTTTCTGAATTTCAGTGTGGGAATGCAATAGTAATAAACTTTGGTTCTTTCCTGCTAGTACCTTTACGAATTACCTGCTCGAAGTTTCTGTCCCAATTTTCTCATTTAAAAATTTTCAACTAAGAGAGCTGTGGAGGCACATTCTGGTTGAACACAACCAGAAGCAGAGTAGATGTCAGAACCCGGATGATGAATTTGGCTTCTTCTGCACTGCTGAGTTGATGAATGGGAACTGCTGATAAATCCATACAAATGAGAACTTTCTGGAAGGTAGGGCAGTGATGAAAGACAGCTGTTTTTTTATTCTTTTTTTTTTTTTTTTGCCTGATAGTTCCAGATTGTCCTTTTTTACTACACTTTTGGCTCTGCTTGGTGTGTACGTATCCCTTCCTGTACTGCTAATGGTTGATTTCTTTCTGAGAGTGCTGATTTCTAAAAGGATGTTCCAGATGGGAATTTGGGGGTTAAACAATTGTAACTCAGAGCTAGACTTAATGTTTTTGGCTCACTTGCTGCTTACCCTTATATCATGGTTTAAAAAAATAGCTCTTCAAACATACATTTTTTAATGAATAGGTGGCCATGCCAATTTAAAGAAAAACCTGTGTATGCTGTGCTGACTATAGAATAATTATTCTAGCAGTTAATTCCATCAATAATGTTCATTAATAGAAATTTTATATTATTGGTTTTTTTACCTTTACCAGGAATCTCTTGTTTTCTTGCTTTATGAATATTTGGAATGTAATTATAGCGATTGCTTTATTCCTCTTCCTTGAGAGAGCTGTTTTTCTCTCCCTTGATTGTCCTATTTCTATGGTGTTTTATAGTGCTAAGCTGCCTCTTATGCTATCTTATTATCAACCCTTAAGCTCATTAATAATTCATGCTCCAGCTGTGTGAATTGGTAGCTTTAATTAGCTATTACTATTTTCCAGAAAAGACAGTTTCATGTATGAGTGTTATTTCATGGAACAAACTGCTTAAGAAATGCATGCATTTGAAAAAGAAATAATTTATTTGAACTGTGTTTTAGGCTCCAAATTTATTCTTCACTGTATTTCCATTTTATTTTAGGTTTGAAAGCTTATTTATAAAATATTGTATTTGTAGATTAGCATATTTTCTGCTTTCAATGCGTACAATATTTTGGGAATGCTTTTGCATCGCCTTTTGCCAGTATCCCATTCCCATTGCCATGTCATCTCTCAAGTGGTTAGCTTTATATTCCTTTATGGACTGTAAATTTGTGAGCCATATAAAGAGCTGCTTATATTCTTTTCTAATATTTCATAAGCTTTTGTACTTAGTCTAAACACAATTAAGTATTTCTTAAGGACTCGAAATGATTACTTTCAGCCATCATATTTTGAGTCAGTTGACTCCAAGGGCATTGGATCTTCAATCAGGTGGAAGCTGGCCCCAAGACCAGGAGAGCCCAGGCGTCTCTGTGGAAGCACAGTTAGGGCTGGTTTGAGAGGCCTTTGCATATGTTGATCTTCTGATCAGAGGGCACGGCTGTCCAATTATCCTGAAAGCTCTCATAAAAAAAGTTTTAAAATTAAATTACTTTGAATTCAATTTGAATGCTTCAGAATTCACAGGAAATGGGAAGTGCAAGGATGTTGCAAAATCCCTACCACAGTTTGCTAAATCCTTGGGCTTAGAAAGCCATTGGACTTGACCAATATAACTTTGAGCTAGTCTTTTTTTTTTTTTTTCTTAAAAAGATTTGTTTATTTATTTGAAGGGGGGCAGAGGGAGAGGGAGAGAGAAAATCTCAAGCAGACTCCCCATTGAGCATGGAGCCCTATTCAGGGCTCGATCTAGTGACCTTGAGGTCACAACTTGAATTGAAGTTAAGAGTCAGACTCTTAACCAACTGAGTCACCAGGCACCCCCTGCAGTACTCTTTTTAAAGGGATAGTGAAATGATTTTGTGAAACAAAAGTTCTACAATTAAGAAAATCCTTAGAACTGGAGAATTCAGAAAACTATTTGAACTTAAAATTTACTTGGGTCAATTAACTATTTCATCTGAATAAGTGTCTACAGACAAAGTTGAGAAAACCCAAGAACCCATTCAATGGATATATTTTTATTTACTGATACAATGAGAGTATATACATCAGTCTGGGAAAATGTTCCTACTAAGACAAATTCTTAGATATTTGGAGGTTTGCATATATTTACTTTCTTGTGCACTATTATGTTCAGGCTGAAGACATCTGGGGAAGATTGTCTGCTATAAATAGCCTTCAAGTCTTCTGGGATCAAAGTTGGTTTTTGGTCACTTGCTAATTGCCATTTGAATTATAATTTCACAAATTATAAACGGAGGATTAGGTCTCAAGGTATAAAACCCATTTCTTTCCTCATGAAAAAATTAATTTATTTCTGTGAAAAAGGTGTCACTACCTTTCACTCTGATTTTAGCTTCTTGGGATGAATGAAATGGGAAGGAGTTCTGTTTCCTCATTATGCTATTATACCCCCTGTTCAAAAACCGTGGTCATGTTACATTTTACATTCTTTTTTCTGCTTTGCCTTGTTAAGGTTTCTGTGAAATGATTTCAAGAGCTGATTGCATTTCAGAGCATGGTTTAAATGGAAATATGGGTCCTTAAGGGAATTTGTGTTATCTTGGAGGCACTTTAGAAGGGGGGAAAGGAAACACAGATCCACGTGAGGAGGAAGCCCACATTTAGGTGTGCCTAAGGCAAAGCCATATTAATGGATAGAGGTGTATTTTATGGGCACTGTACATCATAATTGTTAACCTGTAGCTTTGCATTTTCACCTATTTTCATCAGAATTATTTTGGTTGCAAGTGACAGGCAACCCAGTCCAGAGTGGCTTGCGTTGCTTAAAAGAGGGGGTTTATTGGCACATCTGAGTGAGATGTGATAAAGCTTCAAGTGTGCTTTGATTCATGGCACAAACTACATTACCAAAAACCGAGTTTCTGGTATCCATTTCTTGGATCCGCTTCTTGACATTGGCTTTGTTTTGTGACCTCACATAGTTATGACGTTTCCGTTAGCAACTCAGAGATTTCAATCTGCGGTGAAAAAGCAGGGACCTTTGGCTTGGGGCTCCCAGGAAATATCCAGCATGTCACCAAGACGAGACTGGATTAGGTTACCTGCATAGCTTACACCAATCATTGTGGCCAGAGAAGGTCTGACTCTGACCGAAGTCCCAAACTGCATGTGTGGGAGCCACAGAGGGGGCCCACCCAGGTCACAGTATTCGAGGGTGGGAGGAGCAAATCCCCAAACAAAAACTGAGACAGTTGCCGGAAGTGGGTAAGGAGCTCGAGGAGACCAAGGGCAGATGTCCACTACACATACCATACAGATCCCTCCTTGGCCTTCACTTAATAGATAAGCATTATGTGACGTTTGCATTCCCGGGACTACTCCAAAAAACTCTAAAACCTGAATACCATCTGAAGTAGAATCATTTAGGAGGAGGAATATATATTATTTTACATTCCTCCCCTCAAAAGAACAAGAATTAACAGTAGTTACATCTTTAAACATTAATCACTTTTGAGTATTTCCAAATATCCAAGTATTTGATGTTAAACAGGCAGATAGAATTTGAAGATGCCTTGAAGTTTATCTGAATCTGGTGTGCAACCTTGCAGAATCTGGTAAAAGCTGTTAACTGTCTCTCCAGATAAAGGTACGTGGGTATGTATGCACAAAATATGACATACAATTTGGGGGTTTAGTAACTCCAGCTGGAAACTGATGCACTCGCACTGCGTATCCAGAGCTGGAATACCTACTGTGATACCCCAGCAAGAAGTCGTCCAGTTTAGATTTGAAGTCTCTGTGGCATGGACAGACTTTGGCCCTGGGAACCCCGGACAAGATGCTGTCCCAACCTGCTAGTCACCTCAGAAGCTTCCTTCCTCAAGGCTTCCCTTCTCATCCTTCACTTTAAAGCTTGGCTTTTGTTTTTTTTTCCTTTGTCTTTGAATACGGGTTCTATCCCCCATGTGTGTTTCTTTTGGATGTGTTTGTTTTTCTTTCTTCTTCTTTGGACGATCTAATGAGCTTTCTGATGGTGATTCCTGTTAAGGTGTTACCTCCGAAAGTACTTCCCCCGGAGAAGGGATCCTAGATGTTTGCTCCTCATCCAGTTTTCCTGAGAACTCAGAGGTTCTTCCCTCAGGAGTGATTGGACAACCCCCGGCCGGGAGCTCATGGCCACTAGAGGGCGCCAACGCCACCTTTAGTTCCTCTGTTAGTTCCTGCTTCTGTTGAACCCAACTGTGTCCTGGGGTAGCTTCTGCCGTTTTCTGTTCATTCTACCTTTTAGGGCCCTATGGAGCAAGCACCAATGTGGAGTGGGGACACATTTACTTAGGATATGTTATCCTGGCAGTCTCACCTCCAGAACTGAGCAGCGGCTCCACCCAAGTCATACCCGAGAGTTACCCCATCGAGTATGAAAATACTGGAGCCTCTGGTACTGGAGAAATGGGACTCTAGCTGCTGTATCTGCGGTTCCCCTTTTTTGTCTATTCAAGCCAATGCTTCTGGATGGGAGGTCAGTTGGAAGGCGGTCTTAATTCCCAGTAATCTACCTGCAACTTGTTTTGGTGGGTGTAGGAAAGTGGTTCTGTAATCTGATGGGGTCAGTATTCCGTGGCTGCCCAACACGAAGAGGTTTCATTTTCACTTGAGTGGGTGGATCAAGTAGACTTTTCGGTGTGTGTTCTCTCCTGAGCCCTCATTTGTTCTGCAATCAGTAGATAAGTGAAGGGCATGGTGCTGGCAGCATTATTGCAGCCTCTTGCTCTTTGTTTCCCAGAAAGATTGTCTTTGTGCCAGTGGCTGGAGCGTTTCTGAGCATCTAAAATGTGGTGCTGCTTCGCCACGCTGGCAGGGAAGCCACTGGCGGTGGCTTTTCAAGTGGTCCTCTGAACTGGGCAGGAGAAAGCGCTCAGGGGAGCTGAAGCCAGAGTGTGACTTGGACACTCTTTCCAATCTGTGCTAAACACAGGATTGCAGCTCTTGTGTAACTAACCTGCTGCAGGAATCCTCCGAGCACGGAAGCAGGACTGACACGAGGCAGACGTGGCCGCCCAGAGGCTTGTTATGCTCGGTACATGAGTCAGCATTTCTAAAATCGCCACCAGGTGCCAACGCCCCAGAGGAAGGGGGGTAAGCTAGAAAGCAGCTCAGGGGGAGTTAGAAGTGAAGCTAGATGAGGTCAGCTCATAGCCGACTCCACAGGAAATAAGGGAAGGGGAAGGTAATACTGCGAAGGCAGGAGTGAAGCATTGTGTAACCAACCAGGTGATGCACAAACACAGAAAGTATTAGTGCTGAACGGCTGAATGGCAACAGGCAGCACAACGCTAACGGGACTGGGTGCTTTGTAGTAACCTCGCTTGGACAGATGGCTGACGCTTACGTAAACGTGGTTGGAGTTTTAGGTCAATGCGAGGTAGTAATGTTTTCTTAGATCCTGGCCACTCTCTGATTTTGCCTCAAAGAAAAGTAGGACAAAGGCTAGAAGAAAGCCCATTAGGGAGATCCTGGCTTACAAAAGGCAGCCTTAAAGGTGGCCAAGCAAGTCGATTCCCAGGGAGTTTGGAGCCGATCTGTTGGCAGCCCTCCTCGTAACCAGTTTCTCTTGCTCTTAGCAGCTGGGCTGGCTCAGCACCCCCGCCCGTTCCCAAGCCAGTTGCCAGCCCTAGGAGGCAAATTAGTAGTCTTTACCTCATTCCTTCCTTCCTGCCTCCTTCCCTCCTGTTATCCTTTCCTTCCATCATCTGCAAGTATTTACTAAGTACCTACTAGGACATAGGAATTGTGTTTGGTATTAGGATTCAGAGGACAGAATGCAGATGCAGTCCCTGCCATCACAGAGCTTACAACTGAGTGAAAGAGAGAATCAAATAACCATAAAAACACATGTCTCAGATAAACCTTGAAGTGCCAGGAAGGGAAGGCACAAAATGCTATGTGTCTAACAAGATGGCATGTCTCGGGGCTCCGGGGTGGCTCAGCTGGTTAAGCGTCTACCTTCTGCTCGGGTCATGGGTCCTGGGAGAGCGCCACATCCGGCTCCCTGCATGTCGGGGAGTCTGCTTTTCCCTTTCCCTCTGCACCTCCCTTCAACTTGTTCTCTCTCTCTCTCTCAAATAAATAAATAAAATATTTAAAAAAAGAGGGCATGTCTTAGTTTGGGGGCATTTAAACTGAGGTTTGAAGGACAGATAGGAGTTTCTAGTTAGTTGGGAGTGGGGAGGAATGTTTTGGGTGATTCCTTATGTCTGTAAAGGCCTTATGAAAGGAGGGAGCATGAATATTTGAAGAACTGCAAATAAGACTATAAGTAGTTGGAACACATAGAAGGAGAATAATCTGATAAGAACATATGCTAAGATCTGGTTCTCTATCTTATTTATTAACAATGGGAAGCCATTGGTATGTTCTATTTTTATTTGAAAATTTATTTACTTATTTGATAGAGCAGGAGTGGGTGGGGGCACTGGGACAGAGGGAGAAGCAGACTCCCCACTGAGCAGGGAGCTTGCGGGGGTGGGAGGCTGGAGGGGTTGGAGGGCTTGATCCCAGGACCCTGATGTCATGACCTGAGCCAGAGGTACCCCAACCATTGGTATATTTTAAGAACTTGGGAAGCAAGGGGTAATGGAGTGGAGATGTGATCATGTATACACTTCTAGAAGAATATTCCACACAGAGTGGAAGGGGCTGTGTGAGGCTATGGCTGCTACGGGATGGGAGTGGGAAGCTGTCATTATCCAGGGGAGGTGATAGTAGCCTGGATTAGAGTGGTAGCAGCAGACATAGAGAGAGGTGATAGTTCTGGCGGATTTTTAGAAAGGAGAGTTGGCAGTCTTTGGTGATGGACTGGGTATGTGGTACATGTGTGCGTGTCTGGGTGGGGGGGCTGGAAAGGTCCAAAATGACTTCCACATCCTTGGCTGGCAGAACTAGCTGAGTGTGGGAACCACTCACTGAGAAAGGAAGCAGGAGCAGGGACAGATTTTGTTGGAAGTGGGAAGTGGAAAGTCATGAGTTGTTCTTGGACATATTGAACTTAAGGGACTTTTGCGGTATTTTTCTTCCTTTTTTAAGATGGGATTTGAAGTTAATTTATAGTATAGATGAGAATCTTTGACTCAGTATTTGGAGCCTGTGGAGTCCCCACCCTGGTTGCTCAGCTTCTGTTCAGATCTGAGAGGGACTATTTCAGGGCTTTGGGGGACAGCCACGCTTAACTTCCAAGGCTATTTATGACATGGACAGTTTACATTTATAAACCTTGGTTTCCTCTCCTGTAAAGTGGAAGACTCATTGAGATGATATATGTATTAATTCCTATGGCAGGAATCTGGCCTTACCTTGAAGTAGTGATTCCATAGGCAAAGCAGTTTGCATGCATGACTCAGGAAACGTTTGGGGGGATTTGTGTACACCCACTTAGGTCAGGGCTATTTCTCTATCGCATTCCCTGGTCCTCAGGGATTTGTGACTCTATGCTGCTCAGGAAAATTCCATGCCAGGAGATAGCAGAACCCGTCAGCCTGCTCACCCAGCACCTTCTCCAAGACAGACAGGAGTGTAGTCCCCAAAGGGACTGTTTGAGGACATCAACTGATTACATTCAATTTCTTAAGTTGGATGGTGGTTTCATGAGTATTCATTATCATGCTCTCTAACTTACTTAACTATTCTTCAGCTTATTTTGCGTGGATCAAATGTGTCAAAGTAAAAAATGCAAAAGGAAAATAGAAGAAGAAAAAAGAGTGTAGTCCCAATAGGGCCCCTCTCTGTCGAATTTTTCTTCAGTTTATCTTTCTTTCTCCCAAAGCTGTGTCGCACAAATATATACTCTGGTTTTTCCATTCACTTTACCTTCGTTTTGTTTTGTCAATTCCAATATTCGTCTTTTCTAATCATTACCCACAGTGTGTGGGTCACCTTGTGCAACATCTGGCACGTAGAAGCTGTTCGACAATCATTCACTCCTTTCTCAGCAGAAGCTGGGTGTCCTGCATTGACAATGACTTTCTCTGAGGCTCTAATTGCTCAAATCTGAATAAGCAGTTAAGTCACCTTGGGGAGCAGAACTTTCGTCCCCCAGTTGGTCTGACATTCATGTGAGATCCTTTACAGTTGGTAGAAGATCTTGAGCCCTAGTGAGATTCTGCTGGAAACTGGGATCCCTCTAGCTGTTTGGCCAACTACTAGGCTTCAGAGATGTCATTGGATTTCAAGGCTTCCAGGGATACAACATGGCTGGGTTTAGGAGAGATTTTTTTTTTTTTAAGATTTTATTTATTTATTTGACAGAGATAGAGACAGCCAGCGAGAGAGGGAACACAAGCAGGGGGAGTGGGAGAGGAAGAAGCAGGCTCCCAGCCGAGGAGCCTGATGTGCTCGATCCCATAACGCCGGGATCACGCCCTGAGCCGAAGGCAGACGCTTAACCGCTGTGCCACCCAGGCACCCCTAGGAGAGATTCTAATGTGCTCCCCTTGGAAGACGACTTTGGCCATTCTGTATGGAGCATGGGTTCCAGACCCGTCTTTGGCTAGAGAAAGTTTCTCCAGAGTCTTTATGTAACTATTAATAATGAATGCTGAACTCACCTCTGTTCACTCAGTATATGCTCCTGATGTCAATTCAGTTCTGCTTTTTACATATCTTATTAGTATGGGAGATTGGAAATGGCTGTAGCTTTCTCATTCTTATCAATGGGAAGGTACTAAATTATACATTTTTATGTAAATCGTGCTAATTGGACACCATGCACAGAGCATTTGCATGTTTTCTCAGGTATTAGGCCATGGGAGTTTGTTCTTGCTTTTTAATTTTGGAGAGTAGGGCTTCAACTGGGAAATATCAGATACGCAATTCAAATATGTTTAGCAAATGATTTACCGAAGCTTCGTTTCTTGACCCTACTCTTGCTCTTTTCCGTTAATGCGAGAAAATATGTTATTCCATAGGAAATTTTAATGTGATACTTGTCATTTAGTCTCAAAGCAAATAGAAAATCTGCTTGTAGCTTTGTGCTTCTCACTAGAATGATTTTTTTCAACCAGAAGGATATTCTGAAATCGGAGTTTGGCCTTTTGAATACTGTGGGATGCGCAGGGAGAAGACCCTGCTCGGTGTTTTCCCAAATCCTCCCCCGATGGCCGAGCCGCACGCTGCTCCCATCTGCCCACATATTTCTGAGCGAGGGCTTTACAGAACCGCGGCTGCAGAAGTTTTCTTTTTATACCAATCTAAACACCAGGTTCTACTAAATGCAAATGTGATGCACATGATTGGAGTGATATCATTTTATTAAAACTCTTCTCATAACCTAGCTCTACAAGGCCTTCTGTTTCTATTATAGCTCGGTTATTGATGCTAAATAGTTCAGCAAATCGGGTTGTTGAAGCGCATCTGCCGTGCATTATTCATTAAGCATCTTTCACAATTCAGAGCTGTCTGTTGCCTAAGCCTGGAGTCCCCGTAGCACCGCTTCTCCGGGAGTGAGCTTCCTTCGCGAGTCGAGAAATGGAGGCCCCGGCACATCCGTCAGGCCAGCACTTGGTTCCACTGTTGTCCTCGAAATGTAGTGCATAATGGGGAAAAGGTCTAATTAATGTTCTACAGTAATGTGTCTGTTTATAAAGAAATAATGTACTATAAAATTAAGGGACGTATAGGGAATGTACCTCCTAATGGCAAGGCTGGCATTTTAAGTGATCAGTAAATCACTTAAATATTAAGACTTTCTTGAACAAGGGTAATAAAAGGAGACATTTGGAAATGGTAGCTACTGGTACGTACAATTATCTAGTAAATGAAACATTTTTATTGTGGTCACAGCGTTAATCACATTGTAGAACAGCCTGATCAGGAAATGTGAGAAGTGGTGTCTGAATTTTTTCATTTCTGACATGATTCACTTCCACGTGAGTCTGTAAGACCCAACTATTTAAGCCGGTGCGTGACTTTCCACAGAGGACAGCCGTGCTTTCGTTTCCTGAGCAATTGTTTGTGAAACTGCTGACATTGCTGCTTCCCAGGGTTAAACCCTTCTTTATTTGGACCAAGGTGTCTAGGCGTGTGACTTTTTCAGCTCCCTCCCTCTGGGCTTGTCTTTTTAGCTCTTGGGAACAGAACTGTATTCTCAGGTGCTTTGTGTTCCCCTGACGGGGAAGGGGGGGGTTCTCCCACTTCTGGCTTCTGCAGGCATGATCAGTCCTAGGGGGTCTTGTCGGCCCAGTCTTTGGAAGATGATGTCCCATTGCTTGGAAGGAAGAAGCCTGAGGGCTAACCTATACACCTTAATGTTGCTCAGGTGTCCCCAGAACTCTTTTGCACTCCCTCTTGACCAGCCTCCTTTGATCATAGAGGTCACATCCGGAGAAAGTGAATGAACTGTTGGGTTTTCCTCTAAAGGTTCAGGCTTTTCCATTTAACTCCTCTTTTCTGGCATAATACGATTTGATCATCGAAATCTTCTACTTTAAAGACTTTTAAACAACACGCTTCCCGAAGCATGGTGTGTATGTGTGTGTGTGCCCTTTCTCACTAATTAAAATAAAAATTAAAAAAGGAAGTTAATGAATGGTTATTTTAAATAGTTATAATTAAAGAACTTGGAGTCTCCACTCTTTGCGTATCATGCATGATTAAGAATAGTCTGCAAGGGGCGCCTGGGTGGCACAGCGGTTAAGCGTCTGCCTTCGGCTCAGGGCGTGATCCCGGCGTTATGGGATCGAGCCCCACATCAGGCTCCTCGGCTGGGAGCCTGCTTCTTCCTCTCCCACTCCCCCTGCTTGTGTTCCCTCTCTCTCTGGCTGTCTCTATCTCTGTCAAATAAATAAATAAAATCTTAAAAAAAAAAAAAAAAGAATAGTCTGCAAAATGGAAATAGTTTGTAAAGTGTGAAACCAGTAATAATGCATTCAAGATGCTTTAGAAAGCATCCGTTTATACTTAATCTTTTGCTAGGCAAATATATATGTGAGATAGACCGTCTGGAGAGGGCTTTGAAAAACAAAATTGTCAATTCCAAGATGTTGTGCTTAATGGATTGTGGTGTCTGAATCCCAAATCTCTACTGATGAAAATTTGGCAGGTTGGGAAGTGAGATGAGGGTTTAATGAACAAAATCTAATCGAAGAGATGGAAACACTGTTCCTCTTAAATACAGAGAAATTAATGGCCTGGAAAAGGCATAAACAGTTTCCGCAGTGGCAGAGTGATTTCTGGAACGAGGCGGACAGAGGCTGGCTGGTTGGACTTTGTGCCGGTCAGTCAATGACTGCCCTCCGCTGGACCTGCCCAGCGGGAATGATCATGCCTGGTGGGTCCAGGGCAGATTCCTTGCTTTAGTTTCTATTGGTGCTCCTATTGGTGTTCCAGGACCCTGCAGGGAGGGGCTTTCGATTGGCTTAAGGGCCAATGGATGTTTGTTTCTTTAATTTGGTAGAACAGCATGTAATCAGGACCTTTCTTACTGCAAGCTTGAGTCGTGAGGACACAACCACTGTTGGAAGATGGGGAGTTAGAGATTTCAATCAGTGGGAAAAGGTTTCTCTGACAACCAGTTAATTTTCTGCTCTAAATTCGGGTCAAATTTCTCTTCTAGTATAAGTTAACGAAATCTCTAAGAACTGCCTCTAGTTGGGATTTAGTTATGTGCCAAGCCAGTTGCTAAGGGCAACCAGGGCAGAGGCAGTTAATTAATTAACCTCTGTCACTGTGGACAGGTTAAGCCACTGAGTTCTGGTTCGAAAGCAGACGGGCAGGTGGGAGTGCTTTGCCGCTCTTGGGAGAACAGCCTGGACTCCACCCCATGCCCTCACTTCACCTCCATTTCCTGGCAGGAAGCTAGTAACTTGTTGAAGAATCAGTGAGGGAGGAGGATGAAGAGGTGGGGCACTCGGGATGAACTGAGGATGAACTCAGGACACTTATGGAGGAAAGATCCTTCAAAGGGAATAAAACAAAGCCAGGAGACAGAAATAAGCTATCGGTTAGTACCTAGAGGTGGCCACAGGGCTCTATTATCTCTGTGTGTGTGTGTGTGTGTGTGTGTGTGTGTGTGTGTGTGTTGTGGGGTGGTGGGTGAGAGCTGTGAAATTTCTGGACAGTTAAGAGTTAATTCCAGAGCTGGCAGTGAAGAGCACACAGCACTGTGGGGTCCAGGTGAGTGGGGGGCCCTCTGCCTGCAGTGCTAATTGCCATCAAAACAGTATCACAGGATGGCAGGTGAATTTGCTCGAGAGAGGAACAAAGTAGAAACACTGGGGGCTTTGAAGTTTTAACTTAAACCAAGGAAAAAGCAAGAGCAGAGCGTAAGGGCTTGCTTCCAAGTTAACATTTAGAATTAATTAATATGAATTATAAAGAAGATGATGACCAGCAGTCCTGGGAGCTGTTGGAAATGTTCTGTATCTTAGACTTCAGACTTACTTTTTAAAATGTTTCTCCAGAGAAGAGTTATTTTTATATTTGAAGTTTGCTTTAATTTTGCTAAGGATTTCTTGTTTTTAAAAACAAGTAGAAATTTCTTGATATTAAAATGTATTTTGCTGCTGTTACTGTTAAAATACGTCTGTGGCATCGCATTGGCTCCCTTTGAACGATGAGACTCAGGATCAGCTATGTTCAGGGCAAAATGGGGGGCAGGCAATTTTATTCCCATAGAATCTGGTCTTGCTTCCTCTACTGACTGGAGAATAATTATAAAATTGCTGGAGAATTAGGAAAGGGGTAAGAGATGGAAGTGGATTGTGTGTGTGTGTGTGTGTGTGTGTGTGTGTGTGTGTACCTACTAGAAGTAAACTCTGTATAGCAGGGAACGTGCAGTCTGGTCCACGGCCATATTCTCAGTTTCTGGCTTATAGCAGATACTTGACAAATAGTTCTTTACACCCACCTACAAGGCCCTGCATGATCTGCTCCATCCCTCTGCTGACTACGTCTTTGTCCTCCTTTCCCACTTTTTTTCCTACTGCCCATTCAGCATTAGTCACATTTTCCTTCATAATCCTTATAAACCCCAAGTCTACTCTTACCGCAGGCCCTTTGCACTTGCCATTATTTTAGCTGGAATCTTCCTCCTGGATTTAGAAATGGCTCTTTTTTTTTCACTTTTAGGTTTCCGTTCAAATTTCATCTCATCAGGGAAGCTTCCCAGACCCTCTATTTAAAATAGCAGCCCCATTCCCACGGCCTTCCTTGTTCCTCATCTCAGCTTTATTCTTCTCCTTTGCATTTATTAACTCTGGCATAAACACACACATATATCTGGCTTGTTGATTGGTTTGTATTTCCTCACTAGGATGTAAACTTAACGGTTGAAAGGTTTTGTTGTTTTGTTCACTGCTGCTTTTTGGGACCTAGAACAATGCCCGGCACAGAATAGATGCCCCCTAAATTTGTGGAATGAATGAAATTTCACATATTATTTTGACTATTCCTACACATATTAATAGTATAGGAATTGTAGCTCATTATTTTTCTACTTCATTCACATATATAGGTTAAAACAAATAATTTCAGTGGGTTTTATTCCAGAAACACCTTTGACAAGCTGGAATGGTTATTTCCATGAATATTGCAAAATGGATAATTACTTTGAGAATTAAAAAAAAAGCGATGCAACTTAAAATACAAAAGAAAGTTCAGGATCAAAATTTAACTTCCATTTGCTAGTACGGGGTCAGAGTCAATTAAAAAGCATGACCGCCTCTGTCCCCCCACAATGACTTTGAATGCTTTAAGGTTCGCAGCCAACTTTCCTTGTTGCTGCACTGGTTATAACCCTCAGACCTTAGCGTGGAGTCAGAGACCTGCGATCTGGACTCTCCAGCAAAACACTGCTTTTTTAGATCTCAGGTGGGAGACTTTCCATTACTACCAAAGTGACACCACGCTCAAATTTTAGATGGTAATGCGTGAGAGCTGAAATTGCAAAAAAAGAAAAAAAAAATTCAACCAAGAAGTGATTCTTTTGTGATATGCAATTTCCTGAAAATATCCAGAATTAAAGGGAATAAAACTGCTACTTACCATTCTTTTAAACAAAATCTCCCTTTTAAAAAATGTAGGAGGTTGCTTTTGTTTGCTTAATTTTGAGAGAAGCTTTCCCTAATACAATTCTTTAAGGAAGTACATGGATTAAAAAATAACAGTAACATGTTCTCCCACAAAATAATCTGCTTCCCAGTAAACAACTCCTGGGAACAGTGGTGAATAATAGAATCAACCTTTGAGGGCAGGGTGACGGACTCACAGGCACCGTGTGGATAGACATCAAGATGCTTTAGCTCTAAGCGGTGATTTTGAAGTAAACTTCTCTGCATCTCATCTGATATTTTGCTCTTGGCGGCATTAGCCCAGCGAAAGTAGTGACTGCTCCCCCCCCACCCCGCCCAAAGCTGACAAAGGAACATTTCAGAGAGGGAAGCTAATTTATTCTGACTGCTTGTCAAGCATCAGCCTAACTAGCCTCATCTTTTTGCCCTAAAAGGTGCCAGATTCTAACCTCTGCTGCTGTGGCATCGGCATTAAATAACAAAATGGCAAAGCAGCTCCTCTCCGGAGGAATGTGCATTAGGACGGCACCATTAAGAGCAGGGAGTACTTAAAAGCAGTGATCTTTTGAAATCGGGGGCCAGAGGGTCAGCTATGTTGACCTTCATTTCTCTCCTATTAGCAAAAGACATTTTTCTTTTTAATTCAAAATGACTTATCAGGAGAGTGACCGCATTTTCTAACCTTTTATGTATGTGACGCAGCACTCGTGAGCGTGTTGCTGCTTGAAGCGTGTTTGCAGCAATAACGTCCAGTCATCCTTCCCATGACTTTCTTCACAGAGGGCTTGATGAGTATGTTTTTTGACGTTGGGGGGGGGGCGGTATGTGTGGGGGGCTACAGATTTGGGAAGTTTTCTGTTAGCCATAGGAAAATTCTTGGGTCATGAAAAAGATTTTTTTGGCTGAAGTTTACTCTAATCAGCCTGCCTATGCTCTCCAACCAGCCATCTCAAGGGGCTGGTTATGTGTCCCGTGTACTGTCTGGTGTTGGGATGGAGGGTGCGGGATCTAACGGCAGCCAGACCTTGCAAATGACCTTTCAGAAAAGGGTGCTTTAATGAGCAGATAACCGCTGTGGGGAGTTGAGGCTCATGGCCATGGGGAATCTGAGTGACATTGTAGAAAAGTTGGCTTCAAAGTTGTCCCACATGAGAGGTGAGGAAGCCGATTATCCACTAACTGTCCACCTGTCACTGGTTGAGGGCTATTCCTGGGGCTACCAAGTCCCCAGTGCTTTCGGCCTGTCCTCTGTGAGGACCAAGTCTCAGGTGGGAGGTACAGGTGCTTCCAGTAGGAAGCTGTTGGACTGGCCTGTGGGAGAGTGGTGAGCTCCGAGGCAGAGCCCTCTTGTTCATCATGTATGTTCCATGTGTGTTTCATGACAGCATGAGGACTGTTTTGAGTTTCCCACCTGGTGCCTGGGGCAGGGACATGGAGTTTCACTGGAAAACAGATCGCCTTTTACGTTTACTTTATTCTAAAGTATATAACACGGACGTGGCGGAGAAAGAGAGCTAGCACAGGAGACTGGGAAATGGCCAAAGAAGTCGAGGGCTGTCTGGATGGGGACAGAGGGATTCAGAAAGCAGGTGCAGGATCCGGGTCTGCATGGGGCACTGGAAAGCTTATCAGGGTGCGGTCTACATCAAGACTTCGACTTAGTAGGAGCCCTCTCCTTGTAAGGGGCCATGGTCAAATCCTTCATTCTGTTCCTGGGATTCTGTACCTTCAACTCCTTTACCTGCTTCACAGAGATGTTAAGATAATAAAAGGAGATAATAGATTTGAAAGCACTTCTGAAAAGAAGTACTTTTTTGGAGAAGGCTACTATTTAACTGTTGAAAATATGTTATGTTCAAGTTAAAATTGTTCAGAAGAGCTTAGTGCCTTTAAAAAGTGATTGCTGCCGGCCACGGCCATTTTGATGGACAGTTGTTGCCTCCCAGCAGAAGGGAGCGGAATCATCAATTTCCATGGTGTGTCTGATGACCTGTGGCCGGAAGGAGAACCTCGGGGGTGATTGGGTGACTCTTATCTCAGGGAAAGCTGGCAGCTTGGGAACAAGGGGACCCGAGAGGAATGTGCTCAGGCGACAGCAGGAATTCATATCCCTGCCTGATCTGGAAATCCATTTTGATAAAGTGAATAGGACAGGGGAGCCGGGAATAGAACTGCAGGGGAAACAGTTTCTTGTTGCCGTTAGAAGTGGGTGGAGAGGAGAGTTCTCACTCTTACTTTTGGCAGGAAAGCTTTAGTGTTCTAGTTGATGGTTCGAATGCTTTGATGCCTAGTCCGTTGGGCACTTGAAGGGTGGAAGCTGGATGTGGATAGGTCCATAGGGTGGTCCTAGCGCGCCCCCTCTAGCCCATCCACTTCTCAGGGGCCCTCCGGGCAATGTATGGGGCCCCTGTGCCCCAGCCTAAAAGACCAAACTCTGTCCCTTTTGTAAACAGCTGCCACCAGGGCTTTCCACACCAGGGAAGCATAGCCTGAGTAGGGAAGGTGGCCCAGGAGAAGAGGGCCACACAGGCCCTGGGGATGAGAGTCTCCCATTTGGGCAGAAAGTTCCTGGGCACTAGAGTATTGTCTAGAAGGAGGGAGGCAGGCCTGGGTGAGAAAGTCCTTTGACCTCTTGGACTCTTCACCCTATGGGGATTGGCACACCAGGAGAGGGCCAGACAAGGGGAGGATCTCCAATGTATGGGACCCAGGACAGAGGTTGAACTGATCTGATTTGATATCGGACTGACTTTGCCCTTGGTAGTTAAAGTTTTAAAAAGTCATGAGCAGGCAGATTAACAGTGAAAGCCCCTAACTGTCCAGTGAGGGATAGAATGGCAACTCCAGGAAGCTGCTTATAGGAGGAGAAAGGTCACTCAAGGCAAACCCTCCAAGGGGTCACCGTGTGACTCAGAGTAAAATCATAGTTTTTGCAGTGGCTACAAGGCCATGCCTGATCTGCTACCCATTTGTCCCATGACCTCCTTGACTTCATTTACTTCTCCTCCACCTCTTCCAGCACATTCTGCCTCATCCACGCTACCCTTCTTGCTGCCCTTCAAGGGTGCTGGGCACGTTTGCATCAGCTTCCCTTCTGTGTGAAATGCTCCCTGAGAACTGCCTGTGGGCTCTCTTCAAATGTCACCCTCTCCATCACCTGACCCCACCAGCCTGTTTAAAATTGAACCAGGCGCCCTGATTCCCTATTCCTCTGTCTTCCACTTCCCTATGTATCAGGTAATAATTTACTTACAGATTTTTTTTTTTTTGTCTGTTTCTCCCTTTGGGAATGTAGACTTCAAGAAGGCAGGTTCCAGCCCTAGCAGAATGCTGGGCACACAGTAGGTGCTCAATAAATCTTTGTCCAATGAATGAAGTACCTGGAGTAATGTAAGTAGCAAACCGTGATGGAATTCATGAACAAAGAAAGATCATCAGAGTTTCTTAAAAGGTATGGGATTTATAATTTCTTAAAATTCTTGCTGCATGTAGAGGGATAAGATTGAGATATTTAAATGAAGGCTTTTCTCTCTCACTGTTTTTCTTGTGGCTTCATGGGCCTCACTTGGTGGGCAGCAGCATTATCCTGAGAAGGCAGATTCCGACCAGAGCAGGGAGCCCAAGGACTCCAGAGGAGGCTCCTGAAATCGAAACCAAAATCCTGTGAGAAGTGAACCTTGAACTGTTTCATGGAGATTGGGTTGTGCACATTCTGCCTCTTTTCTCTCCATCCCTTTTCGTTCGTTCCTTTCCTCTTTGCTCTGCTCTCTGTTCTCTTTCCTTTCCTCCTCCTTCAAGCTTGGAGCAAGGCACTGTGTGAGGCCTGTGGGACTCAGAGAGGGATCAAGGGCAGTTCTCAGGAGCTGATGGGTGGGTGGGGGAGATTTCCGTGGGAGGAAGGAAGTCATTTCAGCAGGATGTAGAAAGTGCGATCATGGACGTACACACAGACATCAGCCCGATGGGCAAGTGACTGGCTGCCGGGGGAGCACTGGGCTACACGGGTAGAATTCTACACATTGGAGCTCTGCAAGAATGTACAGTTATTGTTTAGAAATTCTGAAATGATTTTACATCTGAAAGGCAGTCTTTGGTTATTTAAAAAATTCACCATCTTTTGGCCCCAATTTCCCATCCATTATCTCTCTGTCTTTCTATACACACAAATATACTGATATATACATTATCAGTTACACAATTGGTAAGGATATTATAAACATGCCAGCACCACCGATAATTATAGCAACTACCATGCATAGTGCCAAGCCCTTGGCGTGGGTTATCTCATTTACTCCTGTAACCTGTGGAGGCAGAAGACTCTGCCATTATCCTCATTATTGAGGAAACAGAAGCGTCGTGAATGAGATAGCACACAGGGACATCAGTATTTGAAACTTTCTGATTTAGATTGTCCGTGTGTCCTTCCCACATCACCAGTATGGGTCATAAATAAATTTATATTCTAAGATGTAGGGGAGACACATGTGCCAAAATATGCTGCTGGGAAAGTGACAAAATCAATAAGCAGCAAATGCATGCATTCCAGAGAAATGAAAAACTCCCACGATTGAAGAGGATTTAGTGACTACTGCTTGTATCTTCAGTGCCGTGTAGAACTTGCCTGTGACTTCCTGTCATGAACAGAAACATCTGTTTTATAATAGTGCTCACTTTCCTTAAAGTACTTGATAGAATTGTCAAACTTTTATTTGACGGTTTTAGAGAATTTTAGTGATAGAGAGTTAAAAAAATGGAGTCACATCTCTGCTGGCCTGGTATGGTGGGGATTTCGTTGTAGCACTTTATCGACGAGCTTTAATCCTGTTATCTAAGCACATCAGCTTTGTGGTTCTTACATCTTATTCCTATTGAATTGTGGTAATGGGGTAGTGGTTTCAAATACTTTCCAGTTATTCCCATGGTACTCTGTGCTAGCCAAAAAAGCTTGAAGAGACACATACTCTTTTCAGTTAATATTTCGCAAAGCCTTGTGATTCACATAGCACTTCGATAACCAGATAGTGATTTCTAGTCATGGAGTTTTGAGACATCTTAGATGACCTCCAGTTACCTGCAGGGATGCAAAGAATTTACATTTCTCTAATGAAATATACTAGAATTTGTTTATTGTTATTTTTAACATAGAATGGATTATCTGTATCTGGCTAACTAGTGGGGGACCAGTGGTCCTTTTTGCTTTGATTATAAGTAGTTTTGGCCACTATTCAATGTGCCCACTGCCACTGGTGTCCCTGTATACCTGAGCTCCATAATATTTTCAGTAAGAACCCAAAATATGGGACTTCACTCAATGGGTTTTATTCTGTGTGTCTTTGTACTTCTGGTTTCTATTATTCATCGTGTTGCTTACTAAATAGTAATTTGTAACCCACTGATGGAATCAAGACATGTATATTAGCCCCATTATAGAACTTTCTTCAATTCCATCTCATTCAGTTCCATTCAGTTCTCTGCTTTGAGCCGCATATATGTGTGTCTTTAATTGGAGTCACTGAAGGTTCCTGTTCCCATATTATCTTACCTGTAACAATGATAGGCTCATCAAAGATTGTGTAATAAAGTGGTTCCGTAGCGGCAACATAGGTCTATCCAATGGGCATGATTCTGGAGAAAATAGAATTTTCAGAAGTAAGCCCGACTGTCTTAAAAGTAGATCAAGACGTAAAGCAGAAGCTCCCTGAGAGCAGGGGCCATTTCTGTCCCACGCACAATTGGAGCCTACGAGGTGACAGGTAGTAGGTACTCAGGGTGTTGGAATGACAAGCTTGCTTATGAAAGTGGTGTAGCCTGATTTCAGAAATTACTTACCACTCTAGATGTGAACCTGGACCCTCACATGGGGAGAGGAAGCCAGTGAAACTGGACTGACTTCCTAAGGCATGGATAGCGGGTATGGCAGCCAGTGCGGATCTGGGTTAGGTTAGACGTAAGTTTTCACTCACTCTTTTCTTACTCTATTCATTGTCATTCTGCTCTTGCCATGCGGGGCTAATCCAGAATCATTTGTGATTCAGTACTACAGGCAAATACATTTCAAAGTTTCTCCTTAGAGTAAAACCTTGAACTTCCTCTCATATATTTCAAATTTACATCTCAAAACTCACTGTGAAGTGACTGCTTCACTTCTGGACTCTGCCCAGTGCCTAAAATAGTGTAAAATAGTGTGAGTGCTAAAAATACCTGTACTCTGCCGAAGAGAGTTTGCAACATTCTCAGTAGAAGCTTTAAACTTTTGCTTAAAGGTTAGAGAAAGTTGGCTCGATGGCAAAAGCAAATTTATTTAAATACCATTTTTACACTCGTTTCATAATAGTAACATTTTATCTTTTTTACAATGATTTATAGGCACTGGAGCAGAACAGGGGAGTCAGGGAAAAAAGCAATTAATGAATAAAGAAAAAGTACCAATAGTGAAGGGGAAAAAAATCTTTGGAAAGCCAAAGAAAAGAGAATAATTGATGGTTCCATTTTAGCTTAATGTTATTTCTGGATCTCTTTTATAATGTGTTATTTACTGCATAGTTTATAGTTGACAGAAAATAAACAGCATTTGCAACATAATGTCTTTGGCTTTGCCATGTACTTGCTCATCCCAGTTGCCTGTCACGTTAGAACTTCAACCAACATCCGTCAAAGTCTTCTGTGATGGAGTCTGTTTTTAATAAGCCCAGCACTATAATTACCTTATTGCAAAGTTAAAGCCAAATGACACTTATGATGAAGGTTTCATGGCTAAACAATAAAGTCAGTGAAGCATATGCATACCAACTGTCAGACAGGAAATAGCTGTTCGAGGATTTGTTTCTTTATTGCTTGACGAGGGTCACTTCATTTGTACTTGGAAACTTTGCCACAGCTATAACAGGGAGCAGAGAAGGAGAATGAGTCACATGGAGGATAACTTAGAAAGATACCATTATTAATAGATTTTTGGGAAGATTCATTAGGGAGCATTTGTGCTCAGGAACATCTGTGCTAGGTGTTTGCACAAGTATTTAACTTAAAACTCCCTAATAAACCAAAGAGTTAAAGCACTGTTCAGATTTCACATGCAAAGAGACTGAGGCTGTGAGGCCACCCAGCTGATAAGTGATAAAACCAGGCTGTGAACCCGGTCTAGATTATTCAGAGTCCCATGTGGTTTTCCTTGGTGTTACAGTTGCCATACGTAAAGTATCTGGGCTCATGCAGTCCAGATTGTGGCCTGCTTGGGAATGGAATGTGGTTTAGACATGTCCACATACTCAGTTACTGAAAGCGGGAAGGCAGAGAGACACTCAGATGAATGATCCTCTTCTGTATTTTATGGCGCAGATCCATCTCCATTTTACATTATTTGAAGTTTTACATTTTTGTGACAATCACAATCAGTTGTGAATTGATGTATCAGTAAGTATCACATACACGTCGCAGCATCTTTCATCAAAGAAGCTCTGGAAGTAAATGGAGTCTTGCTCTCATCTTAGCATGTGTGGAGGATGATGACAGAAGGGCACTGTGTCTGAAAGCTGAAGAGCATCACTTTAATTTAATGGATGGTACAAAATGAATTTTTGGATCGTTTGTCTTATTCAGAGTTACCAGGCTACTAAATCTGGGCTACTTTTTTCTCCATCTCACAGCAGAAATTTGGGGCTTTATTCCTACTCTTCTCTTGAATTACTTCTGGGCAATGGTAAGAACAGCAGACTCTTTTTCCAGTTCACTTGAGGGTTCACATTGCATCAACCTCCAGAATCGCTCTGCTGGCACATCTGGGATGGAGAGTGCCCTGCAGTGTCTCTCTTTCTCAATGGAGTCCTTCACCTTGGGGGCACCAGACCTGAAATTGATTTACTAAGCAAGGAGGGTATTTTGATTTTCAGGACTGACCCCTACCAAGACAGGATTTCATTTTGTTTTTGTTAAGAACCAATAAAGAGTATAAATAACTTTCACATGGTCAACTCACAGTCACAGCATCACAAAATCTGTGTAAAAGTAAGTTGTATTCAGGCTAGACAAATGAGCAGTCAGTCACTGCCATACTGTCTTGGCAAAGATGGAAACTCGGTGGAAATCGACCTGTTGGCTCTTCGGTGGCAGCTCTGTACAGTGCCTGGAAATGTCCTCCACGGAGCTGTCGAGGACCGTGCAGCACACAAAGGGCAACTAGGAAGTCGGTTTGCAAGTGGGTTGTTTGAAAGCTGGAGCCCTTCCTCACTAGGCATGGTGCTTACCCTTCTCCACTTCTCTTCCTCTCCTTAGTGTATTGTTTCTAAGGTTGGGTTGGGGGGAAGGTCTGGGGATTGGAGTGATCACTGGCCAGGGGAGAGTTGTAGGACTGGTTTGGCTTTCTCCTAGTAAGCTGTGGAGGGGGTGTCTGGCCCTCAGTTTTCTGCAGAGTTCTTTAAAAGGTGGAGTATCTAATGTCTCTGTTATTACCTTTGTCTTGTGCTACTGTTTCTGAGGCAACAGTGTAAGTTCTCAATCAACATTTTGTTATATTCACTTGTCCTACCCAGAGGCTCTGAGGTTTCCTCTCATTTCTATTAAGAATACTAGTATTGTATCTACAATTTCAGATCTGGTCGCTTTTCATGTTCTACTTCTTCCTCTTGTCATGTATGATCCTTTCTTGGTATTAAACTTGCTCACATCCAAACCAGACACACACTCAAGTGAATAGGACCGATTTAGTTAGCAGAGGGAAAAAACATCAATGAGGAGACCATGGGGATGCACCCTGGCCCAGCGTCAGAGGGAGAGTGGATTCACTTCGGTTTGTGCCCAACCATCGCTTGGATTTAAAAATTATCAAATAATTTTGCATGTTATTTCTAATATCCATGCAGGTACAAAAGTAAAACAAGAATGAAATAACTTTATGCAAATGTGTATTATGTGAAGTGATCTACGTGACTACACCAACGACCAGGGATGAGCAGGATGAGGAAAAGCTACCACGAGTGTGGGTTATTTGGGACGGCTTCTTGGAAGTGTGAAGTGTATTTAGGCTACAGAGCACAGAGCGGACCAGAGAGTCCTGGCCTTGGTTGGGGAAGGGGCAAGGGAGACCTGGGTAAAGCAGTGGGACTAAGCAGACCCTATTCTGCAATGCTGTAAGTTGAATTTTAAAACTGTAATAATAATGAGCCTGTAATTACTATTAAAAATAAGATTATGGAGGTCACTTAATACATTCACATTAATGCATATACCTTAAATTTATGGAAACCATTTTTAGTGTCAGTATTAAAGAATATTTCTTAAAGTGTAGTCTTGGATATAACCCACATCAGAATCACCTGGAGGGCTTGGAAAAAAAAAGTATATTTCTGGGCCCTCTCTCAGACTTTCTGGATCTGAATCTCTTAGGGTGGAGCCCAGGAGTTGACGTTTAAAATAATCTCCCCCAGGGGATTCCTATACTCACCAAAGTCTGAGAATCAATGGTATAGAATAAGATAAGTGTCTGTGTACTTTTATAATGAACGTGACCTAGGGAAATGTTATCGTGGAGAAGTCCTGGCTCGTGAGGACTGAGTGTTGCTGATACATGGTTTTTCCTGCATCTAAGAGTTGCCAAAAAGATACCAGTTGGCTGCTTCAGGCAGAGCCTTATGAGATAGAGTCTTCATGAGTTTGGGGCCTGGACCTCAACTTCGCATTTGCAGAAATTAAATTGGATATGTTTGCCTACAGAGAGCCTGACTTGTGCTAATAATTTCACGAGACACTTGCTGATAAACTGGAATACTGCCTTATTGATTTGTGGCAGAAGGTACACCTGACTCAAGAACCAGGACTCCATTGGTAGGCTGTTAGGAAAGGGCACATACATCAACAGGGAACAAAGAGTGCTCCAACAACTGTCTAATTGTTGAGGTGCTAGCCTCCTCCTTTCTCACGTCTGGCCTCTCCTTGAACACCTTATTCCTGGAACCCGCTTCGTGGACGCAGTGCCTGCCACAAAGTCAACACTTAACAAAGAGCTGTTGAGTGAATGGATAATTCTAGACCCAGGGGACCAGCTGGTGGTAAGGCATAGCTACAATGATTCGATGCAGTCGGGGGATTGCTAGCCTCCTCCTTTCTCACATCTGGCCTGTCCTTGAACACCTTATTCCTGGAACCCGCTTTGTGGACGCAGTGCCTGCCACAAAGTTAACACTTAACAAAGAGCTGTTGAGTGAATGGATAATTCTAGACCCAGGGGACCAGCTGGTGGTAAGGCATAGCTACAATGATTCGATGCAGTCGGGGGGTTGCTTTTCTACACACCAGGGATATTTCTGCCTAATGAAGAATGCTCTCTGTGCTGAGCGTCAGGGGAAGCTGACACATTCTCACTTCAGGGGTCTCCTTTCCTTCTTCCCATGCAGACGCCTGTTCTCTGTTTACATAGCTCTATCTCACGTGGTCAAGGTCAGGTCCCAGCGAGCAGATAATCCTTCCTTGATTTGTTTAATAAGTTACATGTCAGTTGTTTGCATGATGTCAACCCCGACCACCTTATTAAATATGAAAAATGTCCTAATCTAATGTAAATAAGTATTCTTTTTAGGGTGGCTTTTAAAATTTCTCATTTCAGAGAATAAAAAATTTCTGGTCTTGTTTTTCGGATATGTTTTATTTGCAGTTTTATATTCACTTGCAACAGATTGTCTTTAGTGTTTTTGATGAACAATTATTTATGCAGGGGTTCTTTTTTTTAAGATTTTTTTTTACTTACTTGAGAGAGAGAGCAAGAGAGATCACAGAGGGACAGGGAGCAGTGGGGCTGCCGGCGGGGGGCGGGGGGAAGCAGACTCCCTGCTGAGCAGGGAGCCTGACTCAGGGCTCCATCCCAGGACCCTGAGATCATGACCTGAGTCCAAGGTAGACACTTAACCGACTGAGCCACCCAGGTGGCCCCATGTGGAGCTTCTTTAAGAGGAGTGATGAGTGGTAGCTGCACAGAGACAGTGTTATAGGAATTTAAAGGCAGAGCAAAAGGACAATGCATGTTCTCTATCAAATACATATAAGTGTATTTACACATAGGGAGAGGCCAAGGGAAGAGAGATTTCAAAAAGGGTGTTTATGAGATAGTAAATGAAGACTGAGAACCGGTCTTTGGGCTTAACAATGTGAAGATCATTGGTGCCCTTAAGCAAGTATTGTCTCAGTTAAGCAATGGAGGCAGGAGCCAAAATTAATGGGACGAGAGGAAAGATATAAAGCAAATATGAATGCCACGAGAAATTTGGCTGAGAAATGAATATGAGATAAAGGTCTATATGGGTGTGAGGGAAGATTTTTTTTTTTTTTTAATCAGAGCAACTTGAGGATGTTTAAATTTTTATGGAGGAAGATTTGAGAGAGCTAGAGAGAGAGAGAGAGACATTGAACATACTGCAGAGAGAAGCCTTCCCTCATGTCAAAATTCGCCAATAGTCATTGTTTCCTGGAAACTTTCTGTTCTCTAGAAAAACTCTTGAGGGTCAGAATTTGAGAACTTTGAAGCAATAGCAATAGTGACTGGGATTTTGCTGGAGCAGAAAAAACCGTCAAGGAGAAGGAGTGACAGCTCTGATAATTGAAGGACTGATTTAGAATTCAAACCTCCATTGTTGCAACTGCAGCGGAGCTCGTGATTATGTTGAGTGGGGCTGTGACTTAGCAGAGCAATTTCATAGTCTTTCATTCCTTGGGGTCCCTGGAACAGTGCTACTGTAAGTATCTCTGCTGGTTTCTGAAGCTTGACTTACTCCATTGAAACCACAGGAAGAATGTTATTTGATTTATGAAAGGAGTTAGCCAGCCATTCACCTAATTTTGAAACGGTGACAGGAATAGGAGGTAAGCAAGGATATTGAACCAGAACTGTACAACTTGCAAGTTCTCGAGATGCTCCAGGAAGACAAAGATGTTTTAATATTTAGAGTCACAATTCATTCAAATGAAGTTAAGAAATTAGTTTTTAAGACAATACAGACTCAATGCTGACAAGGTTTAAGAAGTGGATATCTTTTAAAAAGTTTGAACTATACACTATATGCAAAGCTGTGTTAGCTGCTTTAAATCCTTTCTGGAATGAGAAAGGATATGAAAAAGAAAAAGCATATGTTTCTTTTAAGTTGAAATTACTCCAACTATTAAAGAAAGGGTTAGTTCTACTTAGTAAACTGGTGCGACATAGTTGTGTAGTAATGGTGTAAACACCCAGTTATCTTAAGCTTTCTGTAGGACAGACCCCTATGTATGAGTTAGCTAGGTCTGTTGCTCATTCTCACAAAACTGGAATTAAGGTGTTGGCCATCTGGAGCTTGGGATCCTCTTCCAAGCCTCTTCTGGTTGTGGTTGCAGGACTGCAGTCCCCATTTGCTTGCTGGCTGTTAGCCAGGGCCACTCAGCAACTCAGGGCTGTCTGCCATTGCCTGCCATGTGACCTTCTCCATCCACAATATGGCAGTTTGCTCTTTCAGGACCTTCGAGAGAGCATCTGCTGCAGCTTTGAATCTCCCTGACTTCTTCTGTCTCTGGCCCCTAAACCTTCTTTATAAGGGCATACCTGATTAGGCTAGACTCACCCACACCCAAGAGGAGGGGCACATGAGGAGCCGCCTCAGAAGTATGCCTACCACAAATGGTTCAGAATAATGGATGTTCATGAGGAGGCTGTGTACAGAGGTGTGGGCAGGGTAAAGGGAGCAAAGGAGGGATGATGAAGCAGTCAGAGACTTCCAGAACACTAGCAGCCATTACCAGAACCTGGGGAGAGTTTGGACTGTGAAGGAAAGTTGTGCCCTGGAATGAGGCAGCCATGGCAGAATCTTACACTGAGGCAGGAGGGGAACAGAGAAGAAATCCCCTGTCTTTCTCTTCCCGCCTCTGATCTGTGGATGGCTCCCAGGGCCAAGCTGAACTAGAAACCAAAGTCTCAGAGCCTGAGTCATACAGTCCATAGAGATCAGCCTCACGGGGCCCAGGGGGGCAGAGAAGGTTAGTGAATTGACCATTGCAGTGCTCAAGAAATGGCCGTTGCTATTGTCAAGAGATCTTTGATTTATAAACATATATATAAGTCTAGAAGTATGAGGGGCTGGGCTTCTCTATTAACATTCTATGTGGTCTGATAGGTGAGTCATGATATAAATGCGGGAGAAAGGAACTGGCCAATGTATTGTGAGGAGAACTATAATAATGAGCGACCTCTAGTATACTTCCTTGCACGCAGGAGGTAATCAACATATAGTTGTAGCAACTGGCAATATAATGATGAGATTACACACATTGATAATGATTGGGAACTTATTCCATAAATATGTGCTAAAAAAAGGAGGAAAGCGTAATGTTAACTTACATCAGTACTTAAAAAAAAGAACATTCATATAAAAAAAAAGAAAAATTTGGTGGGTTCTATTGATACATTTTGTGCCACAGAAGAGTGTAGCCTTGTTCAAAGGAGGGAGGCAGGAGAGTGTTTCCCTTTTGGATTTCGCTGACCAAAATATATGATTACGATGACTATATCCATATAGCTTACTGAAACTTTTGAGCAAATTTTGGAATCAGACTTATAACCCCTACAGTAATTATGTTGAACCCACAGCTATCCAGGGAAAACACTCAGAGTTAAGATTAAGGTCTTTTATGAACTCTTTTAGTTGCAATAGTGAAAGAAGCAATATCTATAATACAACTTTTTGGAACTAGAACTTTAAAATTTATACTAATCCTTCCTCTGGCAGAATTTATTTTTCATCTTAATGTGTGAAGAACAAAGCATTTCTGTTTTCTTTTGAAAGTCTAACTCTGCTAAGTCTGTATGTGGTGATAGAACGGGGCAGGGGGTGTCATGTCTTGTCAGTTTTTACCACACTGACAATTGAACCTGGAAATTTAATCATTTACATTGGACGGGATGGAGGTATATTCAGATTCTGATTTTTGTGGGTAACATCTCTTCCTATACATACTAGAAACTGAAAATAGAAATTAGAAAGCTCTTATTATGGGACTGCTTCTTATGCAGTATTTCCAGTGGCTTTTGATTATTCATTGGAGATCAATGAATTTAGATTTTTATCCAAATTAATAATGCACCCGGTGTAGTTAGAAATAAAGGAAATAACACATATTTCACATTTCTTTCTAAATGTGCAAAGTCGCTTAAGAACTTCCAATGTTCCAGTGCCTATAATGCTTATTTTTATGTTCATTTTGCATTGAATAAATTGCCTTAATGTTCTAATTAGCATTTCCATCATATTTGCTAACACACTTTCACACTTATCTTATGCAGTAGAAAACTACCGTCAAACATTCCCCTAAGAAAATGAAAAGATTCTTCATCTGGATACATTTTTCTGATTAATCTGGTAGCAGGGACCTCAGAAGGAACATTGGTTAGGTATTTGGAAGACAGAATAGGAAGTCTGAAGCTTAGAGATGGTCTAATATTATACTAATTTCATTTTTAATATTGGACTTGGAAATTTTTCTGATCTACTCTCTGCTTTGACTACATATATCCATTTATATATTTTAAATTGGCCCAGTGAGTATAAAAATTCCTCTCTGAAATGTTTGTAGAAGGGAGGTTTGTACCAATGAAGGCCATCTGGTATTGTTTGAATACCAGTGGAAAGGTTGCTCTATTTTTATTAAAAAGAATTATTTTACTTCCTTAAAAATTATGAGTAGTTTAAACTAATCTAAACCTTTCCTTTTCTCTTCAAATTTTCATTATTCTTGGATATCTAGTGTGAATAATGAGAATATAATTTTATTTCATGATTAATGCCACTCTACTTCAAACTTTCCCTCAACTTAATGCTAGTTATTCTAGAAACAATGATCATAACTAGCTTGTTAGAGTAATCCAGCATTTTATGGCAATAGAACCCACCACTTCATAACTTAAAAGCCTTACTTTAGCATATTTTTAAGGATGAAAACTTTAATGATAAATGTTACGCTTTTGTTAATAACTTGAAAATAATCCAGTATAAGAATCTCTGTGCTTTTAATTTGTTTTGTATTCTCTTCATCGGATTTCAAGTTCTCCCTGGAAAAACCTTCATCAAAGTAGGTGAGACTATCTCCAGAAGGAAGTGCTACGTTAGTATAATTGGGTAGTTCTCCTTCTTTGTGACTTGGAAGGTGGGGGCAATAGAAAGTAGTGTAATTTCGTGACCTTGGAGACATTGTTTAACTTGCTGCCATTTTGGGAAATTTCTGCCTTATTTTGTGCAAGTCATGTGGCCATATAGCTAGATGGAAGCCTTGTTCTGTGTACATCCTTCGATCGCAAAATGGGAGGGTTACAACTCTTTTGGAGGTGGGATTTATAATCCTCCTGTTCTGAGATCCCACCCCCATTATTTACAGCATAATTTATCTTTTGCCCTCTGGTGGGAAAAAATGTGGTCATGTCATAAAATGGAAGTTGTAATCTTTTGAAAATTGAAGGGAAATTGGGTAGCTAGATTATAGAAAATCCATTTTTTTTCAGGCTATTTAGCTTCAACAGAAGTAATCTATCTGTGGGTGTTAATAAATTATAGTCAGTCAGGATTTAACACCGATATGTATTGTGCAGAGTTAGATTCCTTTAATGTTTGCCTAACTTGTTCTCTGCACCAGAATTTCAGCATTCTGGATGTAATGGGAATGGGAACATGCCCGTAAAGTCCAAATGCAGATGGACTGTTTAGTAACTGTTCTGACCAGTGCTTGACAGTGAACTTCAGTGTTTTCCTGTCGTTCTGATTTCTGGAGAAACAGTAGGCTTCATTGTTTTAGGAATAGCGTCAGGTGCATGATATTTATACTCTCGTAAGTGTGAGGTTTGGGTGGACAATTGACTTGGCTAGCCCTGTATGTATTCAGTAAATTTGTCTAGGATAAGTTTATTTTGATTAGTGGGCTAAAGCTGTTTTATCTTTATGCCCTTGTTGTTTCTGGCATAAATTCTTGGTCAAGGTACCTCTCAAACCGTTAAATGAGTATTTTTCAGTGGAGTCTTGTAAGTTGGGGACAGTGCTCTTAAATCTTCTTGGCTGAGTTGCCATCCATTGAATTACTTGGCTGAGATAGGATCAAAGTCATTTTTTACACCTCAAAAAAGTTAAGTTTTTATTTTTTTAAAAAGAGACTCACTCCAGAGAGTATTTTCAGTCACTGAAAGAGAAGGTCAGTATGTATTTTTCATTTTTATAAATTATTAGCATTGACGCATCTGAGACAATTCTGGAGAAAAAGAAATTCACACTTCTTACTATGAGAAATTATAGCTCTTGCTAAAAGATTCTAATGATTTGTGTTTTTAGTCAGTTTATTGTTATTATAGTTAATCCACCTACTATCTCTGAGAAGTAGGTTAAAATTATTAACCCTGTTTTACAGATTGGAGGATAGAGACACAGTGAGGTTAAGTGGGGCCACAAACATCGCATAGTAAGTCACTGACACAGGGAGGATTAGTCTTGATATTCATGTGTTTTGTTCAGTCCAGAATGTCTTTGATTTTACTTGTAATGAATCACACTATTGTACCCTCAGTTCACATTTGGACAGGAAGCACTGACGTTTGACCATCTTTCTTTTCTCTCTTCAATGATCCTTGTGAGCCATTGAAGATAAACTTTTGTGGTTGTTGAAAGACTATAGCTTCTCTTAATCCTTTGTAAGATATGCATATATTACCCCTTTAACCAACTTTCACTTTCATGTTAATGTTAAAGATCTTAGACAAGTCTGGAAATTAAATTAAAATGTAACCCATTGGTATATTTTAATTGCTAGTCTCTTCATTTCTATGCATATGGAGCCAATGAACCAACTAACCAACCAAGTAATATTTATTGAACATCTACAGACTAAAATTGACTTGTGCTGGATGATTTTCGGCCATAGACTTTCCCAGGTAACTGTTGTGATATCTTTCTCTCAGGTAAGGTACTGACTTACACCTGAGGCGAATTCTGGGTAGTAGCCCAGCCTTCTTCCATTGGTACCAGATGACTTAACTAAGATAGGATCATCTTATAAAATCTTGGGGTTGGAGGGCTTAAATTAGTTCTCACATCATAGAGCTGCTCTTTCCCACCCCCCCCCCCACCCTTGGAGGCACAGCTTATATCACTCAGATAAAATTTGTTCCACTTGACCCTTCACACCTCAAACTCCAGCCATCTGGGAGAAGAGCCTCGAGGATGCTATGCTCTTTTCCTCTCCCTGCGGGCTTCTGTGCATGAGCCTCTTGATGGAGTCACCTCCCCACTCTGTGTTCCCCCCTCTCCGTCCTTTGTCCCAGGCTTACTCCCATTCAGTGTTCAAGACTCAGCCCGAGTGCCCCCTCTTGAGGTGTTTTCCCACCATCTAGCCTAGATCAAGTCCCTTGCCATATGAGCTCCCGCAGCAAACATGCTTTCTTGTTGGTGAAATTCACTGCGCTTCACCCTGCTTGCTGCTGGATAGGAAATTCCGTGGAAGCCACGATCTTGTTTTTCTCATTTCCTACAAAGTGACAAATTCTTAGCACAGTTCCTGAAACATAGTAGATGCTCAACATGTACTGTTTGGTTGGTGGGTTGGTTGGTTGTCTCTAGCAGCATAGGGATGAAAAAAACCGGCAATTAAGAAGCACGTGGGTAGCACTTCCAAATAGAAAAAGAATAAGAGCCTCTCCTGCATCCCAAGAAAAAGGTTGAAGGAAACAAAGCTATTACAGAAATGAAAACAAAAGCAGAGATTGTGATTTTAATAACAAAGTAAAATTTCAGTCAAATACTATTACATGAAGTAAAGCTAGTTCTTTTTAATGCTAAAAGTTGGAATTCACGAGAGACATTAATTATAAATAGTAATTGCATTAAGTAATAGAAGTGTTTCCATTTAGTGAGAACATGGAATTGTGACCATGGTATGAGACACAAACTAGAGGAATATCATCATAATGCAAGGAAAAGAATAAAGAGAGAAACATGGTAAAAGATAAAACAAGTATGGAAATTCAAGCTATTTTTATTATGTATTGTGAATACATAATAAGTATTCTTTTTTTTTTAAGATTTTATTTATTTGACAGAAAGAGACAGCCAGCGAGAGAGGGAACATAAGCAGGGGGAGTGGGAGAGGAAGAAGCAGGCTCCCAGCGGAGGAGCCTGATGTGGGGCTTGATCCCAGAAAGCCGGGATCACGCCCTGAGCCGACATCAGACGCTTAACCGCTGTGCCACCCAGATGCCCCATAATAAGTATTCTTGAAGAATAATACACAAAAATTAATATGGGGCAAATAATCAAAGAAATAGCAGAAGAAACTTGTGAACTAGAAGATCTGAGTTTGGGAATAAAGTTTCATCATAATCTATGTGTAGTTAAAGAAAAGAAAGCTATATTTAGATTTATTCCAGTAAAAAATTTTTTCTTCACATATCTAAGCACATAAACTGAAGGAATAAAAATGAGTTTGGCATCACATTTTTTCCCTCAGAGCACCAAATATCATGTGATGATATTCATTTTGGGGCTAAAAGCGTGGCTTCAGAATTGTGTCTCTCCAACTTGGAGTTCAGGGATAAGGGCAGCAGGAAGACTTTCTCTGATAGGTGAAGTTTCAGAACATACAGCACTTGGAAGAAATTCTACGAGTGAAAACATTTGTAATTCTCCTAAGAAAATTATCGTTTTCTATCTTATATTCCCCGTGAATTATTCAACCGTAGTGTTTTTCTTTTTATGTTGATTGTAAGAATATTAAGAGTCAAGTATATTTGAGGCCCACTGATAAGCCTTAGTGATAAGGTGAGAACTGCTGGTTGTCTATTATGTCTGGTTTCCCTTCACTCTTGTGCGTGATACAACTTTCAGCTGAGTACATGACTGCCTACATAAAAGTTGTGCTTCCCAATCTTCCTTGCCTTGTGTGGCCATGTGAATACATTCCGGTCAGTGAGATAGAGGGAAATTGAGGTGTGCAATTGGAATGCAGGTACAATGAGGAATTGGCCATCTTGAATCATGCAAATCTGGACTATGTGTGAGAGGCGACAAGACCACAAGATAGCTTGGGCTTCTGAAGTTTATGTAGAGCAGACCCACCTTACCTGCCTTCTGAAATTTTATGTGACAGGGAAATTATTTTCTATCTTATAAATTCTTTGCTATTTTATTCTCTGGCACATCAACTGAATTTTAATAACAGATAAAAAGTATATATACAATGCATTTAAATGTCTCGGGGCTAGTTTCAATTCATATCTTTATCATTGTTTTTCTTCCTCTATTTTTATTTTTAATATTTCATCTTATTTTTTGTGTCTTTATATACTTGCTTAAATATTTTAAGTATAAGTAAATATGCTTACCACCTAGTATACTTCCTAATAAAGTTACTGGAAGACATTGTAGATATCCAAGAGATGAATCAAAATTTAGATTTGGAAGTGGGGAGTTAGTATATTAGGATAGAATCAGTATTAAATATGGAAATAGAATAAATAACAATTGTAAATATAGCCAGATTATCTTTTTTTTTCCACTTCCGCTCCCCTTCTTGGGCATGGGACATACGAGGCTAAGGCAAGAGAGGAAGGAATTTGCTAATACAGCCCAAGACTCCCTCTGTGCCCAGCCTTTTCATGCAAGGAGTAAAACACAGGCTTCTCCTTCAAACATCTACTTGTAGGGAAGAGAACACCGCTCCATAAAAATCCTTCATGTTCA
Organism: Ursus maritimus; assembly: GCF_017311325.1. Lineage (NCBI taxonomy): Eukaryota > Metazoa > Chordata > Mammalia > Carnivora > Ursidae > Ursus > Ursus maritimus. The sequence goes on along the minus strand of NW_024426230.1, from coordinate 23,151,417 downwards.
GAAACTCATGACCTTGAAGCCCAGCTTGAATCTCATCATCTTCAATTCCTAGAGAAATCTATAAACTAGCTAAGAATTTTTGTGTTTAAATTTTTTTTGTCATAACCTATCTCCTGTGAAAATAATTCAGTTATATAAAACAAAGACCGTATTTTAAAATCAGTTCCTGGGGGGCGCCTGGGTGGCACAGCGGTTAAGCGTCTGCCTTCGGCTCAGGGCGTGATCCCAGCGTTGCGGGATCGAGCCCCACATCAGGCTCTTCCGCTATGAGCCTGCTTCTTCCTCTCCCACTCCCCCTGCTTGTGTTCCCTCTCTCGCTGGCTGTCTCTATCTCTGTCGAATAAATAAATAAAATCTTAAAAAACAAATAAAAAAAAATAAAATCAGTTCCTGGACAGAGTAAACAAAAATTTATATTATGCTTTATTTCATAGTCCCAAACTGAATCTTTCCTTTCTCTTTCTCAACAGTCCACTATCATATTTTTTTTAGAAGCAATTAACCCCAAGCCTCAAAATCCTTCCTTTAGCAGTTGCTGCTAAAAAACTGGAACTCTGTATCCCATGTCCAAGAAAGATGTAGAAATGAAATGCCTCATTGTCCGCTCTGTCTGATGTTAATATTATCTCTTTACATTCTTTGTTTGCATTTGCTTGATTTGCCTTCCTGTCTGTTTATTTTAATTTTGTAATTTTGTTCTAAAGAGTTTGGCCTTGGCTTTTTATTTTGAGAAATGTTGTCTTTTAATTGAATTAACTGCTTAAGACTAATAGCCAACATCACATTTAATGGGAAAATATGAGTGACTGTCCTAAAATCAGAAGTAAAACAGGACTCTAGGGGCGCCTGGGTAGCGCAGTCGTTAAGCGTCTGCCTTCGGCTCAGGGCGTGATCCCGGCGTTGTGGGATCGAGCCCCACATCAGGCTACTCCGGTGGGAGCCTGCTTCTTCCTCTCCCACTACCCCTGCTTGTGTTCCTCTCTCACTGGTTGTCTCTGTCAAATAAATAAATAAAATCTTAAAAAAAAAAAAAACCCAAAAAACAGGACTCTAAAATCACCATTATTATTTGACTATGTTCTTAGTTTTGGGGCAATGCAATGAATTATAAAATAGAAATAAGAGAAATATTTGAAAATAAAAGATACATATCATCATATCCAGATGGTATGATTTTTTGGTCAGAAAAAACCTAAGAGAACCATTTGGAACGATTATGACTAGTAAGTAATTCCAGTAAACTGGTTAGAAATAAGATAAGAAAATAATGTAAAGTTAATAGTTTTCATATAAACCAGTTATAACTAATTGAAATACAATAGGTAAAAAGTACAGTAAAGTTTCCACTAAGAACAGCCATATCCATTATATCAAAAAAACTTTTTGAGAGTTTCCTATGGACCACATTGAGCTATAATGTCCCTGTCCTCGCGGGCTTAAATTCTAGTGGGCAAGACTAAAATGCACACCTGCAATCACAGTGGAATGTGTTCAGTGCTGGGATAGCGGTAACATGCCAGATGAGGATGCTCTGGCTGGGTTCTAAAGGAAAACTCCGCATTTGGTGACTTTTGATAGGGAAATGTTGTTCAGGTACAGAGAGTGATGATGGGTAATAGTATCAGGGTGTGAAAGAGAAGCTCATTCATTCAATAAGGCAGGGTCGTAGGGTACAGGGAGAGACTGGGCGTGATGAAGGTGGTGAGATAATATGTAGTCAGTTCACTAAAGGCTCTGTAGGCTGTGTTGAAGACTGCAGGGAAATTCCACTTACAACCCTTAGAATCTCGTCTCACCTTCTTTAAGCATTTTGAGGGTGGCAGTCACTCGGATGATATTCTTTCAGGTTCTGTCATTCTGTTCTGAAGATGTTTGGTGTGATGAGGCTGATTGTAGAGTCTCCCTTGCTTTTTGAGTCTGCGTGTATAACCAGGGTAATATATTTGAAGTACCCCTGATTCGGGTGCAGAGCAGGGAGTTTCCACTGCAACAAACTCCTCTCAGAGATGGTTACCTATTGATAAGAGCCTAACAATGAGCCTTGGGCCCTGAAACAAGATGGTCTTTATAGTCAAGAAAGTAACCAATTATTGTGAATCTGAGATCACCTGAAGTCCACCAAAAGCCTAGAAGAGGACTTTATGCAGACCATGTGGTCCCACTGGGGTAAGTGGACTGTGAGTATCTGGGTCTGCCTGATGGCTACACTCTAGAAGGTTTTTGATTAGAGAAGTCCTATTCAGGTCTGGCACTGGGTTTTCACAAAGATTAGTGAGGTATGTTGAGAAACTGATATAGTTCATTGCTTCTGCCAGTTGAAGATAATGAGATTCTGGCAGGGTAGGAACATCATGAGTTTATGTGCATGGTTCTACTGTGGTCAGATATGCCATTAAGGTCTTGTGGCTTGTGAGATTTATAACTTAAAATTCACAAGGGAAATTATCCATCTTACTTGGCATTGAAGGAGCCACTTGATAATAATATTAACAATAGCAGGTAACATTTATGGAACACTTAATATTACTCAGGGTCCTAGTCTAAGTACTTTCCTTGAATCGTCACACCCTTATGAGGTAGATATTATTACTGCCATTCTACTCAACAAAACGATTTAGGCTGGGGAGATAGTGTCTTGCTCATGGTTATACAGGTAAGGCTTCATGGGAGTGTGTTTCAAATCCATGCCTGTCAGATTCCTAAATGCATCTTCTTAATTAGAAAGCTCTACTGCCTCAGGGGGGATTGGAATTTTGAGAAGTGGAATTTTGGTTTGAGTGATTGGTCAGGTTGCCGTTTTCAATTCTACAGAACTTGAACACAACTTTGTTGACCAGAAGGTTTTTCTCTACCCAAGAAATCTTGTTTTTGTCCACTTTTTAATAATAATAAAAAAAACCCCCAAAACCATGCACATGGAGGCCTTGGGATAAGATAGAACTGGTGATTATTTTGGATACATTTGTCTCCATTCTAAAAGGCTTATGTCAGTTGGTCTGGGATAGAAAGGTGGAGTGGGAGGTACAGATGCAGATAGGCAAGTAGTACAGATGTGCGGAACAGGGTCTAAGATGTAGACGTGGCATGGCTGGCAAGGGTCATAAAGGGGAGCTCATGGGAGAGCGCACAGCCTGTCTCGGAAACCAGAACGTGTATTCCTGTGAGCAGATGTTCTCCCTGTGAAATCCAGGTCCTGGATTGAATCGCGCCATTTTTATCAGGTAGAAGGAATCAAAGAATGCACTTGTTCAATAGAACCTCAGTGGTATCTGAAGCTCTAAAAACCTATGAACAAAGCGTTGGAACAGTACAATCTTGGGTGAGAGTTGAACTTGGAAGCTGGCGAAGGCAGTAAAGTAATATACTAGGTACAGAAGGATGACTTTGTAGATCACTGAGCAGTCTGGCAATTTTACCCAGTGCACACTTTTATTAGGTCACCTGTGTCTGTTGTGGATTTTGCCTTGTCATGACTGGAAGCCTGCTGATGTCTTTATCAGGATGCGCCCTAAAAATGTAGGAAGACTATTTTACAATGTATCACTTCTTTATTTTAGGTGCAATATTGTTTTGGGCACAGTGTCTTGCTAACTTCCAAATGTTTATCTTTTGAAATAAAATAATAAAATTAGGTTTGGTTTTTAGTAAGGGAAAGTGAATACCACTTTATTATACTTGGCATTAATAAAAACCAAAGTATTGTATTAAAAAAAGCTACTGCATCAATACTATTTCTTTGCCTATTTTAAGTGGAATTGTAAAGTCATTTTGATATACATGTATATATATATATATATTTTTTTTTTTTTCTAAAGGGTAATACTTTAAATGTACTACTTGGTGAGGATAAACTAAACTTACTGTGTCCTGTGTTTTTATGATCTGAAAAACATGTTTTGGGGTCTGCAGGCAGATTTCCTGATAATAACAGCCCATGCTCTTTGAGCTATGACGAGAATACACATTGGCTGGAATAGTTGGAAATGATGGTGGTTTAACTCCTGCTATTAAGTTTAAGACGTCGTCCAGGGTTAGATGTCACTCCTAATGGTGCGATATCTCACATTTACAAGGCACTTCCATCGTAAAGGGTCCCAGAGTGCCTCCTGAGCATATGTCTCCAGGAATGACTATTCTCTGTGTTGCAGCCATTTCTTAGGAAAGCAACAACACCCCTACGGTCGCCGCAGTGTGGTACCCGCCAAGGACAAGGGTGATAACAGTCAGTCAGACCAGACCTTAATTTTAAAGCAACGTAATCTATTTGCCCAATTTGACTGACACACCAATATTAATGTTCTTCAAAATGTTTCAGCAAGCCTGTGATGATGTCAGTGCTTGACTTTTATGTGGCCCCTTATGGAACACTGTCTCTTAACGTCTTGCCAACTTAGTATTTTTATTTTCGGAAGTAATAGTTCTCTCCTCTGACTTAATAAAAATAGATGTTATATGTCCCCTGTAGTTCCCATATGTTCTTTGGAAATTTCTAATGCCCGTATTACCTTTGTTTATGTTTGTGTGGGTTTCCTCATTAGGAAATAATTGACACGTCTGGGAAGGATACCAGAGAGATTTTTTAATTCCTCCCAGATATCTGCTTTTGTAAAGGCAAATGCAAATTAAAAATAAGAGGCTTAATTCTCCCTGTTGAAAATAAAGGAAGAGACTCTTCTCTCTTTTCTTAGAGGATTTGTTTTAGAAAACTTGTTATTTTAAGTTCCTTCTCTGTCTCTTTGAAATGCATGTAAACCTTTGTAAAAACTAAATAAGTCTCCTATCAGTTTTATGACCCAAGACTGTCTTAAGGATTTGGGAATCAATTCTTGTAAATATAATCATCAAGGAAAATAACACCCCGTCTCCCAGTTTCTGTGGGAGGGCAGAGGCTCACTCCAGAGGGTGTCTGCCTCCAAAACTACCACCCCTCATAAAAATATGAGAAATTTATTCTTTCTTTGGATAAAGCCTTCTAGCTAACACAAATGGTCACCTCAATTACCAGGTGAAGCGAGGAGGAACTCTGTGACAGAGGGTGCTGCCAGGTCTTCCTCCTTGACCAGTCACCGTTTATTTTGAGAACGTGTACATAATGGGTTGTATCTAGTTGCCCATATAAAAAGGTGAGATTTTTCTTTCTCTTTGTCATCTTTTACCAAATTACCAGTGATGCACATCTTTTTGTGGTTTAATGCTTGCTTTGTAATAAAAGTGTTTTCTTTCTTTCCCACCTTTGTGGAGAGGTGTTTTTGTTTTGTTTATTTATTTATTTTTAAATGATTTTTTATTATATTATGTTAGTCACCATACAGTCCATCCCCGGTTTCCGATGTAAAGTTCAATGATTCATTATTTGCGTATAACACCCAGTGCACCATGCAATACGTGCCCTCCTTACTACGTATCACCGGTCTGTCCCATTCCCCCACCCCCCTCCCCTCTGAAGCCCTCAGTTTGTTTTGTTTAGGTTGGCAGGAGATTTTGCTTTCAATTCTATTTCCCCATCATCTTCTTTTGTGTTTAGTTGTCATCGGGTGATTAGTAAATTTTTATTAAAATAGCCTAGCGCCGTTGTTAGCCTCACCTGGGTGATGGAAAATTAGAACAGCAAACCTGTGCTGAGGACTCCTGATGAGCTAGGCACGGTTCTATGGGCTTTAATGTATTTTTCTTCTAATCCTCTGAGAAAACCTGAAGAGAGGTCAGTTTAATTTTCTTGTCCATTTTAAAAGATTAAAGAGGTAACTATTTAAACAATAGTATGTTAGTTTTCCTTATGTTCAACTTAAAAATTTTAGAAGATACCACGTAGAGCTAATGTCAGTACTTCCTACATTTTTCTTCTGCAAATCTTTGATTGAGACTTTGACGTTTTCTCCAGTCATCTGCCTCCAAGCCTTAACACCTGCTCAGAATCCTTCATTTCTGCCCCTCTTCTTTATTGGTCTTGGGGGAAGTCTGCCTAGATGGGGAGGGTGGACGTGGGGCGGGAGCTACATACCCATGGCCCTACCATTGCTTGATGGCAACTTAATATGTTATGGCATTAAATTAAAGTGAGGTGAGAGGCTACCTAAGGGAGATTCCTGTTGCTCCTATTCCATCAACATTTGGCCAGAGTCAGCATACCTCTTTTTTTTTTTTTAAGATTTTATTTATTTATTTATGAGAGAGAAAGAGTGCGCATGCATGTGTGTGCAGGAGTGGGGTGGCAGAGAGAGCAGCAGGCTCCCTGCTGAGAAGGCAGCCTGACTCGGGGCTCAATGCCAGGACCCTGAGATCATGACCTGAGCCGAAGTCAGAAACTTAACCAATCCTGAGTCACCCAGGTGCATCAGAATACCTCTTTTTGTTTAATTTTTTTTTCTTTTGCCATATTAAGATTCTTACTTAAACTTATTTTTCAAAAACTTTTTTCAATAGCTTTCAGACTCCCATTTTTCATCAACATTTACTAGAATTAAATATAATAATCTCTACAATATTGTCAGCACAGAGCACACAGAAGGGGCTCGGTTATTCTTTGCTATTATTAGATATTATAGGCCAAACAACGGGGAGGCGGTGGCAGGGAGGCAAAATGGAGAGGCATACGGTGGGACCTTGAATGCTGCTAGTGTTATTATATAGCTTTTATGTGAACTTAAGAAAATTCTATAATCCTTCTCGGAGTCTACCCCTCATTTTCTGGGTGGGGATAATGCCAGATGATATATTAAAATCTAAAACAGTTTTGAGGGAAAAGTCAGAAGGTAGAATGTAAGAGTGGAGGTCCTAAAGGGGGCTTTCCTCCGGCATTCGGGGTAAATCCGAGGTACAAAGACCCAGGGAAGTACGTGACTCAAGCTTCCTCCAGAGCCATTTGCACTGACTCCTGCAGAGGTTCTCCATAACCAATGTCCAAGAGGCACTTAATGCTGCACCTTGGCACTGGTCCACAAGCGCACGTCATCAGAAGGGCGCAACCATGCAGTTCTAGAGCACGAAGTTCTGGGGATCCAATGGATAGCACGGTGACTAGAGTTAACAACACTATACCATGTACTTGAGAGTTGCTAAGAGATCCTAAGTGTTCTACACACACAAACACACAGTAACTATGTAAGGTAATGGATTTGTGAATTGCCTTTACTGTGCTCATCAGTTCTCAGTGTATAGGTGTGTCAAATTATTACACCACATGCCTCAAATACACTCAGTGTTATATGTCAAGTGTATCTCAATAGAGCTGGGAAAAATACTACCTGGGCGGGGGGAGGTGGCCAAGCCAGTGGGATCAGAATCAGCAAGGCTGGGGCTTGGATATTTGCATCTGAAAACTGTCTAGGTGATTCTTATGTACACTGTATTTGAATAATCGCTTTTTTTTTTCAGTTGAAGAAGGCAGCTAAGGTGAGCCAGCTGTCGTTAATCCCAGTCTGATTTCCTTCTGCTGTTCAGTATACCTTTTCTTGCCAGTAATTGGCATTTGTATTTTAAAAATGTGGACTAATTCTAAAATTAGCTTAAGGTAATTTAACACTCGTGCTGCTAAAAACCATATAGGATTCATTGTTAGATCAAAAGTCTGTCTTACATTTGCATTATACACTCCTTTCTGTTAGTCTGCAGATTTGAACACTGCTCGTCTGGTCAGATCTCCACCCCGATTTGCACCAGGAAGGGCTCTGCTGGCTGTCCTCCCCGCCAGTCAGCAGCCAGCAGCCAGCCAGCCCCATGTGAAGCTGGATGAGTGCCCAGGAGGCCACCTCCAGCATTCACTGTGGTGTTATCACCCTGACCAGGCTCTCCCCACCCTGTCAGCTGGTTTCAGGTGTGGAACAGGAAAGGGCATTTCTGAAATCTGCCCTTCCAAGTGTATTTGTCACTCCGTGGTGGTAGCAGTAGCACGAGGCTAAACGTTAAAAATGGAATTTTCTTGGTGAACCAAGCAGAGAATTTTTCATTTTATCCATCAGTCGCCTCCAAAGGCAGCAGCTTCTCACTATCCTTCCCTAATTTCTAGCACAAAAGATGGAGCCTGGGAAGTGTGAGGGTATTGATGCCATGGTTAGAGAGTTCAATACATTGACCAGAAGCAGAGAGAGTTTTCATTTTCCAAACAGCAGCAGCAAACAGCCCTGACCAAACAGCCATACTTATTTGGTGGCAAATAGAAAGTTTGCCTAGTTCCTGAGGTGACTTCAACAGAGGGAAGCTGGGGAAGACGTTGGCATGTTCTGCGTGTGTTCTGACACTCTGAGAAAGCATTATTCACAAAGTAAGTTTATCTCTGACGTCAGTTGTTTGTTCAGGATCATTCCTTTGCTCCATGCTTGAAGACAGATGAACACAACTGGGGACAGTAATAATAATTACCACCCCCCTTGGAACTGCTGTATTGTGCCAGGGGCTGAACACAGAGCAATATGACAGAGCGTGGCGGTGACTCTGGCTGTCCCTACCTCATGGGGTTGTTTTAAACATGCGATGAGGTCATGCAAGTGAGATGCTTAACATAGTACCTGACACAAAGGAAGTGCTTGATAAAAGCTAATTATTATTGATTTTATTATTGATGCTTTGAGAGGCAGCTTAGTGGAGTCCATGGTAAGAGTCACAAGCTCTGACCTCAGACTGCCTGGGCTTCAATCCTGCTCTGTGACTATGGGTGCGTGAACATCTCTGGGTCTCAGTTTCCTCATCTGCAAAATGGGAGTAATAATATTGTCTACACCATGTGGATTAAATATATTTCAATGTGTTTAAAACAATGCCTGGCATATAATACAAATAATTGGTTGTAATTTTTAAAATGCTTTCCATGCTCTATTGCTAATCCCCAGAAAAACAGGTGGGTATTATCTACATTTTGTAAGGGAGGACAGAGTGACTTGCCTAGACCCATGGCTTCCAAGTGCTAGAACCACAACTTGAACTACAATCTTCCTGATTCCAAAGCCCATCCTTTCCCTGTAGCAGGGCTGTCATTCTAGCAAATGATACATTTTTGAATTTCATTAGTGGTGTTTCTTTCTTTCATTTCACATTTGGTTTTTTTTAGCTTATCAGCCTAAAAAATTATTGTATTACCTTTGTAAGAGAGGTTTTGTCCTTACATCTTTACTTGATCTGTTTGAGGCTGAGTCTGAGTTTTTATTATTATTGTTGTGGTTATTATTACTATTTTTAGAATGTAGTTGTATTGGCTCCTAAAGACAAAAATTAAAATTTTTTACGGCTAAAGTCTTTTGAGGGGGCAGGTTGAAAATTAATGAAGTCTAGTGATATTTATTTTTCTTATTTTCATAATTTACTTTTACTTTTTTATAAGCATATTTATGACAATAGTACATTATTTAATACTCTGTATTTCCAGATTTTTATATATACTTTGTAAATTTATAAATACATACACATATGTATACATATGTGTGTGTGTGTGTGTGTGTGTGTGTGTGTGTGTATATATATATATATATATATATATACTGCTTTTGTAATACTTTGTAAAATTCCAGAATTTTAGGACGAAGAGAGGAGACTCCCTTCTTTTGTCAGTTTCTACTCGATGAAGGGATTGGACAGGAAACATTTATGGCTTTGAGGACAGGTTAGGTTATAATAAACTCACATGGTAAGTTAGAAAACTGGAAAGAGTAATTCGTACACCAGGGGCTGGGGTGCTGTCAAAGTGCAGGTGCTAAGCTTGGTGAGAGCCCAATGATCAAGGCGTGGCTCTGTCCTCAGGAAAGCTGAGGGAGGCGAGGTTATGTGAAGCAATACATACATGCTGGGGATTATTAGCACTACTCAGAACTAAGTCGAGTTACTCACTGGTTCCTCTCATCCTAAGTATACCTAAAACCTGGGCATCAGAAGTGAATCTGTTTTCTCATCATGTTAGGGTCAAGAGGTGGCTTTAGCTATTACCTTCCCCTACAGTATCCCATTCTTTAAAATGAATAATTTTTCTTAACTCTTAGGTAAAGTCTAGGCAAACACAATTTAAAACAAGTCTCTTGCCTCCCTCCGGACCAATCATTCTCCCTGCGTCCCCTCTACAGTGGAATTCCTGGGCTGCTGCCCTCTCTGTTTCTCTCTCTCTCTCTCTCTCTCTCTCTCTCTCTCTCTCAGAGCATCTCTGTAGGAATCCACCTCCCAGAAGGGACCTAACTTTGATCTCTATTGTTGAAGATGCTATAATCTGATCTCTTAGGGTATTATCTAAATGTGTACTTTGTAAGCTAAATTTTCCCTACTCAGTTACTGGGGAAGAAGTAGGCGTTGATGAATTTGTAGCCGATGTTTGGAACATTGATGCTTTATTACAAAGCCTCTGGGTTTCTCTGCTTTCGTCAGCTTTTGGGTGAGCCCCGGTGATGTAGTTATGTTAACGGAATAAACTGCTCTGACTCTGCTAATGAGCAAAGTAAATTTCAGTGCTAGATCATTTAAATGATGTATTGATTTGTTGTGAATTCTACTTCAGTCTTTTTTACCTAATACTAAGAAATTGTAAAGATTCTAAAATACATAGGTTATCAAAATTTTACTTACCACTTTCCACAGATTTTTATTTCCATTCCCTGTCACCCCGGTCCTAGGCTGTATTTGGCCTTCTAACTTAAAATTCATACATAAGCTGTTTTGCTTGCAGAATTGGAGACAAGATACCCATATATTTTTTTCTATCTCTACTACCAATCTTTTTTTTTTTTTTTTGAGGCTAAAATTCAGCCTCATTTATCACTTATAAGGGCACTTTGAATAAAAGGGACATATACCGTAAATGCCAACCATGTGTCCTTTTGCTGTATCTTTAATAAAACTATTTGTAATGGTTCTATCTATCTATCTATCTATCTATCTATCTATCCAGTCTGAAAAAGATGCAAAAAATGATAAGAAGTCATCTTCTTTTCCTCAGAATTCTTTCTCATCATAAAGTCTTCTAAGAGGTAGACACCGCTTAGAGCCAGTGAAACATCAGTGAAGGATGGTATATTAATGAATGTAGAGACAACGAAAATGAGGTGTCTGCATGAGGAATAAATTGGCTCATTTTGGTGGTGCATAAATTCTATCAGGCCGTTTGGACACACTTTAATAAATTTTGTTTCATTGCATGGAGAGGTTTCCCACTAGCTGGAGAGAGTGGCGGTATCTCTGGGGAAAAAGAAAGAACTGTAAGAGAAAGTTACAAAATGTGCAGACCGAAGTAAGCCTCCAATCCAAGAGTTAGTAAGATTTTGAAGAAGAGGCAACAGGGAGTAGAAAGCAAGGTACTGCTGGTGAAATGTGGTAGAGAACTGGTATAACTGTCCTGGTTTGGCATCTCCAAATAATAGGACCCGAAGTCCTGTTCTTCTAGGTTTGGTTAGGGTATTCGGTTTTTATTGCTGTGTAACAAATTTAGAGGCTTGAGACAGCACACACTTCTCATTTCAGTTTCTGTGGGTTGGGAAGCTAGGCAAAAGTTAGTGGGAGCCTCAGAAACAGGACGGTCAAGGTGCCGGCCGGGGCAGCGGATCAGCCTCCAAGCTCACGCAGGTTATCCACACATCTCGTTTATTTGCACCCGGAAGACTGAGAGCCCCGACTTCTTGCTGGCTGTTGTTCAGAAGCTGACCACAGCTGCCAGACGTTGCCCGCAGTTCTTGCCACACATTCCTCTTTACAGGGCTCCTCACAACATGGCAGTTTGCGTCTTCAAAGCCAGCAAGAGAGAAAGCAAGCCTGTCTGTAAGAGCAAGTCTGTTATTAGCAAGATGCCGCTTTCTATAACATAATCCCAGGAGTGACGTCACATCACCTGTGCCATCGTCAGTTGATTGGAAGCAGTCATGGGAGGGGATCGCGCAAGCGCAAGCAAACCATGAGGCAGGAGCGTGGGGCCACCTCAGAGCCCGTTTGCCACATTTAGTCAGGACAGCTGAGTCATACAGAGAAATAGAAATCACCCCCGTAGAGGGCATGCCAGTGCCTGCGAGATCGTGATCTCTCTGCGGTGTCACCCAGGTGGATTTTTAGTGAGCCCTTTTTGGAGGGTGGAGCAAGAATTTACTCTTTAGCCTTTTTGCTTAAAATCTGACTTGGTCATTGTCAATGGCTGTGTTTATCTTGAGAGGCTTTGTGGGGTGAGGGAGTTGTAATGAACTAACAACTGCCATAGATTGCTTCCATCTATTTGCAATTTTTCCCGGAGGAAGGGGAACAGGTTTCTTTTAAAGCTCTATCCAAGGGACTTTGGGATTCTCTATACGCAGTGTAATCCGTACTCTGCTCCTGAGAGGAGCTGATGTACGCCGATTTCCTCACAGCTAGCATCTCGTGTAAAACCTACTGTATTTTGTATTCTTTTTACTTAAAAAGAGGTAATTAGTGGCAATCAAACATACTAAATTCACTGACCCTAGGAGCAAGGAGGTTTTTACCGAAAGCTGTTGAGCGCTGGTGTTGATTTATAGTCAAGATGATGATGATTTAGCTAATACTTAAGGGTCTGAGAGTGGCTTGGCGCCCACGGAGGGGCTGGCCTGTGGAAGGCTGCTCTTAACTTTATTTTGATGGTTTTGCTCTCATAACAATCTCATTTTTCTCCCCATTCTTATTTGCCCCATTCTCAGTCATTTATTCTCCAAATTGCTTTTGGGCACTCCTTAAAGCTTGCGATGCTACGTCTCCAGACCTAATATGAACAGCGCTCTCTGCCTCGAAAGAGAGCACTAATTGAATTTGCTTGCATTCAGTGATTTTAATGGGGCTCTGGAGTGTTGTTTAGTGATAACTTTTATATGGAAGACTGAAAAAATTAACATGTTACATTTAGTAAATTAGCAATTACTTAGCTCCATTATATCAAAAGCAGTCACCTACATTTATAAATATTACATTCATACAGCATGGCTTGTATGCCAGGCTTCAGGGCTCCTTTTTACCATGGGACAACCACACAAAATTTAGTGAATGAATTCTTAGGTGAGAAAGCCCTAAATTGTAGCAACTACTGATATTCATTTTACCTTTCTTCCTTTCTGACAGACCCTCCCAAAATGGTCTCAGTGAAAGCTGATCTGTCCCCAGCTGTAAAATTAAACATCTCAGCTCGTCTTTGGGCCATATTCTTCTTACCAGAATGTTCAGGCAAAGGCCATGGGATGTGAGATGAAGTCTGCATGTGGGCTTTTGGGCAGATTTATTTTGCTGTTATAAAGAGGCACAAGAAGAAATAGTCCCTCTTTTTCTTTTTGAGATTGTTGTGTTTACATGTGACATCTGGAACTCTGGGCCACGAGGGAAGTTGCCATGCTGAAGATGGCAGAGTAGAAAGAGAGAAAGAAAATGCATCTCAATTAGATCATTTAGCTTCTGAGTTAGCTTATCCTGGAGATGCCCACTTTGGTATTTCTTAATTAATATCTAAAATAATAAAATGTCCTTGTTATTTAAATTAGCTCAGTTATTTATTTCCCTTCCTTCCTTCCTTCCTTCCTTCCTTCCTTCCTTCCTTCCTTCCTTCCCCCCTCTCTCTCTCTTGTTCCTTCCATCACTTGCAACCAAAGGCATTGTGACTGATTCACAAAGATATCTGGGAATTGAACCATAAAAGTAAGTATCTTATCAAATTTTCTACCTTTCTTCTGCCACCTAGGAACTGGAAACTCCTACTCATCACTTATATTTAGGTCAATTGTTGAAGGTCCTAAAACACTTCTTAATGTGTGAATAAGATTAAGAGGCAAAGGACAAACAAAACCACTGCCTATATCTGCCAAGCAGTATTTATCTACTAACTGGAATTAGAATCCAGCTCTTTAAAAAAACAAACACAAAATTAAAAAACAAAAAACAAAAAACAAAAAAAACCAAACATGTTCCACAGAGATTTTTAAACTCTGGTATATTCTTGCTTAGCTATGAAAACCAAAGTTAGAGCCAGAAAGACTGCAATCCTGACCCATTTCTGCTCTTGCTTACAGATCAGGGGCAAGTCACTTTCTCAACTCTCGGTCCTGGATTCCTGTCTAGAAAATGAAGAAAGCTACATCAGTGTTTCCATACTTCCCTGATGATAAAAATTACTTTTTCAGTATGAGCCAGTGGTGGAAATATGGTGCCCAGCTTTTCTACTTACAAACTGTGTGATCCTCGGCATGTCAGCTAACCTCTTTGAACTTTGGAGTCCTTATTTCTAAAATGGAAATTATGCCTCACAACACTGTGATGATGATATCAGCTATAACGTGTATGTGAAAATGCTTTGGTAAATAACAAAGTACTATATTAATGTGAGGTGAGAGTGTATTGGGGTGATTATCACCACAGACCATCTTTTGTAGCTTCTTGTGAAGCCTGTATTGTCTTTTTAGCTCATTTTGTTCCTATCCTTGGTCCGCTCTAGCAGGGTCCCCAAGATGCTTTCAGATGGTCTGCAAGGTCAAACCTATTTTCATAATGATACTAATGTGTTATTTGCTATTTTTATGCATTCTCTCACAGCTGGAGTTTTCCAGAGGCTATATGATTTGTGATATCACAACAAATTGAATATATAGAAGCAAGTATGACACTCTAATAAGCCAGATTTGCAAAAATATAGAGCAGTGCCACTCTTCTCACTATATTTTTTAAAGAAAAATATAATTGCTTTTCATAAAATATGTCAGTTTTGTTAACATGTAATGGATTTATTTTAATTATTTTTAAACAAATTAATATAATCTTCAAAATTTCTCAGTTTAATATCCAACACGGCAAGTAAACACATAACAAGACATATAACAAAAGCTTGTTCAAATTTTCAATAATCTTTAAGATTAAAAAAGAATTCTAAGACTAACACATTTGAGAACACTATCTAGACGAGGCTTCTCTCCTCTGGCTCTGAATGCACAGTGCTCCCCATGTTTCCTACCTTCTAGGCTGAATTTCTTTGCTGCACTGAGAGTCACTACCTAGTGGCCAGCTTCCAGCCTGCTTCTCTGTTTTTCTGACTTTCCTCCACTCTCTCCCTGACTTGTGACTCGGGTTGATCTCTGTTTTCTGGATCTCACACTCATTCTTCTTTTTCTTCCTTGATGGGTCAGGAATCTTGGGTAAGTTCTCTTCCGGGCAACTTAACATGGAAGTAGCCTTCTGTTCTGTTTTGTTGTATTGTGCCCCAAATCCCAACTCCCTTCCTGTTTTGCAAGATCCCATGTTGTTGAATCTTGAAGGAAGACAGAGTTGCACCTGTCAGTTCAGGAGCTGAAGGGAGCAGACACTCCTTCTCCCCACTCGTGGTTGGTAGGATATGGCTGGTGACCTAGGCGTGACTACCGAATGCCCTGTCTGGGGCTTTGACTCTGAACAGGTCATGGAGAGGATGGCCTAGGACTTATTTGAGGCACCCTCAGTTGTCTCACTGTAGTGGGGGCCATGCCTGGTACCAGCGGTAGCAGCGCCTCCTGGTGACGGGGGCAGGGCTCTGCATCCTGCCGCAGAGATGCCTTTGTTCCTGCCCGTTTATGTGCTTTCTCTAGCTCTCCTGTCAATTCTGCAAGTTACCTTATTTCCTTTTAATATATTCCTCTTCTGCCCAAGTTAGCCAAAGACCATTTCTATTTATGATCAATAATAGCCACCACTCGAATGGTGCTTCCTGTGTGCCAGCCGCTGTTGTAAGTACTTTGCATATATTAACTCATTTAATTGTCACAACAACGCTGTCAGAAAGATACTATTATAATCCTCTTTTTACTTACGGGGAAAATATGATAGAGTGAGGTTTTAAACGATGTTCCCCAAATCACACGGAGAGTAAGTGGTCATGCCGGGATGCTCCCCCAGGCAGCCTGGCTCCAAGCCCAGCTTTTAAGCTCTCTGTACCACTTCTGACCAATGCACACGTACGTGGCAGAGAAAAGGACGGAAGTCTAAACCACCGCTGCGCACACCACGGGGGCTAGTGCCACGTGGAGTCTGGGCCTTTCCTCAACTCTTACAACTATCAAACTTTCGACACACAGACCTGTGCCTTAATTTTCATATAAAGTCAAATTTAAAAAAATAGAAGAGTAATTAATGGTAGCCTATTATGGTTTTTTAAAAAACATTTGCTTTTAATTTTCCTTTCCAGCTGTTACTTTATATGCATTATAATGAGAGTCTATTTAGGTTCTCTGAAATAAGAGTGATAACAGCCACTCTATCTTTAAATATATATACATACACACACATACATATATACTGAACACATTTAACATGCAGCTGCGCTTAATGCTTATGGCTTGCTGGCAGTAGAAACAGAGAAACGACCAATGTGTAACGTGTGAGCACTTCAGCGTGGGCTGCCTTATAACTCAGAATGATCTAGAGTCACTTAGATTTTTCTCTACCTTCGTTCCCACACTTCTCACCTCTCCAGGGGCTAAGCAAGCAAATATGGAGGCTATCGTTTATTTTATTTAAACCATACAATGCACTTCAGGCAGTGGAATTAATTAGGAGGAAGAAAAAAAGTCAAACAATAAATAGATTGCAGGGCATTAGCTCCGTTCCTTACACTGCATTGTGTAATTACCAACCACATGGCTTCTCAGCAATTGCATCATCACGAGCAGTGAAATTCCATTTCGGTGATAATTTTAAAACCACAGCAGTGGCAGTCTGGTATTAATAACTCAGAGCATGATTACAGAAGGCTGGTGCCTGTGGTTCAGTAAATCTAGTACTTGGAGTTGGAGTTAAATTTTCATTTGCTGTGGATCTAACATGCTACCTCTTCATCAGTGTGTTCCTTGTTCTCCAAAAGTTTCATGATCCCTAAAGACAAAGGCAAAAAGTGGTGCCACGGACCCCTGACAGGGAACCTCTTGACTTTGAGAGCAGTGGAAGCGTGCAGAGAACCTGTTTTCACAGTGTTTTCCAAGGAGACAATGGGGTAATGGTGCCATAGTGAAAGCTGATAACTTGGTGAGGAGGAGACAGGAGCAGCCATGAATTCTAACTTGACGGAAAGAGCTGTGTTTTGAACACAGGCAGAGCATTGAATCAGTTGGCCAGTGAAGAGGACAGCACACCATGCCCTCTTTTGGAAAGCAGAGAAACAGGACTTCCATTCATTTGAGTTCTTATTATTTTCCCCAGAATTACCAGATATTTGGCAGCCTAAGATTCATATTCTGAATCTTAAGAGTGGCCAAACTCACACTTCGGGCAAAATTTTGCTCTAGGGCTCCTGAACCGTGGGAGGGTTCAATTTAGATTCTTGTGTTTGGTCCAGTTTTACCAGAGGGCCGCTCTTTGATCAACACTGTGGTCAAGGCTGTGTAATTCTGAGCCTTTCAAGTGCTGCTTGTAAAATGCCCTAGCTCTGCTAGGAAAACTGGGTCAAGAACAGCTTATGTTCCTTCTGGAGAGAATGTCATAGAAGTATTTTTTTCCTTTCTGTCATGACTTGAAAAATCAGGAAAAGTGCCTGAAACAATATAATATCTTGCTAGCACTTCTGGATAATGCAAACTAATCATATTTCTCTACTAGCCGCAGAACAATCAAATGTTTCTTCTCCTTCTTACTGAACTTGACCACTACTCCCCAAATGTACACACACATCTCCCTTAAAGGTTCTCTCTACTTTATAGGGCTTGTTCTTTTTTTTTTTTTTTTTTTTCATCTCTGACCCTGTGTTAGGCACATCTTCAGTATTTTAAGAGGGATGGAAGATTGTGGTTGCCTACTCTGTCTTTTTCTCTTCCACTGCATTTTGAAAAGTGCCTTGGGACTCCTGTGCGTCCTTCACGTGTTTCTCTTGTTGACTTTTCAAGAAGTCGGGTCACCAGGATGTACCAGGGTAGAAAAGAGGACACTGAATTGGCTCCCTGGAGAACGGATCAGGGTGATAAACTGGACTATCAAGACCTACAGGACTGGGAATTGCTTTTGATTTGTCTTATGTAGCTTATTTTTCTGAGCATACCCTTTATACCAAGAGTACACTTTGCAACAGATACTCACATAAGACATACGCAGTGTTGAAATAAAAGAGAGGAGATCAGATTAAATTCAAACATTTTGAAATGGAACTGATGGAAATCCCAGAAGATCCAGATTAATGTAAACTATAAAATGAAAAAAAGGCTCATGACACAGGTTTAAGAGAATTCATGTTGTAATTGTAAGAATCCATGGGCCTTGGAACTTGATAGTAATGACAAAGTACTGTAACCCCAGTTGACCATGTACGGGGACCATGGCTTGATCAGAGCCCTGGGTAAATTGGGGTGGTTGAAACCTTAAAGCAGCTGAAAAAAATGGAAAGGTAGAAGACGTGGAATAATTCTCCAGCCTTGTCCATGGAATGCTGTGACAGATGGAGTTGCTGTCTGCTGGTTGTTGGAAGGAACTATCACACTGGTGGTAAGTGATGAAAGATTTGCCAGCAGTTGGCAGTCCACCCTACCTGGCCTGAAACGATATATGAAATGAGAAAGTATTCAAAAGTAGAGATTCTGAGCACAAAGGAATAAATACAGGCAGGTAGTCCGGGCAGACATCCATGGGAGCTAGCAAAGAAATTGCCATTCGTTCAGTTAACGAATAGTGAGTACCACTCTTCTGGACACTAGGCCTAGGGATGAAAAGAATAGAAAATCCCTACCCTCATGGAGTTTACATTCAAGTAGGGAGACACAGATAATGAACAATGTGAGTAAAATATCCAATAAGTTAGATAAGTATGATTAAAAAATAAAGCAGGCTAAGATGGCTAAGGATCATTGGGGGTGGGTTGTCATTGTAATTGTACTTGTAAATAGGTGGTTATAGAACACAGCCCTAACCAAGAGGAACAGACAGCACAGGAAGCATATTAAAGTATACTTACCTTTTAGTTTCCTGGCTTGAGGAGAAAGTGAAAATACTCCACAATAAGTTCTCTACTTTCTGGCTTATTATGTAGAATAAAGATAACTTAGGAAATAATTTTTAAAAACCCAGGAAATTGAAGATTTTGAGGCTAGAATGAGAACCAGGACTAAGAAGGAGGGAAGAGACTGAGTCAGAGGAAAACCATGTACAGGGAGTTTCGAACATGGTGTGATGTTTTCCAACAGCAAAGAGATCAGAATTTTCTGGAAGAGATGCAGATTTAGAATGCTGGACTTAACATGTAAGGGAAGAGGATCTTGCCTCCTTTCCTCTCCATCCCCTCAGTGTACCTGCCCAGCAGCACCTCCAGCTCAACCTCAGATGCATTAAAGTAAAGTGCAGATGAAAAGGGCAATCTGTGCTTTTCTTATCATATTGGTCTCACTACATCTGCAGTATTTTATCCAGTTCTGGGTGTGACATTTCAAGAAAGACAATGACAAACTGGTACGTATTCAGAATAACATCATCACTACGATGAGATTAACAGAAACCAGATCACAAGAGGGATAATTGAAAGAATTGGAGATGTTTAATCTCTTGAGTAGAGTCAGACAGCTGACCTATTAGCTGTGTTCAGGTATTTCAAAGTTTTTGTGGGGTAGATGGTTTTAATTTGTCTTATGTGTCCTCAGAGAAGAAAACCAGGATCAGACAGTAAAGATTTCTGAGTTCTTGATTTCAACCAAATACCAGGAAGTACTCCTAACGGCTAGATCTCTCGAAACTGGAACCAAGTATTTTAGGAGAGAGATTTGCTACCAGAGGTGGTGTCTTGTCAGACGTGGAGTGGCCACTTGTGGGGCTAATCTGGGGGTGGCGGGCTCAGTAACCTCTGCTGCAAGATTCAGCTTCAAACTCAGAGTTGGGAGATGTGATGGTGGCATGGGTCAAGGTGACTGTTAAAGAAGGAAGATCAGAGGGAGAGACAGCCTTCTCTTCCCCTCAAGTTGTAAGGGTTGGATTTACTATGTGGCTTGTCATAGCTACTGTGTAGGACTGGTGTTCCTAACCTGCTGTGCAGCAGAATCGCCTGCGTGGTCTGGGTGGGGCCTGGGCATGGGAGTTTTCAAGAAAGTCCTCCGATGATTCTAATGCGCAGACACAGTTGAGCATTCTGGGTTAGGAAAGCCATCCCTGGTATTCAAAACCTTCCACGACCAAGTCTTATCCTGTTCTCACTTTCTCTTCCATTTTCACATGAGGAAATCTTAGATGGCCACCAGTTCTCTGTGTTTGTGATTTCCCAACCTCGGTTGGGTTTTTCTGTGCTTGGTCTTTGGTCATGCCCCAACCTCAACCAGGAATATGGTCCTCCTGCATCCTTATCTTGCTTCCCGCTGCCAGTCCTAACCCTGTTGTGGGCACACTTCTGAAAATCCTCCCAGTCTAGGCAGTACGTGTATTCCCCCTATAATACATGGACAGGCACCATGACCAGGCATTTTTTTTTTTTCCCTCACAGTTACTAGCACAGACCCTTTAAAGCAGTAGATGGTAAATATTTTCAGAAAGCATCTATAACAGTGGTTCTAAACCAGGGGAAATTTATTCCCCTAGGGGACATTTGGCAATTTCTGGACGTATTTTTGGTTGTCACAGCCAGGGTTGGGGGACGTAATTGGCATCTAGTGACTAGAGTCCAGGGATGCTGCCAAATATCGTGCCCTGCACAGGAGAGCACTTAGGACAAAGCATCATCTGGCTCCAAATGTCATAGTGCCTACTTGAAAAAGCCTCGATCTTGAATAATCAACCTAGTTCATATTGCCTACCTTGAAATTCTGGCCATAGATTTCAGGACTAAAAGCAGGACTTCCTGTTAGAAATTTAGTTTCTTTTTTATACTATTAGGAAATTTAGGACATAAGGGACGAGCGAAAAAAAATCACTTATGGTTCTACCATCACAGCATCATCTGTTAGTCCTTTTTGTATATATTTGCTAAAATCATTTTTCATAGGTAAATTTTATATATAATTTTAATGTAATCATGGAATATACATAAAGTTTTTTTACTTAAAATTATGCTGTAATAAACCATCATATTTATTTGTTGTATATTATCAGTTGTATATAACATAATTTGCCTAACCACTTGTTATCAGTGGAGAGTTTGATTGGTTTTTTTCACCACTGTATCCTGAAAAGTCTTAAGACAAATTTCTTTAAAAAATTTTTTTCTTTAAAAAAAATTAATTCAATTAATTAACATATGGTGTATTATTAGTTTCAGAGGTAGAGTTCAGTGATTCATCAGTCTTATATAATACCCAGTGCTCATTACATCATGTGCCCTGCTTAATGTCCATCACCCAGTTACCCCATCACTCCACCCCCCTCTCCTCCAGCAACCCTCAGTTTGTTTCCTATGATTAAGAGTCTCTTATGGTTTGTCTCCCTCTCTGATTTTGTCTGGTTTTATTTTTTCCTCTCTTCCCCTATGATCCTCTGTTTTGTTTCTTAATTCCACATATCAGTGAGATCATATGATTTGTCTGTCTCTGATTGACTTATTTCACTTAGTGTAATACCCTCTGGTTCCATCCATGTTTTTGCAAATGGCAAGATTTCATTTTTTTTGATGGCTGAGTACTATTCCATTGTATATATATACCACATCTTCTTTATCCATTCATCTGTCGATGGACTTCTGGGCTCTTTCCATAGTTGGGCTATTGTGAACATTGCTGCTATAAACATTGGGGTGCAGGTGCCCCTTTGGATCATTACACCTTTATCTTTGGGGTGAATACCTAGTAGTGCAATTGCTGGGTCATAGGGTAGCTCTATTTTCAACTTTTTGAGGAACCTCCATACTGTTTTCCAAAGTGGCTGTACCAACTTGCATTCCCAACAACAGTGTGAGAGGGTTCCCCTTTCTCGGCATCCTTGCTAACATTTGTTGTTTCCTGACTTGTTAATTTGATTTATTCTGACTAGTGTGAGGTGGTATCTCACTGTGGTTTTGATTTGTTTTTCCCTGATGCTTAGTGATGTTGAGTATTTTTCATGTGTCTGTTGGCCATTGGTATGTCTTTTTTGGAGAAATGTCTGTTCATGTCTTCTGCCCATTTCTTGATTGGATTATTTGTTCTTTGGGTGTTGAGTTTGATAAGTTCTTTATAGATTTTGGATACTAGCCCTTTATCTGATAAGACATTTGCAAATATCTTCTCCCATTCTGTTGATTGTCTTTTCGGTTTTGTCAACTGTTTCCTTTGCTGTGCAAAAGCTTTTTATCCTGATGGAGTCCCAAAAGTTCATTTTTGCTTTGGTTTCCCTTGCCTTTGGAGACATGTATAGCAAGAAGTTGCTGCAGCTGAGATCAAAGAGGTTATTGCCTATGTTCTCCTCTAGGATTTTGATGGATTCCTGTCTCACATGTAGGTCTTTCATCCATTTGAGTCTATTTTTGTGTATGGTGTAAGGAAGTGGTCCAGTTTCATTCTTCTGCATGTGGCTGTCCAACTTTCCCAATACCATTTGTTGAAAAGACTGTCTTTTTCCATTGGATATTCTTTCCTGCTTTGTAGAAGATTAGTTGACCATTGAGTTTGAGGGTCTATTTCTGGGTTTTCTGTGCTGTTCCCTTGATCTATGTGTCTGTTTTTCTGCCAGTACCATACTGCCTTGATGATTACAGCTTTGTAATAGAGCTTGAAGTCTGGCATTGTGATCCATCAGCTTTGGTTTTCTTTTTCAACATTCTTCTGGCTATTTGGGATCTTTTCTGGTTCCATACAAAATTTAGGATTATTTGTTCCAGCTCTGTGAAAAAAAGGTGATTGTATTTGGATAGGGTTTGCATTGAATGTGTAGATTGCTCTAGGTAGCATAGACATTTTAAAAAGATTTGTTCTTCCTTTTTTTTATAATCATATTTTTTTAATTTTATTATGTTAGTCACCATACAGTACATCCCTGGTTTTTGATGTAAAGTTTGATGATTCATTAGTTGTGTATAACACCCAGTGCACCATGCAATACGTGCCCTCCTTACTACCCATCACCAGCCTATCCCATTCCCCCACCCCCTCCCCTCTGAAGCCCTCAGTTTGTTTCTCAGAGTCCATAGTCTCTCATGCTTCATTCCCCCTTCTGATTACCCCCCTTTCTTTATCCCTTTCTTCTTCTACCGATCTTCCTAGTTCTTATGTTCCATAAATGAGAGAAACCATACGATAATTGTCTTTCTCTGCTTGACTTATTTCACTTAGCATTATCTCCTCCAGTGCCGTCCATGTTGCAGCAAATGTCGAGAAATTGTTCTTTTTGATAGCTGAGTAATATTCCATTGTATATATGGACCAC
The DNA here is from genome assembly GCF_017311325.1 of Ursus maritimus. NCBI lineage: Eukaryota > Metazoa > Chordata > Mammalia > Carnivora > Ursidae > Ursus > Ursus maritimus. The sequence goes on along the minus strand of NW_024426230.1, from coordinate 23,128,212 downwards.
ATCTTCTTAATCCAGTCATCTGTAGATTTGTTCTTCCAATCCATGAGCATGGAACATTTTTCCATTTCCTTGTGTCTTCCTCATTTTCTTTCATGAGTGTTCTATAGTTTTCTGAGGACACATCCTTTACCTTAAGATAAATTTCTGATCATCACTGAACTTAAGGAATATAGGATCTTAGCAGTTCTAATCCATTGCATTTCCACATAAATTTCAAGATAATTTTATCAATTACTTCCAAAAAAGCATGAGATTGATTAACAAAACTATAATATTTATTTTATTATCATTAGAAAAAATACAAAATATTTGTTTGTTTTCCAGGTTTATTGAAATGTAACTGAATAATGAGATTGTATAAGTTTAAGGTATACAATGTGCTGATTTGATGCACTTATGTATTACCAAATTATTACTACCATAGTTTTAGCCAACACCTCTATTATGTCAAAGAATTACCATTTCTTTTTTTGTGGTGAGAACATTTAAGATCTACTCTCTTAACAACTTCAAATATATAATACACTATTGTTACCAATTTTGTTTCTTATTTTTAAGTTTCTATTTTAGTATAATTAACATATTAGTTTATGATTGTATTTTATTGTAGTATGTAGCTATATTTATGCCAGTATTATAAAAAGCACTGTTTTAATTACTATAACTCTGTAATAGAGTTTGAAATTAGGAAGTGTGTTGTCTCTAGCTTTGTTCTTTCTTAATATTACTTTGGCTCTACAGGGTCTTTTGTGTTTCTGTACAAATTTTAGGATTTTTTTCTATTTCTGTGAAAAATATCATTGGAATTTTCATAGGAACAACATTCAGTCTATAGGTGGCTTTGGGTGGTATGGACAATTTAACAGTCTTCATTCTTCCAATCCGTGGTCACAGGACATCTTTCCATTTGTTTGTATCTTTCCTTATTTCATCAGAGTCTTGTAGTTTTCAGTGTACATATCTTTCCCCTCCTTGGTTAAATTGATTCTTATGTATTTTATTGTTTTTGAAGCTACTGTGAATGGGATGGTTTCCTTTAGTTCTTTTTCGGATGCTTCATTGGTAGTGTGTAAAGACACAACTGATTTGTGTTGATTTTGTATTCTAACTTTACTGAATTTGTTGGTTAGTTCTAAAGTTTTTTTGGTAGAGTCTCAGGATTTTATATATATTAAAACATATCATCTGCAAACAGAGACAATTTTACTTCTTCGTTTTTGATTTGGATGCCTTTTATTTCTTTGTTTTGCCTGATTGCAATGGCTAGGACTTCCAGTACTATGTCGAATAAGGGTGGTGATGTGGTCACCTTTCTTTGTTCCTGATCTTAAAGGAAAATCTTTGACCTTTCACTACTGAGTATGATGTTAGCTTTGGGCTTGTCATTTATGGCCTTTATTATGTTGAGGTGTGTTCCTTCTATACCTAATTTTTAGGTGTTTTTCTCATGAAGCGATGTTGTATTTTGTCTAATGCTTCTTCTGAATCAATTTAGATGGTTATATGATCTTTATCTTTTATTCTATTAATGTGCTGTATCACATTTATTTTTTTGTAGCTGTTGAACTATTCTTACATACTAAGGATAAATACTGCTTGATCATGGTGTGTGATCCTTGTTATGTGCCATTGAATTCAGTTTGCTAGTATTTTGTTGAGAATATTTCATCTATATTCATCAGGGTTATTGGTCTGTAGCTTTCTTTTCTTGTAGTGTCTTTATCTGGCTTTGGTATCAGAGTAATACTGGCCTGGTAAAATGAGTTTGGGAATGTTCCTTCATCTTCAGTATTTTGGAAGAGTTTGAGAAGAATTGGCATTAATTTTTCTTTAAATATTTGGTAAAATTCACCAGAGAAACCACGTGCTTCTGGGTTTTTGTTTGTTGGGAGGTTTATTTATTTATTTATTTATTTATTTATTGTTGCATTAAATTTATTGCATAAAATTTTGAAAGAAACAAAATGCCCAACCATAGGTGAAAATTACTGAATAGGTATCATGAATAGTTTGAAAGCATTTTTTTTTCCTTTTTCAAGTTTTTATTTAAATTCCAGTTAGTTAATATACAGTGTAATATTAGTTTCAGGTATAGAATTTAGTGATTCATCACTTAAATATAACACCCTGTGCTCAGTACAACATGTGCCCTCCTTAATACCTATCAGCTATTTAGCCCATGCCCTGCCCACCTCCCCTCCAGCATCCCTGTTTGTTCTCTATATGTAAGAGTCTGTTTTCTGTTTTGCCTCTCTTTCCACCCCTGCCCTTTGTTCATCTGTTTTGTTTCTTAAATTCCACATGAGTGAAATCATGTGGTATTTGTCTTTCTCTGACTTATTTTGCTTAGCACAGTACCCTCTAGTTATATCCATGTTATTGCAAATGGAAAGATTTTGTTCTTTCTGATGGCTGAGTAATAGTCCATTTTGTTTATGTTATACACACACACACACACACACCCCCCCCACATCTTCTTTATCCATTCATTGGTTGATGGACATTTGGGCTCTTTCCATAATTTGGCTATTGTTGATAATACTGCCATAAACACTGGGGTAGCCTTTGAATCAGTATTTTTGTATCCTTTGGATAAATACGTAGTCATGCAATTGCTGGATTTTAGGGTAGTTCTATTTTTCAGTTTTTGAGGAAGCTCCATATTATTTTCCAGAGTGACTGCACCAGTTTGCATTCTCACCAAGAGTGTAAGAGGGTTCCCCTTTCTCTGCATCCTTGCCAACACCGTTGTTTCCTGTGTTGTTAATTTTAGACTGTGTTAATTTTTTTCCTGTGTTGTTAATTTTAATTGGAGGCGGTTTTGATTAATGATTCAATCTTCTTACTCATTATTGGTCTGTTCAGATTTTCTCTTTAATCATGATTCAGTCTTGATAAGTTGTATGTTTCTAGGAATTTTTCCATTTTTCTGGGTTATCCAATTTGTTGCCATATAGTTGTTTATAGGAACATCTTGTTAGCTATGTATTTCTGTGGTGCCAACTGTAATGTCTCCTCTTTCATTTCTGATTTTATTTGAGTCTTTCTCTTTTTTTCTTAGGTAGTCTAGCTAAAGGTTTATCAATATTGTTTATTTTTTTTAAAAAAATCAGCTCTTAGTTTTCTGGATCTTTTCTATTACTTTTCTGGTCTCTATTTCATTTATTTATGTCTTGATCTTTATTATTTCATTTCTTCTACTAACACTGAGCTTAGTTTATTCTTTTTCTAATTCCTTGAGTTGTAAAATTTGATTGTTTAAGATCTTTCATTTCTCTTAATATAGGCATTTATTTCTATAAACTTCCCTTTTAGAACTGCTTTTACCACATCCTGAGGTGCTATTACCTTGTATCTCCATTTTTATTTATTCAAGATATTTTTGATTTCCTTTTTGATTTCTTCTTTGACCTATTGACTGTTCAGGAGTGTATTAATTTCTTCTTATTTGTAAAATTTACCACAGAAGTTGTTTTTTACTAACTTCTAGTTTCATACCATTGTTAACAGGAAAAATACTTGGTATGATTTCAGTCTTCTTAAATTTGCTAAGACTTGCTTGTGGCCTATCATATGACATATCCTGGGAATGTTGAGAAGAATGTATATTATTCTGTTGTTGGATGGACTGTTCTATATAGACACACCTCATTCTAATGTGCTTCATTTTATTGCTCTTTGCAGATATTATGGTTTTTACAAATTGACAGTTTGTGGAAACCTTGCATTGAGCAAATCTGTCAGTACCATTTTCCCAACAGCATTTATTCACTTCATGTCTCTGTCACAGAGACATTTTGGTAATGCTTTCAACATCTCAAGGTTTTCAGTATTATTGTATTTGTGACAATCTGTGATTAGTGACTATGACTCACTGAAAGCTCAGATGATGGTTAGCATTTTTTAGCAATAATGTATTTTTTAATTAAAATAGGTACTTTTTTGTAAAGACATAACACTATTACACACTTAATAGATTACAGTATAATGTAAACATAACTTTATATACACTGAGTAACCAAAAAATCATTTGACTCAGTTCTTGTATTGTTCGCTTTATTGTGGTCTGGAACCAAATCCACACTCTCTCTGACATATGCCTCTATACGTCTGTTAGGTCCATTTGATCTGAAGTGTGGTTCAAGTCCAGTGCTTCCTTGTTGATTTTCTGTTGGGATAATTTAATCATTGTTGAAGGTAGAATCCTCTACTATTATATATTTTTTATTTCTCTCTTCAGATCTAGTAGTATTTGATCTATGAATTTAGGTGCTCTGATGTTTTGTGTATATATATTTATAAATGTTATATCTTCTTGATTACTTATCTCTTCACCATAATATAATGACCTTCTTTGTCTCTTATTACCATTTTTGGCTTAAAGTCCATTTTGTCTTATATAAGTGTAGTTGCTTTGCTTTCTATTGGTTTCTGCTTGCATGGGATATCTTTTTTTTTTTTTTAAAGATTTTATTTATTTATTTGACAGAGATAGAGACAGCCAGCGAGAGAGGGAACACAAGCAGGGGGAGTGGGAGAGGAAGAAGCAGGCCCATAGCGGAGGAGCCTGATGTGGGACTCGATCCCAGAACGCCGGGATCACGCCCTGAGCCGAAGGCAGATGCTTAACCGCTGTGCCACCCAGGCGCCCCTTGCATGGGATATCTTTTTCCATCTCTTTACTTTGAGTCTATGTGTGTCCTTTAGGCTGAAGTATGTCTTTTGTATGCAGTATATAGTTAAGTCTTATTTTTTTATCCATCCAGCATTTTATGCCTTTTGATTGGGGAATTTAATCCATTTGCATTTAGAGTAATTACTGATAGGTAAGGACTTCCTAATGCTATCTTAATAACCATTTTCTGGCTGTTTTGTGCTTCCCTTGCTTCTCTATTTCTCTTTTTGCTGCCGCCTTTTGTGAATTGGTCATTTTTTGTGATGGCATGCTCTGATTCCCTTCCCTTTATCTTTTGTGAATCTATTTTGGTTTCTGCTTTGTGGTTACCATGAGGCTTATATAAAGGATTTTATAGATATAATCATCTGCTTTTTGCAAATAACAACTTAAATTTGACCACATACAAAAACTTACCCTCTTACACTTCCCTCTTGTTTTTAATGTCACAATTTCCCTCTTTTTATGTGGGTATTTTTTAACAAATTATAGTAGTTATTATTATTTTAATACTCATCTTTTAACCTTTGTATTATAGATAAGTGGTTAATACAGCACCATATTACACTATTAGAGTATTTTGAGTTTGACTATATATTTACCTTTACCAGTATGTTGTATATATTCATGTTATGTTCATGTTACTAATTAGCATCCTTTCACTTCAGCATTTCTTGTAAGGCAGGCCTAGTGGTGAACTTCTTCAGCTTTTGTTTGTCTGGGAAAGTCTTCATTTCTCCTTCATTTCTGAAGGATAACTTAACTAGATAGAGTATTTTTGGCTGGTGTGGGTTTTTTTTTTTTTTTTTTTCATTCAGCACTTTGAATATGTCATCCTGCTCCCTCCTGGTAAAGTTTCTGCTGAGAGATGCACTGGTAGCCTGGAGGGGATTCCTTTGTAGATTACAGTCTTCTTTTCTCTTTCTGCCGTCTTTGATTTTTGACTATTTTATTATAATGGCTCTTCCAGAAGATTTGGATTGAAATTATTGGTGACCTATTAGCTTCATAAACTTGACTGTCCAAATCTCTCCCTGCGTTTGGGGACTTCTCAGCCATTATTTCTTTAATAAGCTTTCTGCCCCCTTTCTTCCTCTCTTCTCCTAGAACTCCAGTATTTCACACATTGGCTCTTTTGATGGTGTTCCATAGATCAAGAAAGCTTTCTTCATTCTTTTTCATTCATTTTTCTTTTTTTTCTGGGAAATTTCAAAGTGCCTATCTTCCAACTCACACACTCATTCTTCTGTTTGGTTTATTCTGCTGTTCATACTTTCTTTTGCATTTTTCCATTCATTCATTTTTTTCTTCAGCTCCATAATTTGTTTGTGTGTTTGTTTGTTTTAATGATTTCTGTCTTTGGTAATTTTCTCATTTGTTTCTGTACTGTTTTCCTGATTTGTTGGATTGTCTTTCTGTTTTCTTGTAGCTCATTTACTTACTTTAAAACAGCTATCTCAAAAATTCTTTATTGGGGAAATCATAGCTCTCCATGTCCTTGGGTTTGGATACCTTAAGATTATTGTGATCCTTTAATGATGTCATGTTTCCTTGATTTTTCATGTTCCTTGGAGTTTTGAATTACCATCTTTGCATTTGAAGTAGGGGTCACTTCCTCCAATCTTTCCTAACTTTCTTCAGGGTAGAAATACCCCTGTCAGTGCTGTTAGAGATTCTGAGGCTTTTTGAGACCTTGTACGGATACACCTGTTCCATGCTTCTTGTGCCCTGTTGTGGCTGAATTCTTAAGATTGTATGTCTTTTCTCAATCCTACCACACATCAAGCAGGCTGTTGATAGCCTCTCTTTTGTTTCCTGAAGGTGGTGCTACAGCTCACTTGTAGTTTCCTTCTGGCCCAAAGACTCTGGACTGCTTTCTGTCCATGCTACCTAGCCATCTACCAAAACTTGCTCTTACTACCACCCCCAGGAGTGTGCCCAGGGTGTTGGTCACAGAGTGGAGGGAAGTGTAGGCAAGGCCCACAGGGGGCTGGGGATGCTGTGGGTCAATCAGGGAAATCTCTGGGTGATGCTTTATCAGTGGTTTGTGGGAAGTCTTCCTGATGAAATCCATAATGCAGTCAGTAATAACTATGTCCTTTTAATACCCTCTGAATATTTTTTCTGCCTTCTCCTGATCTCCCTTCCCCCAGGCATGGAGCTTCTGATTTACTACTCTGGATGCTGTGAGAGAGAAATGAATCTCTCTGGCTGCATACTGAACAGCTGAGGAAGCCAAGTGCTCACTCATCTGCTCTTTCTTTCCCCAGTGGGAGAAATCGTGGGCCAAGAGGTTTTAATTCTGCCCTAAGTTGGTCTGCCTTGGGTGAGGGGTAATGTGGGTTAAGTCAAACTATTCCTTACCCACTCTAGTGCACCAAAATTCATAGTCATTTTTTTTCTCCACTGGAGTTCTGGAACATTTCTGGAAACCTGGATTTCTACAAAAGCTCTTTCATCTGTGGGTGACTATCCATGTATTCTCCAGGTACTCTTGGACTGCAGCTGAGAGGGTCTGAAATCAGTTCACAGTCTACCGGGGTGACCACAGCTGGTGCTGAGGCCTCTCTGTATATGACTCAATGCATAGGTGGGCAAGACTCCTTTCAGGACCCTTGTCATATGGTGCTGCGTCCCACATCTCCCACAGGGCACTTTTGTTCATGAATGGATGTCAAATTTTTGTTGTTTGAGGGAGGATAAAAACCTGCAACACCTTTGCTGTCATGATTCTGATGTCATTCCAAAAATCTTTTAAGATTTCATCTATATATAATTTGCAGTAGAGTGGGTATCTGAATAATACTGAAATTTCTAATCCATGGACTTGGTTTAGGTCTCCATTTGAGATCACCACACTTTTCTAAGTTCCAGCATTATTTTATATGCTCTCATATCTGCCCAATTACTCCATTTCCACAATCCTGATGATAAGCAAAAAAGAGAATTGTAACTGATCCAGAGACTTTTTCTCCTTTAATATTTCAAGCATTTCTAACACCAATAATAAATTAGATAATGTGTTTTGAAGGTCCTAGGTTACCAAAATTTTATCCCTCAGGGATCTGAGTTCACTTTAAAGGGTTTCTGGAAATAGCAGAAATATTCTATAGCAATGAGTAGAGAAAGAACAAAAAGAACAGGGGAAAGTCATTATGCAAATATATGGACAGTCAAGGCTATGTTGCCTTGAGGATATGATATCAAATACCTTGCCAATGATCTGAGTGAGTAGATTAAAAAAATGTTTTTGTACTCCTTGTCCACTTCAGTTCTTGTTTGAATGTTGAACTGCTCTATGGCTTCCAAAGGGCCCCAGTACATCAAACTTTTACAACCATAACTGTTTAACAGACCTCAATATTTCTGCTCCAATCAGGCACTTCTTGGTGACTGCTGCTTTCCTCATACCCCTTAAATCCAAACTTGTTTCTTTACCTACATCTAAAGAATTTGGGGTGCTTCTCTGCACTTTGGATGTTCAGTTTTTATTCAGGGAAAGTCTTGTTGGGAGTGATTGTGGGAGGCAAATTAGCTGATGGGGTTCTACAGCTGTGATTTTTCAGAAACTGCACAATAGAAAGAGACAGTTTTTTTCAGCATTAGGTTTAGTGTTTTTTAATGTAAGTTTATTAGGTGGTAATGGGCCTATAGATTGGTTTAGCTGCTTGTTCCTATTGAGGCTATAAAACAGACTCACAGTCTTCTCAAGCACAGGGGTTGTTTGTTGCTTTTATGCAAGGCTGGGATGGAAAAACTTTTTATACTGCCCAGAATTTTCAGGTTCATATAGATTTACTAATATTATTATACTTTGGTAAAGCAATTCAGAAGAAAGGTTTTGAGATATGTATTGTGTCCTTTAAACATGAAAATTAAAAAGAGACCCAGTATACTTTTCCAGTTGGGAAGCAGTCATGTTTTATATCTCTAATGTGAAATACTTGTCTTGATTTTCGCTAGCGGTAATCCAAGGGAGACTGGATGAGCCAGGCCTGGGTGAGACTGAGTTCACCAGTCCTCAATAGCCTCTTCTTGGTGAATTATGTTCTTCAGTCTAAAGTAAAACACTTTATAGGACTTGCCAAGACAAATGGTTTTTCCATACTCTGTGTTCATTGGGAGATGAGATAGTGGTTTGAACTGTGTATTGGGCAAAAGCCATCCTAAGAAGAAGTTTGTGACTAACAAAGATGAGAAAGTCAGAAACTAGGGAGATTTAGTATAAAAGCTAAAGGACATTTGCAATATCAAAGCAGGATTTTAAGAAACAATAGAGCCGGTATAGGCGTTCTAAGGCACTGAAGTGTGAGAGTTCATTTTCTGGTTATTTAGGAAAGAAGCACACTGGACTGATCCAGACATGAGACTTTCTCTCTCCATCTGAACTCACTTACGACAGTGGTACCCTAGGAGTTTATTGCTCTCATTCTTCATTTTACTCATTCCTTCTTTTAAATATAAGGTAATCAAAATTAAACCCACTCAGGACAATGATCTAATTTTGTATATCCTGATTTTTCAATATTTTGGAAAGTTTAATACTTCTTGTGTAAGAATAAAATAAAAAATATCAAAATTGTGTTATTAGATACTCAAAAATGCCTTTTATACATGTCAGCTTGAATCCACATGCTCCTGAAATATTTCCTAATGATGTGATCATTTCAGGGAATATCATAAAGTTTTCACCAAGTAACTTTTTTGATATGGCAACTTTTATCCCCTTGAGTAAGCACTTGGCCTCCAGGAAGGATAGTTGTGTTTTATCCTTTTCTAGTAAATGAAGTGTTAACTTATTTAAAAAAGTCAAAATTGTGTCTTATGTAAACTTTATGTTTGTTTAAAGTTATTTGTCTTACCAAAAAAAAAAAAAATGCAGGAATTATCAAGTCCGCAGAATTCAGTCCTTTTCTTCACTTATGATCTAATGGCTTCTGGATTTTGAGAATACTGGACATTTATGCATTCTGCAATGAACAGAGGAAAGGAAAAGGCCTATGCTAAAATTGCTTCTCTGGGATTAGACCAACATGAGAAAGCCTGCTATGATCAGTGATGCTTTCATTTGTTTTCTGACCAGTCATTGTAAAGTGGAAAGAATTGTTTTCAGGACTCTGGCTTCAAGGAAGCACTTATCAACAGACCCTTGAGTATGTCTATTTTTGTTTGGACAACACAAAATATTTAGCTCTGATAAATATTCAGGGGACAAGTTCCTCCAGCTAACTCTTTCAGTCACTTCTGTGTTGGGGACTCTAAGACCACCCTTAGGTCTCATGATTTCCTAGGACTCCAAGAACTCAGAAATGCTGTCGTGCTTATGGTTTTTTACAGGGAAAGGATACAGATCAAAATAAACATGAGTTAAAAAGGCAGATGGGTTGTCAATTTCTTCCTGTCTCAGTCTTGTTAGTTTATAGATTTCCAGGAAAACATCCATTTCTTCCAGGTTGCTTAATTTATTGGCATATAGTTGCTGATAATAATCTCTAATAATTGTTACTATTTCCTTGGTGTTAGTCGTGATCTGTACCCTTTCATTCATAATTTTATTAATTTGGGGCCTTTCTCTTTTCTTTTGGATAAGGCTGGCCAGTGGTTTGTTGATCTTATTAATTCTTTCAAAGAACCAGCTTCTAGTTTCGTCTGAATAGACCAATAATCAGTAACAAAATTGAAGCAGTGATCAAAAACCTCCCAAAAAACAAGAATCCAAGGCCTGATGGAGTCCCAGGAGAATTATCCCAAACATTTAAAGAAGAAATAATACCTACTCTCCTTAAGCTGTTTCAAAAAATAGAAACAGAAAGAAAACTTCCAAACTCGTTCTATGAGGCCAGCATTACCTTGATCCCAAAACCAGGCAAAGACCCCATCAAAAAGGAGAATTACAGACAAATATCCCTGATGAATATGGATGCCAAAATTCTCAACAAGATTTTAGCTAATAGGATCCAACAGTACATTAAAAGCATTATCCATCACGACCAGGTGGGATTTATTCCTGGGATGTAGGGGTGGTTCAACATTCGCAAATCAATCAATGTGATAGAACACATTAATAAAAGAAGAGACAGGAACCATATGATCCTCTCAATTGATGCAGAAAAAGCATTTGACAAAATACAGCATCCTTTCCTGATTAAAACCCTTCAGAGTGTAGGGATAGAGGGAGCATTTCTCAATTTCATAAAAACCATCTATGAAAAGCCCACAGCAAATATCACTCTCAGGAACATGACAAGGATGTCTACTCTCGCCACTATTGTTCAACACAGCACTAGAAGTCCTAGCATCAGCAATCAGACAACAAAAAGAAATAAAAGGTTTTCGAATTGGCAAAGAAGAAGTCAAACTCTCTCTTTGCAGATGACATGATACTTTATGTGGAAAACCCAAAGCCTCCACCCCCAAGTTACTAGAACTCATACAGCAGTTCAGTAATATGGCAGGATATAAAATCAATGCACAGAAATCAGTTGCTTTTCTATACACTAACAATAAAAAGAGAAATTAGAGAATTCATTCCATTTATGATAGCACCAAAAACCATAAGATACAATGGAATAAACCTAACAAAGAGGTAAAGGATCTATACTCTAGAAACTACAAAACACTTATGAAAGAAATTGAAGAAGACACAAAAAGATGGAAAAACATTCCATGCTCATGGATTGGAACACTGTTAAAATGTCTATGCTGCCCAAAGTAATCTATACTTTCAATGCCTTCCTGATCAAAATACCAATGGCATTTTTCAAAGAGCTGGAACAAACAATCCTAAAATTTGTATGGAACCAGAAAAGACCCTGAATCACTAAGGAAATGTTGAAAAAGAAAAACAAAACTGGGAGCATCACATTGCCTGATTTCAAGCTATATTACCAAGCTGTGATCACCAAGACAGCATGGTATTGGCACAAAAACAGACATATAGATCAATGGAACAGAATAGAGAGCCCAGATATGGACCCTCAACTCTATGGTCAACTAATCTTTGACAAAGTAGGAAAAAATATCCAATGGAGAAAAGACAGTTTCTTCAATAAGTGGTGCTGGGAAAATTGGACAGCTATATACAGAAAAATAAAACTTGACATTCTCTTACACCATACACAAAGATAAACTCTAAATGGATGAAAGACCTCAATGTGAGACAGGAATCCATCAAAATCCTAGAGGAGAACGTTGGTAGTAACCTCTTCAACATCGGCCACAGCAACTTCTTTCAAGACTCATCCCCAAAGGCAAGGGAAACAAAAGCAAAAATGAACTTTTGGGATTTCATCAAGATAAAAAGCTTCTGCACAGCAAAGGAAATAGTCAACAAAACTAAGAGGCAACCCACATAATGGGAGAAGATATTTTCAAATGACATTATAGATAAAGGGCTGGTATCCAAGATCTATAAAGAACTTCTCAAACTCAACACCCAAAAAAACAAATAATCAAGTCGAAAAATGGGCAGAAGACATGAACAGACACTTCTCCAAAGAAGACATATGAATGGCTAACAGACATATGAAAAAATGTTCAACATCATTAGCCATCTGGGAAACTCAAATCACAACCACACTGAGATACCACCTTATACCAGTTAGAGTGGCAAAAATTGACAAGGCAGGAAACAACAAATGTTGGAGAGGTTGTGGAGAAAGGGGAATGCAAGCTGGTACAGCCACTTTGGAAAACAGTATGGAGGTTCCTCAGAAAGTTAAAAATAGAGCTATCCTATGACCCAGCAATTGCACAACTGGGTATTTATCCCAAAGATGTGCACCCCAATGTTCATAGCAGCAATGTCCACAATAGCCAAACTGTGGAAAAAGCCGAGATGCCCTTCAACAGATGAATGGATAAAGAAAATGTGGCCCATATATACAATAAAATATTATTCAGCCATCAGAAAGGATGAATTCACACCAATTGCATCAACATGGATGGAACTGGAGGGGATTATGCTAAGTGAAATAAGTCAAGCAGAGAAAGACAGTTATCATATGGTTTCACTTGTATGTGGAGCATAAGGAATAACATGGAGAACATTAAGAGAAGGAAGGGAAAAATGAAGGGGGAGGGGAATCATACAGGGAGACAAACTATGAAAGACTATGGACTCCAGGAAACAAACTGAGGGTTTCAGAGGGGAGGAGGGTGGAAGGATGGGTTAGCCCGGTGGTGGGTATTAAGGAGGGCACATATTGCAATGAGCACTGGGTGTTATACACAAACAGTGAATCATGAAACACTACATCAAAAACTAATGAAGTACTGTATGGTGACTAACATAACATAAAAAAAAAGGCAAATGGGTTGGTTAAGCCTCTGACTCTTGGTTTTGGCTCAGGTCATGATCTCAGGGTTGTGAGATCAGGTCCCTTATCGGGCTCTGTGCTCAGTGCAGACTCTGCTTGAGATTCTGTCTCTCCCTCTCCCTTTCCTTCTGCCCCTACCCCCACTCATGCTCTGTCTCTCAAATAAAGAAATAAATAAATAAAATCTGTTTTAAAAAAGGCACATGGGTGAAGTCCAGAGAAACCAGATGTAAGCTTCCAGGTGTCCCCTCCCAGTGGAGTTGCACAGAGATGTGCTAAATTGTCTCAGAAACAGTATACAACTATATGTGTTAGTATTGTCATCCAGAGAAGCTCACATGGAGCCTTGGTGTCCAGGGTTTTTATTTGAGGTCAGCCACATAAGAAAGGAGAACCTGTGTGACAGATCTTAGCTATTCAGAGTCTAGCTCCCTCCCTCCACACCTAGAGGTCAAACTAATACAGCATGTCCCAAGGCCTCAGCATATCAAGACAGGCATTCACCATAAGTCACAATGTTAGCGTAAGTCATCTGATCAAACTGACAGAGGGTAGCCAAAGACTCAGGAATATAAAAACAGTGTTATAAAGTTGGCCCCTCTAAGTGATCTGAGATTATCTGCCAGGAGCCGGCCAAGGGCCAGTTCTCTTAAAGACAGTTCTTTCTTTGGAATGTACAGGCTTCAAAGGACCAGGGCTTGATGAATTAACCCTTTACTGCACAACTTCTTTTTTTTTTTTTTTTTTAAAGATTTTGTTTATTTATTCGACAGAGATAGAGACAGCCAGCGAGAGAGGGAACACAAGCAGGGGGAGTGGGAGAGGAAGAAGCAGGCTCATAGCGGAGGAGCCTGATGTGGGGCTCGATCCCATAACGCCAGGATCACGCCCCGAGCTGAAGGCAGACGCTTAACCATTGTGTCACCCAGGCGCCCCTACTGCACAACTTCTAACTCCCAATTTTTGAGAGGCCAGTGTTACAAACTAATCACAAAACCAAACACAACAGAATGAGCATTCAATTTTTGCACCTGCCATCCACCTCTACCTCCAATTTTTTTCTTTCTTTCTTTTTTTTCCTTCAATCCTAAATCATCTTTCTTCAAATCAAGGCAGCTTTTCTATCTAATTCTGCTCTGGCTCTGTGAAATAACTGTTGCTTTATTTTAGTGATAACCCATAAGAAGAGAGAGATAGTATTTATATATTTTTTCCATTATTGGAATTTTGTAAGGATAACTTACATGATAGCACTGGAAACACTTTCCCTCTGCATAGCAACAGTGCTGGATAACTTTGAAAGAATAATGTAACTGTTGAGCACACACTTAGAAATGGTTTCTCCTTGCTTAGATATCTTCCTTTTTCTTGTTCTGAAATAACATTTTCATCTGCTCCCAATGTAGAAACATATAATGAGAGCTTTCACTTACTGTGCATAAGGAAAATTGCAATTTTGCTGAACAGTTATCCTAAATGTGGCAACTTAACAAGTTACAATAGAAGTGGGTTGGAAGTATAAAGACAGCTCAGTGCCTTCAAGTAAGGGTAGTGTAAAGTGGGGTGTGTATGCAGACATTGTTGACTAGAATTAGAAGAGCTGCTGTTAGCTCACTGGCAAAACACATGTTTCTCAAGCCAAATACCTTGGTGATGGTTCCAGAGCTGACAGCTTCTGAAAAGCAAAACAAACAAACAAAATTATGTCTATTTTACAGTAATAGAAATTAGGCTTTTTGGGTGTGTGTGTGTGTGTGTGTGTGTGTGTGTGTGTATGCTTAGCGTAGAGGGAAGGTAATTTACCAGAAAAACCCTGATTAAAATCACCTTGGCACTCACTTTTGGGAACCAGTGGCTCCCTGTTGTAGGGAAGCAATGGTCTGGCTGAAGGGGAGACCTGGCTCTCAAACTAAAATGCAGGCTTCATTTCTCAGGAGTAAAGTCAATTTAATTAACCATTCCCAATTGCTTTAGAAGAGTATTTCAGGGGCATGGGTGAAATAGGTGAAGGGGACTAAGAGGTACAAACTTCTAGTTATAAAATAAGTCATGGGGATGAAAAGTACAACACAGGGAATATAGTCAATAATATTGTAGTAACCATATGGTGACAGATGGTAACTATGTTTATCATGGTGAGCATTTTGTAATGTATAGAATTATCAAATCACTATGTTGTATACCTGAAACTAATGTAATATTGTATGTCAACTGTACTTCAGTTAAAAATAAAAAAAGAGATAACAAAAAATAGATAATGACAAAATAATGTAATACGTTCATTCAAACAACAACAAAAAAGAGTATTGTGGACTTTGGAGGAAGCTTTTGGATATTACTATCCTCTTGTAACTTTTATTATCGGTACTTATGAAAGTCTCAGGAATTGTATTAAGTAATGCAAAAAAAAAAAAAAAAAGAAAAAGAAATCAGTATTATGGTACTATTTTCTGATTCTGAGAGTTGGTGGTCAGTCCAGTTCTTCAAGGCCTGAGATAAAACTGCATTTTGTTGGGCGTCTGGGTGGCTCAGTTGGTTAAGCATCTGCTTTCAGCTCAGGTCATGATCCCGGGGTCCTGGGATCAAATCCTGCATCAGGCTCCCTGCTCCTCGGGGAGCCTGCCTCTCCCTCTCCCTCTGCCTCTCTCTCTGTCTGTGTCCTTCATAAGTAAATAAATAAAATCTTAAAAAAACCACAACTGCATTGTGTTGTTTACTAGGACTGAGAAGAAGGCTCAACTAGACATTCGGGGGGAAAAATATGTCCCAGAGAGTTCAGGGACTTTCAAGGGGGCTGTATTTAAAGAAGCCCCTAGGCCTAGCATAAGAATGTGATTGTCTAAACTCTAAGTTTCAAGTCCTAGAGACCATACAAACAAGCATCATCCTGAAGCTTTGCAGTCTCTAAGGGGCACTCCTCTCCTATGGCCCCCTCAGGTATTACTACGAAGGACCATGGACAGCAGAAATCCTCCAGGCAAGCATGGTAGAGTGACCCAGCTGATGAAGGAACTCACTTTACCACTGAGGCAGTGAGTCCTTGCTATCCTCCTCCAACAGAATGGGCAATGCTGTCAATAGCTAACCATTGAATATTGCCTCCCTTTCCCTCTTTTCTCAAATGGATGTCATTTGTCATTTTTTCTGTTTTTTTTTTTTTCTATGTTTGCAAATGGAAGTTAGGTTAATCAGTTGGCCATAGATTGCTAGACCTTGAGGAATTTCATCCAAACCTAATGGGAAACTATGCATAATAATCAGAAATTCTGAGTTTATGAGAATTGGAATCATGTCCCCTGAGAAAAGAGTTAGTGCATTATTGGTTTAATGTGAAAATTTCCATTATGCCAAATGAAATAATTTTATATTTATATGAGAAAAAAGATTGCAATATGCTCGAAGGTCAAGGGTGATGAATATAGTAGATTATCTCCTGGTTTTGTTTGCTCAAATCCATTTTCTTCTTTCTCTAAAAAGATAATACTCTGCACATGTAGAGAGGATCATTCCATGTCATAGTAGAGGGGCTTAATCTGCCTGCTCTTTCTATCAAACGTGCATGGAGTAGTTCCATGCCTGAATAGTCATGTACCTGGCTCCAGAGCTTGGCTCGGGAAAGAGCATGCAACCTCAGCCAGAGCTTTGGGGAAAACACTCTCTTTATGCTGGGTTTGCTAAACTCTAAAGATGTGATGGCTGCTGATGACCATTATGCTCCCACCAAGCCCATCTCCTTTCTAAAGGATGGAGAGAAACGCAGAGTCCTGGAGTTGCCATGTGAACTCTCGTATCCAGTCGTATTTCAAGCCAGATCTCCCTCTCAACATTTTGGTTGTGTAAACTAATGATTTCCCTTTTTCACTTAAGACGTTTGGAATTGGTTTCAATCTCATACAGCTGACAGAGTCCTGGCAAATACAGAATTGGGTCTTTACTGATCTCTGAAACTGTTTTCTTTACCCAAAGTGGGCTAATAATATCTACTTGGCAGGATTGTCATGGGAATACAAAATGCGATATATACATTAAGGCTGTCATCGGAGGGCTATTTAACACTATGTCCTAGGCAGACATATGCTCTCTAGTTAATATTTCTTTCCCATTGTGTACCAGGATTAAACAGTATAGTAGCCCTCTATTTTATTTTATTTTATTTTATTTTATTTTATTTTATTTTATTTTATTTTATTTTATTTTGAATTTAATTTAATTTTTTTTCATATGGTAGTTCTGTTTTTAATTTTTTGAAAATCCTCCATAATGTTCTCCATAGTGGCTGCACTCATTTACAAATCCACCAACAGTGAACAAGGGTTTCTTTTTTTCCACATCCATGCCAGTCTGTGCTATCTCTTGTCTTGATGATAGCCCTTCTAAGAGGTGTGAGGTGATATCTCATTGTGGTTTCAATTTGCACTTCTCTCATGACTGGTGACGTTAAGTATCTTTTCATGTACCTCTTGGCTTTTCACATATCTTCTCTGGAGAAATGTCTATTCACATACTTTGCTCATTTTTTAAATTGGGTAATTTGATGTTTTGCTATTGAGTTGTATGAGTTCTTCATATGTTTTCTTAATGGGATATTAACCCATTATTAGATATATGGTTTGCAAATGTTTTCCCCATTCTGTAGGTTGTCTTTTCACTTTGTTGAAGGGTTCTTTCATTCTGCAGAAGATTTTTAGTTTGATATAGTCGACTTGTTTATTTTTTCTTTTGTTGCTTCTGCTTTAGGTATCCTATCCAAAAAAGTCATTACCAAGACCCACGTCAAGGAGATTTGTTCCTGTTTCCTTACAGGAGTTTCATGACTTTGGGTCTAACATTTGAGGCTATATATATATATATCCGTTTTTTTTCTTTTTTTTATTATGTTTAGTTATCCACTGTATAGTACATCATTAGTTTTTGATGTAGTGTTCAATGATTCATGCCCTCTATTTTAAAACATCCTTTCATTAATTATCTGTCAAACAGAGCTATTTGAGGATAACTTGTTCCCTCTTTCATCATAGACTACTTTGCCTTCTTTCACAGATCATATAAAGTATCTGTGATTTTGGTATATACATCCAATCTAATGATGCAGGACTTGGGGGAAGAACCCCAAATCCAAAGTACTTAACTACCTGTTACCGGATTCTGAGAAGGAAAACAGATGACAGTCATCTAGTTAAGAACAAAAATTAAGATTGCATGGTGAAATAGATTTTTCTTAGAATGTCAGAAGTCAGCCAAGAGATAGTTCCACAGCTCTGTGAGCCATCTAGGACCTCAATTTAATCTCCTAAAATTTCAGGAAATGGACAGTTTTTTTTTTTTTTTATCCCGTTTTAAGCTGTCCTATCATTTGAGAACACCATTGTGGAAACTTGACACTAATAATAACAGTCTGGCTTTTCCATTTTTCCCTCTTCTCTTTGAATCCAAACTACTACCCCAATGCTCTAAACTCCAAGAATTAATTGTATGTGTGTTTGCATGTGTGTGTGTGTGTGTGTGTACATGTGCATGCTTTGATGTTGGAAACTTATTTATATTCAAATAGAATATCTGATAGGGGAAAATATTAAGAAGGAGTTGCTGTAACACACATTTTTGTATACACTACTTTGGTATTAGACAATTAGATTGGAAAGTCTATTCCATAGTGAGGATCTAGGAGATGAGGCACATGATCAGTAAAACTTGATCGGGAAAGCGAATTGGAAGGAGGTCTGAGCATGGGATGCTGATATAATGGTTAATCTATGCAGAGGCAGGGATCAGCATGGGGTGTTGGGGGTTCTTTGGGGTAGTGAGATGCGATGGAAGGAAGTGGAAGGATGAAACTTGACTAACTTCAAAATTTTTCTGAGGAGTAGACTTCCGTGATGTAATGATCAAGTGGGTTCTCTGGCCCAAAGGCACAGTTAATGACTTTTTAATGAACTTTACGGTGGTGAACTGGGCAGTGCCAGGCCACTGGGGCAGGCTTTCCTGGCCCCCATTTGTGCTATCTTAGGACTCCAGGTAGCAGCTAAAATACATTATGTTTCTTGATGCTATTTCTCTAATTCTTTAACCACTCTGACCCTAAATACCAGTTATGACCTTGGGCTTTATCTCTCTTGATGTTTAGTAGGATTTTTGATCTGGCTCAAAGATACCATCTTTCGATTACCCTTTCGAGGTGTCTGGATGACTTTAGGAAACAATTGAAGTTAAGCACCCAGAATTTCCCAAGAGAAAGCCTACTTTCTTTGTTTCTTTGTGGTCAATCAGGGATCCAGGCCAATGGAGGCTCCACCATTTTTAACTCATGGCTTCCAAGGCAACACTGATCATTTCTCTTCTGGTCTACTGGTAGGATGGGAAAACACTGGACATCCAGGATTACAGAATTCCTCTCAAGCATGAGATGCAGGAATGGTACATATCAATCTTGTTGCCATCCCATTTGTGAGTTACATGGCCATTCCTCATTGCGAAGGGAAGAAGAAAAACTGTGATCCTTACTCACAGCCCAGCCACAGCTCTCTCACCACAGAAGAAAAGAACAGATTTTGGTGGATACCTACCAGTCCCTCCCATGCATAAATTTATATGATTCCTTGAATCTGTCAAGGAGAACCATCTGTTATATCATAAACTCTGTTTTCTCCTTGACTTTCAGAAAACTTGAAACTAAATTTAGTGCCCTCTTCTTGTAAGTCAGTTTCATTTTTTGATATGTTTATTCATTACTCTGAACTGGTTTTTGATCTCCCTTTGAATTTCAGTGGTCTTGTCTGTCATACATCTTAATATTTTAAGTCATCTCCATTCCTTTTAGGAAGTAGGTAGAATATAAATAATAAATGGAGTAACACAATGCAATAAGGAACCTGTCCAAAGAGGGTCTAATGTAAGAAGACTAGAAATTAAGTATGTTTGATAAATTCAAATTGATGAGATGCAAAAGTGTAGGTAAAAGAATTCCTTTGGAGGATGTTGTGGTACTTATATTCACGAGGTGAACAAACATTGGTAGTATGCAGTCCAAGCCGCCTAACAATTTAGGAAAGGGGAGACCCCATGTCTGAGAGGCAAGGTTGTCTCTCAATATATAAACACCTTATGCCATAATCCACAAGAATTACTCTGTATTTTTCTGTGCTACTGAATGATCTATTTCAGCATATAAGAATGAGTTGTTCCTTATGTCAGCAATCACTATCAGGATCAAAAAAATGGTGCCATTTGCAATGACATGGATGGAACTAGAGAGTAGAATGATAAGTGAAATAAGTCAGAGAAGACAAATACCATATGATTTCACTCATATGTGGAATTTAAAAACAAAACAAATGAGCCAAATGAGCCAAGGGGGGAAAAAAAGAGAGGGAGAGGCAAACCAAGAAACAGACTCCAGAGAATAAACTGATGGTTGCTAGGGGGGAGGTGGGGGAAGGATGGGTGAAATAGTGATGGGATTAAGGAGTACACCTGTCATGATGAGCCCTGGGTGTTGCATGGAGGGATTGAATCACTGTATTGTACGCCTGAACCTAATATCACACTATGTTAACTGACCGAAATTAAAGTTAAAACTTAAAAAGACAAAAAATATCACATGAGGACACAAGGGCTGCCCTGAGTGATCTGACCACCAGTGTTGTGGGTTTAATAAATCAGTGTCTGTTATCATAGAAAAAAAAAAAAACCATGAGTTTTGAGTACCTAATACTTGCCTAGCACTCTCTGTGGGAGATATAAAACATGGGTCCCTTCCTTACGGCTCTTATGCTCTTAGGATCCCGAGAGACATAATACATTATAATGCAAAGTATTTTTACTTCCCGTTGTAGATGCGTCCCCAGCCCAGTGCGTGGTGCAGGGCAGACTCTCAGCAACCAAAGCTGAATGCAGGAGCAGTAGTATGATGTCCCTGGAGGCTAAGCTAAAATTTAAAATAGCTGTTAGGAGTCTCAGAAATATGCAGCATTTTTACTGATGCTCTACATTCCAAGGGTTCGTTCGTGTGCACTAAGAAAAACCAAAATCTGGTCACTAATTTGACAGGGGAGTTCACAGTAACACTGTTTAACAGCTCCTTCTAGATTTGTCACCGAACATACCTGTTCACATTCTTATGACTATGAGAAAATGTGCGCCCCGCTCACATAGCAGCCCCTTTTCTAGCCATTTTGTGACGATGTGCAGACACCTAAGGTGGGTTCCTTGCATGTCAGATAACGAAGGAATTAAGCTTTTAAAAATATCTACCCACAAGCATTTATTGGAAGGTATGTGTAACATTTTGTCAAGTCATGAACTTTCCAAAATTGCTCATATTTTCAGCATTTTCCCTCCTCGGTTGTGGTGGTTTATCTTTGTTTATTATGCCTACCTTCTGTCATATTTTAAAAAAACTTTCAAATTCCCTAAAAAAGCACTTGAGTTATATATGAAATCTGATATTTGTTTGTATAGCTAACTATATGCTTATAACTAAGGTGTCCAAACGTGGGACATGGATGGTGGCTCTGTGTGCACACAGAGCATGGTCTAATGGTGGCTTATTGGAAACGACAGAGCATTTAAACTTTTAGTCTCTGCCATCTTTACTGAGTGGCTTTGTGCTCATCATTTTTTATCCTTTGGTGACAATCAGAGTACTTTTTCATCAGTCAATCTCATACGGCATTGTGTCATTTGATGAGCTAACTAACGTTTGGGGAATGTTCTGAACCAGGGGAAATAAAAAAAAAGTTAACAAATATAATTAATGATAATAGTGTTGCTAGGCACAGTAATCTTATTTCCTGTGCTGGTAAGTGAATTATTGCTTTTCATATTGAAGAGGATTAAGGAGCCTTTTGATAATAGAGTGTTTATTAAATGTGCTATAGATGTGAGGTAAATCAATTGCCTAGGCGTAATAATCTATGTAACTTTTTAGTAAAGAAGAAATTCAAGTGTGGCTTTATGAAAATGTTTATTTCTCTGTACTATATGAAAGTCTGTTCACACTTCAACAGCTAGGAATATTTCAAAGGCTTATGTAGTAAACATATAGGAGTTTATACTCTTCCTAAGAACTGTGATTTAAACTGATAACTTCCCCAGGTATCTGGAGGTCTTTTTTCTCCTGCTGGGGAAGTCTCTTGAGTTCTGTGAGAGAAGAACATTCGGAAAGTCAAATAATCAACACTTTTCCTGTCACCTATCAATCTCTAGGCATCCTTGACTTTGAATTATAAAGTAATTAGTCTTTATGAACTATGTAGATAAATCATAAACTGTCTTGTATTTGGAGAGATGCCCATCTTCCAAAATCTTTGAGTAGTTGAGGCTTGCTTACCTTAGGTTGTGTCAGGTGGGGGATTCTGTAGATTAACTTCTCTGCAAAATTCGGCAGAAGTGTTGAGTGAGATGACAGCCTTCATCAGGCCTCCAGGGCCACACAAGATGCCTCATTCTGTACAGGCCTCAGTCAGATCAGGTCATTTAAAAAATATTTTTATAGTTTTTTAAATTTAAGTAGCAAACCAACAGGAATAGCACAGAAGACAAACACTAAAAACATGTACTTGCACGTAGGACAAGGCAGTTAGAAAAATATGGTGAATGGACAGAATCTGTTGTATGATACAAATGCTACAAACACCATTTAGTTGCCGTCAATAAGAAATTTATTTGTTTTAAAAAAATCCAAACGCTGGCATGGTCCAGAAAAATGTAACAGATTTATTGGTAATTGTTATAAAGTTGAACTGCTGAAACGTGTTCACTGAAACATTTTGACTTGCATGAATGCTTTAGGTCCCCGTGTGTAGATTAAAAATTCACGCACAAATGAAAATGGAAAAACTGCCAATATCTGATTTCTGTTCCCTATTTTTCGGCTTGCAGTCATATACTCAGGTACCTTTTGACCCTATGGGGGAAAAATATATCTAATGTTCAGAGCTACCAATAACAGGAAGAACAGAAAAATTTCTTTTCTAAAGAATAAAATGTTTTCCATCATAGTGGAATTTTTTTTTTTAAGATTTTATTTATTTGAGAGAGAGAGAGAACAAGCAGGGGTAGGGGCAGAGGGAGAGGGAGAAGCAGACTCCCCGCTGAGCAGGGAGCCCTATATGGGGCTGGATCCCAGGACCCCAATATCATGACCTGAGCTGCACTTAACCCCCTGAGCCACCCAGACGTCCCCCCACCCCCTGTAGTGGATTCTTAAGCACATTCTTCACCTATGTGCTATTCATGCCAAATGTGTAACAGTTATGCCAAAAGACATCCAGCTAGCATGCTGCGTACGTGGAGAATGTGCTTAAAAATCAGGTCTTTTTATTCCTTCTCCTTCCTTCCCCACCTGCTGCAACATATTGAACTATTGAATATCCTCTCGGTCCCATATCCCTTGTTTCTCCCTTTTCTCATGGTCATAGTTTAGGTTCCCCAAAAAGCAGAGACTGAGGCAGTGGGTTTATATGTTACTACTTGATTAGGGATTATAATTCCAGGAAGCNGGAATGAGAGACAAGAGACGCACGACCGAGGAGGAAAAAGACCCCAAACAAGGGTGTACTGTGGAGCTGTCCGCTACTAAATGCAATTGGTTATCTGATCCTGAGAGCTGTTCCCTGAGCAGCCACGTCAACAGCTTCCCAGGACTCCCCATCAGAGGACTGAAAGGTTCCTATAGGCCCCCCCTCCCTGCCGAGTGTCTTTATTGTGCCTGTCCACCCATCCCTCAGCTCCTGTGTTGATTGCCAGCAACTTACCATACCACCCCCTTCTCTGGAGTATTGCCAGAAAGTCACTGGACCAAGGAAGTTATGACTGCAGCCCCAGGAGCAACCTGCCGCCAACGGCTGAGTCGCGGAGGTTCGAAGGACGGGCGCTTTCACTCAGTTCATGCCCCCTGAATTGCCCCACGGGATCAGATGGAAGCTAGTCTTCTGCTGTGGTCAAATAGTTGCTTAGCTGCTCGTCCTGCTCGGACCTGTTTTCCTTACTCCCTTTCTCCTGAGAGCATTCCTTCAGGAAATCACTTGGACATAACATTTTGTCTCAGATTCTTATTCCTGATTTCATAGGGGAATAATTTGTCCCCTGGCTCCTGTCTCGCTGGTCCTGAGTAAGTATCAAAGGGAAGTGAGGCAAGAGAGGCCCTTAGTCCAGGCACGTGGTGATGTGCCTGCGGCTCGCACCGGTGTGAGGGCAGTGAGAGACTCTACGGGATTGGCTCAGTGTGGCAGCAGCTGGAACAGGGGATAGAAGGCCAGGAGGATCGGAAATGGTACATAAAAAAAACTGATACAATCCACCCCTTGAACTATTCACATCCTTTTCTTAGATCTGTCCTTCCCCCCATCACAATAGGGGCCTCTAGTATTGGGACAGCACGGTGCCCTCACTTCTTCCCCAGGGGTGAGGTACACGTCACAGAGCTTCCTTCAGAGTGGTGGCTAGCTGGTCCTGGCACCTTATTACAGGTATGCTTCCAACCTTGTGTTCTTGATGTCTCTTACTTCTTATTAAGGCTTTGGCTGATCTGACTTGCTTGTCTGGTGGGATGACCCAGACTTCTTCCCCAAGGAGTCTGAGTACTTGGTTGCCTTGTCCTTACTGGGCTATGGTGGCTACAATCGACTGACTGCTGCAGTCACTGGGTGTGGAAGCAGTAGAGATGCCCCTGAGGTCCACGTGCATTGCTTCCCATTTTTTAACTGGATTATTTTTTTGGGGGGGGTGTTGAGTTTTATAAATTCTCTGTAAATGTTGGACCCTAACCCTTTATCAGATTTGCAAATTTGCAAATATCTTCTCCCATTCTGTAGGCTGCCCTTTGGCTTTGTCGATGGTTTCCTTTGCTGTGCAGAAGCTTTTTATTTTGATGAAGTCTCAATGGTTCGTTTTTGTTTTTGTTTCCCTTGCCTCAGGAGACATTTCTAGTAAGAAGTTGCTACGGCTGATGTCAAAGATGTTGTTGCCTGTGTTCTCCTCTAAGATTTTAATGGTTTCCTGTCTCACATTGAGGTCTTTAATTAATTTTGAATTTATTTTTGTGTATAATGTAAGAAAGTGGTCCACTTTCATTCTTTTGCATGTAGATGTTCAGTTTTCCCAACACCATTTATTGAAGAGATTGTCTTTTTTCCATTGGATGTCTTGACTATTTTGTCGACGATTAATTGACCACATAGTTGTGGGTTCATTTGTGGGTTTTTTATTCTGTTCACTCATAGGTAGAATTTAAGAAACAAAACAAATGAACATGGGGGGAAAAAAGAGAGGCAAACCAAGAAACAGACTCTTAACTATAGAGAACAAACTGAGGGTTGCTGGAGCAAGGGGTGAGCAGGGTCGGGGGGTGGTTGGGTTAAACAGGTGATGGGTATTAAGGAGGGCACTTGTGTTGAGCTCCAGATGTTGTATGTAAGTGGTGAAATGAATCACTGAATTCTGCTCCTGAAATCAATATTACACGGCATGTTAACTAACTGGAATTTAAATAACATTTTGGAGACAAAGCAAACAAAACAACAACAACAAAAATGCATTGCTTCCTGCTCTATTGTTTAGCAGACACACTAGCTCATCTTGGTAGTCAGGGTCCATGATCTTTTCCAGTACAACCACTCCTTTATTTTCTTCCTAGTCCCCTGGAATAAGAAAGCCAAAGTGACAAGAGACAAGATGGTGAGCATAGATGTGGCTCTTGGCAGAAACTCCCTACATACCTTCCTCTCCCTTAACCCCCCCCTCTCTC
>NW_024426230.1:23098411-23102469 GCF_017311325.1 Ursus maritimus | reverse complement strand
CCCCCCCCAGTTCAGGACCAGGTCCTTGGACCAGCTGGTGACAGAAGTTACAGGGGTAGTAAGTACATATCCTGCAAGTTGGTCTCTGGGAGGAATGGTAGGAAATGTCAATTCTGTTTTTACCCCTTGGATCACAGATGTGTAGTCTAGCCTTTGGGGATATAGCCCCACATATCAACCATTGTATCTTGGGTGATAATAACTCAGTATGAAGGGTGTTGTCTCTAAGAGGGTGCCTTAGTTATACTGTTAGTAGGCCACCACCATTCCATTCTATTAGGCTAGCTACTTCTGGGTGATGGAGTACATGGGCAGACCAGTGGCTTCTCTTGTCTTCTGCCCTCTATGAAACTTTTTTTTTTTTTAAAGATTTTATTTATTTGACAGAGAGAGACAGCCAACGAGAGAGGGAACACAAGCAGGGGGAGTGGGAGAGGAAGAAGCAGGCTCCTAGCAGAGAATACTGATGTGGGGCTCGATCCCAGAATGCTGGGATCACACCCTGAGCCGAAGGCAGACGCTTAACGACTGCGCCACCCAGGCGCCCCAATACTTCTTTAGCTTTAAAATAGGCCCCTTGGTCAGAGATTACATTGTTGAGGGGACATTATAGGGTTTTCTATTAGGCTCTTCCTACCAAATGCCTTATTCCATAAATCAGGGTATGTCTGTTCCATTATAGAATATGGTAATAGGAATTAACTGCCACCTGGGTGTAAAACCCATTGGACAAACTATCAGAAATACTGGGGCAAAACTTCATTGATTAATTCATTTCATAATCTCCTCTCTCTAAACAGAGGACCACAATGGCAGTTTGGGTTCCCAGGTATTGCTCAAACCCCATATCTAACTCTTCTTGAAAAATGTGATTATTCCCCATCCCTTGGTGCATAGTTACCTTGGAAAATGGCAACATGTCCCTTTGGAGAAGAATCAGGATGATATTTGCAGCATGTATTCCTAGTAGCATTGACAGATCCTTCCTCAGAGAACCTGGCCTCCACATCAATCTCTATGAATTGACTTAGATCTAGGAAACACACAAGGGAACCACATTTTTCTCTTATGGTGGCTGATGTCTGCTGGCCAGCTCTCAATTCTTTATTTATTATACAAGTTAAGATATATAGGAAACCTGGTCTGGTGTCCATCTATTTTGTCAGGAACTCCACGATATCTTAACTATTGACAGAAGTGGTATATAAAAAGTTTCTGATATAATTTCTATCTTCCCTAAATGCATTTCTAGAGTTCTCAATGGCCTTGGTTGATGGTTCCATTTACTTAGGGACCATAGAAGGAGGTGTTTGAGGAGTAGATGGTGAGTTTAGTTTTGTTCATCTTGAATTTTGATAACATGAAGCTGAATATCTGGGTCTGGTGTTTGGTGAGGGTCTGGGCTTAAGGTGAAGATTTGAGAGCCATTTGGATATAAGAACTAGTTGAAATGAAGGAAGTGAAGGTTATAATCCAGAGAAAGATTGAGCTTTAGGAAAACAAGAAGTTAAAAAAACCAAAAAAACAAACAACCCCCCTCCCCCAAACAAGCTTGTAAGTTACTCCCATTGCATCCTCAATCACAGAACCTCTTTTTCCACTTTAATTAAAAATCAACTCTCCCCCAAGGATAGTGTTTCCGCAGCACTTTCCTTAAGCTTATGCTCTTTGTCACCATGATCCCGCATGTCAAGGGTTCCAGAATATTCTCCAAGATCACCATTGCTGCTTTCTTCTTTACTGGATTACCTTCTAGAGCTCCTTATTGTTGTTACTTTCTGACCTTAATTCATGGAAGACACTGTTCTTCTTTTCTACCTCAATCCTACTATCAGCAAGTGTTCATATGAGTCATGCAACAACATAGCCTTACTGATAGATTATATTACTGTTCACTCATATTTGCTGCTTCTCCTACTGGTGATCCTTCCCACTGAAGAATTATATATCCCTGTTCTGTGGAACTGAGGCATGGATGTATGACTTAATTTGGCCAGGAAAGTGTGAGAAAGAAGTGACAAGTGTCACTTCTGAGGCAAGCTTTGAAGTTTATCATACTGTCTTTACTTCCTACCAGAAACTCTAGTAATGTTCCAGATAAGGATTGCTTGGTCAGCATGAGTTACAGAGTAATGGAGCAGAGTTTTTCTCTGATCTGAGGTAGATAGGTATTCTTTTTTTTTTTTTAATATTTTATTTATTTATTCATTCAACAGAGATAGAGACAGCCAGCGAGAGAGGGAACACAAGCAGGGGGAGTGGGAGAGGAAGAAGCAGGCTCATAGCGGAGGAGCCTGATGTGGGGCTCGATCCCACAACGCCGGGATCACGCCCTGAGCCGAAGGCAGACGCTTAACCGCTGTGCCACCCAGGCGCCCCGCGGTAGATAGGTATTCTGAATAAGAAATAAACCATTATTGTTATAGATTAGAGATTTTAGGTTCATTTGTCATTGCAGTGTAAGCTATCCAATACCTTCTCAGAATTTCCAGATTACCTCAGTTCCAATAATTTATTCTTAAAGCCACATCCAGATGTTTATCCATGTCTGGAATAATTCCAACTCTAAAATATTAAATGTTGATATATGAATCTGAAGACACTAGCTTTTTATTCTGCTGGCTCTTTCACTTTCTTACTTTAAACTTGATCTTAGGCCTTGTACCACTTTATGTACACTCCCCTCCTCGAACCACTGCTATGGTGAAATTTTGGTGAGGATTCGACCAAATTTCTGAAGATACAACCTGGCAGCATCTCATCACATTCCTGCTTTGCATTCCCCTCACTTCCTGCTCTAAGGCTTCTCTGATGCTGCATCATGGGATGTTTTCAGGAACCTGTTTGGCACTCATGCATGAGCAAATGGGAAATGTGACAGAGTTAGTGCTTATGGGATCACCCTTGACCGATGGTGTCTGAAAGTGCATGGAAAATACTATACCCTCTTTTTCCCTGAGTGAGCAGTTATGGACACATTTCATACTTCTCAGAAGATCAAACAGAATCAAGCACCCATTATCCGTATCAGCAACTAACTTGATAACATGTCCTGGTATTGACTTTCCTTTCTTCCCGTTTAACTCTCCCTGATCCTCATTCCGGTTCCCTGGAGTTTCTTAAACTGTCTACAGACAAGCCTTTGTCTGAAGTTCTGCTTCCAGGAAACATAGACGATGATAGTTTTCATCAAGGTCTCCAGATAACCCATTTTCCATTTTCCCCTTCGTGCACTGCCCGCTCATGGCTTCATTTCCTCCAACTACTGTCTAGAAGCATATGGTTTGTCACTCAGTTCATTCTCTTCCAGCACTCTCAACATCAACGTCTCCCTGTATTTCTACCAGATTTATTCTGTTAACTCTTAATTTGGATCAGCCTCCTGCCTTTCCTACTCCTATGTCTTAGGTGCTGAAAGATGCCAGATGAAATCAGAATTGAGAACTGATATCAAATGGATGGTCACCTCTATGATTTATAACCCAGTACCATCCTTAATCAGGTCTTCTTCTATTTCTCCACATCATCTTTTCTAAACATTTACCACCCTCTTCAAAATACCTACCCCACCACTATTGTTTTTTCTCTCAGCAAACTTCTGTCCCCATATAGACCAAAAATATGCCTGTCAAGACAGGTGTATGCCTTCTCAAATTATATCTCCATCCATACCAATTTGTATGTGTCTCAGTTAGCATCTAGTTTCCCTTTCATCTGGAGGAGATGTCCCTTCTATCTAAGACTAATTAATAATGCCTCCATTGGTGGTCTTAATTTCATCAGTGCTGTTTCTTGTTTCATTGTTTATTCCCTTCTCTATTACTTACTACACTTCAAAGTATAGATATGGCAGAGCACTCCAGCTTAAGAAACCCTCACAGACCCTGTCCCTCCATTCGTTGTTATTTCCTTCACTGCCAGACTTTTAAAACAATGTCCGGGGCGCCTGGGTGGCACAGCGGTTGAGCGTCTGCCTTCAGCTCAGGGCGTGATCCTGGCGATCTGGGTTCGAGCCCCACATCAGGCTCTTCCGCTATGAGCCTGCTTCTTCCTCTCCC
>NW_024426230.1:23089920-23098365 GCF_017311325.1 Ursus maritimus | reverse complement strand
AAAAAAAAAAATGTTAAAAAAAAAAAAAAAAAAAAAAATAAAACAATGTCCCACAATTGCTGTCTTATCTTTTAGGAACCATTCTCTGCAGCCCATTCTAATCTCTGTTTCCAGCCCCACTATCCCATTGAGTCTGTAAAGCAGAGATCAACTACCTTCTAAAAGACAAATTCAAAGCTCTTTTTTCTGGTTTGTTTGTTTACACTTAATATCACCTTTCACAGCATTTATCAATGCTGACCTTTTTCTTCTTGAAAATCTCTTTTTCCGAGAGATATCACTGTACTCTGTCTCTGTTTCCACCTCTCTGAGGTTCCTTCTCAATACTCTTTCTTTCTCAAGTCCACATCTTCAGTAATATTCACTTCCCCTTGACTAAATTTCATATTTACTAAACTAGCTTCTGATTATACTTTGGCTTCCAAGTAGGTTTGCCTAAGGGGATAGAATGCATTGGTCAAAAGATTTCAAGTAGACTTGAAGGCTTGTTACAATTCCCACTGTAATTTAATTAATTGGCATTCTAATTTATTTATCAGTCTCTCATCTGCTAAGCATGACTCGTCCCTAGAGACTGCAAATCTCTTTGAATTTGACTGGAAGGGAGCAGATGCTGAGACATGGTGACCATAGCACATCGATGTCTCTCCATGAGGCCCATGTAACCAGCTGATCTACTGTGGGGAAGGAGCATGTTTCTACCTCATTTCTCTGTAACTGCAATAGTCAAGTCAGAGAAATAAAGCAGAAGCTTTAAGGGACCATGTGGGGATTAAAAAATGAATTATCAAAGACTTACATACTGTGGGGCTGAAGAGATTCTTAAAAAAAAATTCAGGTACAAGTGAAAAGTGAAAATTTCCATCTCATGGGCCCTACAGTCAGTCACCTTCCTGAGAAAATGAGGCCTCGTATAGTGACTGGCTTGAGAAGATACTATATAAATATTTATTGACTGAATAATGGAAGATTTTTTATTCAGTAATTTAAACTTTTATCTGCATGTAGACTTCTTTAAAAGTAAGACTACAATGTCTACAGTCCATTTAAGTGGATGCTTTAATGACCACCAGAAAGCATACCTCATCGATTTAAATGCTTCCCTGAGATGCCATGATGAATTATGTAATTTTTAGTCTTTCTAACATACCCTAAAGATCTCTTTCCCTGCTCAGTTTTAGGAAGAAGCATGCTTTTGTTTCTTTGGGTTTTGATATTGGCATCTGGGGTACTTCATATGACTTCAGGCTATCTAGCTTAAGTTGTAGAGAATATTGTATTCTTGGGATTTTGAAGAGACAAATTACTTTGGCATGTTAGAATAATAGTAAAAAAATAAAGTTATATCTATTAAAGGCATAATTGATAAATCATAGCTAGTATATTTGATTTTGCAATCTATGACAGAGTAACATATGGGAAAGTTTGAAAACAAGTACAATAATTGTCTTTTATAGATGTTATATCCACATGTTTTTGGTAGATCTCATATTGGCTATAAAAAGAAAAGTAATAGTACAGTAACAAGGAAAGTTGAAAGCTTTCCTCTGAGAATATTGATGACTCATCTTTTTATTGCTAGATTTAAGATGATGAACACTTGTTTTGAAAAATGTGATTTTTGTCTATTGCTGTGTTTAATTAAATGCAAAAATCCTCGAGTGGAAAAAAAAATCCTAGAGTGGAGCAACCTTTAAGACTGCAAATTTAAACTCATAAAAATCAGATAATGGAAAAGTGAAGGTTGTGAAAGCAATGTTAACTCATCCATTGCATATAGGTTGCATTTTGCATGACTAATTAGGTGATTTAAGAAAGGGTGATGTGGTTAGGTATCATTCCTCTCCCCACTTAAATCTGTGACTGTTTTAAACTAGCCTTTCTATATGCATCATTTAGTAAGAGCCAAAAATACTTTTAGCATAATTTAGTGTTAGTATTTCTTTCTGAGAAGTTAGTTTTGAGAATAACCCCATGTGGCTTAGATCAGCACTATCGTGGCCAGTTTTCTATCTAGTACATTTTCTCAGAGTAATGTTTTAAATTTTAACATGTGGAAGACTAAAATAATAAAAATAATTTGAAATTTCTATAGTAACTCTTTTGGAATATTTTCCAGGAGACAACAATAAGTAGTCTTTCAGGGACTTCAGTGATAAAATACCTGATATGGAGGATCTAAGAGAAATCAGTGCCGTAGAAAGAGTGTGGGTTCTAAGCCAGATAACCTGGGTTTGGATTAGGATTCTTCCATTTTGTAGATATGTGGTTTGAAGTAATTGACCTAATTTTTCTGATTTTTTTGGCTCAAAACTATAAAATGAGGGTAAAATCTACCATGCAGGATGGTTGTGAGGATTGAAGAAACTAAATGGTAATGAGTTATTATTTAATTATTATTTCAGTATTATTTGTATAGGAAATAGAGCGGTAATGATGTTCCAGCAACACTTGGAAATATTTCCCTTTTGCCATCCATTTACAACTTACTGCCAAATTAGCCTGACATGTTTCCTGGTATGACGGACATCTGATACATTTTGTAGATTGCTGGTCACATAATTACCTTCTTGCCTCTCCTATGGCTCTCCTCTGATGCATTTTTCATGCTGCTGCCATAGTGACCTTCCTGAAGCACATTTATGATCAGTTCACTTCCTTGCTTGAAGTGCTGCAGAGGATCTTGTTGCCCTCAGGTTAAAGTCCCACATTCATCCTCCACTTCTGCCTGGACCCTCCATGTTCGTGTATCTGTCTGTGCTTCTTTGCATGCACACTTACTGTGTTTGGTATGCTTTTACCCATCTCATCTACATGGTGCAAATTCTCATTTATTTCTGTTGACTTACTATGGTGTGAGTTCTTCTGGAAAGCTTTCTTTGATTGCCTCAGACTCAAATTTAAGATCCTTCCCTGGAACTGGGAAAAGTTTGCTTCCTTTAGTATTCTTTTATAGTTTTTATTACTTGTATTGTGATTGCCTGCCTACTTATCTTAGTAGATAGCTTTGGATTAGACATTCTTGATGCTAATGTCAGCATCTTATTCATTTCATTATCTCCAGTGCTGGCAAAATACCTGAAAAGCAGTAAATGCTCAATGATTGTTCAACTGTAATGCAGATGTCTATATAATGAGCACCATAGGGATCTCCTGACCTTTGTCGTTGGCTTCTAGAAACCCTTTGGAAGCATGCAGAACTCATCTAAAAATCCCTTCCAAACAAAACCTTCCTACCAATGTACAATATTTTTGGAGGGGGGCAAAGAGTGAAGGCAAGGCAATGATATATACAATGAGGTTATTTCTACCATAATTCAACTCAATTTAAAAATTATAAATCACAACAAATTTGTTGCCTAAGGATGACCAAAATGCCAATGTGAATTGTTTCTTCTAGGTTCTCTCTTAAGGAGGATGGACCAAGTTGTGTCAATCATTATCCTATGCAATATCATAAGGGACACTATTAATTATTCGTTAATTTTTAAAATCCGTATCTCTAAATGCACAATAACAGCTATGATTCCTGCATCTAGCTGAAGAGCAGAGCCAGCCAGATATATGAGCCACCTGTTAACCTTGTGTCAGGATTTGACACTGCCAATAGAAAAGCTGGTTGGGTGATTCATTGATGTTAGAGCATTTCGCATTCAGATATGGAATCCCTACCATTAGGTTATAATATAAATGACACGGGCAAGGTTTCTTTAGGCCAAATAGTGTCCAGGGAGGCTATTAATTTAATGTTTTGGGTGTGGAGGGTAGGATGGGTTGTTCTTCAAACCACTTGTCAATTTTCAAAAACAATTTTGTAAGTATTGATTTCAGTTAGGCATTTTAAGATCAATTAAACTACAGTTATTCCTCATCCATTCAAGTAAGGACCATTCAGGTAAGACATTTCTGATTAATGAACCAAGACCTTATTGCTGAAATTACAAAGGTGAATTAAACACAGGACCAAGCTATAAGATGGGTAGTGGGTAGGGATGAGGATGATTGATTTGGAATGACAGTTTCCTCTATCTAGGCAAGTAGAAAGCTTTCTTTCAAAATAATATCTGAGACTATTAAATCTTTATGGATTTAAGGGTTTGCCTCCCAATAAATACTGAAATTAATTCATTTGTACCTTCAAAGTGTTCCCTTATTAAAGGTGGAACAAGAGATGTCCTATAAAGATAGACTGTAAGCTTCCTTTATAACTGAAGAGGTTAGTTCAAGATAAGCTTTAATTTTAAAGAAAAGCTACTATTAATTTTTAGATGGAATTTACTATCAAAAAGAGAGCTGATAGAGACCCTAAAGAACAGCAGTTCTCCTTTATCTAGAATAACAAGGCATTTTCTAATGATTTTTGTAGCAGATAAAAAACAATTTCTGACATCCAACTTTATGGATTTTTAATAAATAGGTTAAAATGTGAGTTTACAAGCTTTAGGGATAGAGTCATGTATTTTTTTTAAAAATTATCATTTCTTTGAAAAGCTGCATGTTGAAAACACATCAAGTCCTCAGCAGGGTGTGTAGTGAGAATGTCTGGAAGTTTTGTGCTAAATTACAGCACAAGCTGGCAATCTGTGGGTGATAGGATGCAAAGAGTTGGTTATGAAACTGTGAAGAGCTGGGATAGTGGGCTAAAGATTGATTGTCATACTGTAAGCAAAATCTGGAATCCTTCAATGTGGCTTAACACTCAACCCCCTGAGGTAGAATAAATGCAGGTTCTGAATTGAGTGACATCATAGATTGGATTTTATCCTATCCAATCAATGCTGAATGAGTGACATCATAGTTTCTGAACTGAGTGACATCATAGATTGGATTTTATCCTATAGCTCCATCTGAAAATCTTTTCATACATGATCTCCAGTTTGCTAACACTTTCAGAAACACTGACAAGAAGGAACACACGCAGAGATGGTTTTAGACAAATAAGGGGCATAGTTCTTATTTTAAATATTTCAAATATAGCAAGTGGTATGTATGCATATCTAAGAAAACAATTACATATAAAATAAAATCCCTGTTTAGTTTTCTCATCTCATTCTTCTATCTCAGAGTTAAGATTGTCTTGAGTTTTGTTTACTCTCCCCATGAATGATTTTAATTTTTTTTGCTGTTAAAAATGATGCCATTTATTTGTGCGTTCATACACCATACTAGGAGTTGGGGCTAGAGCGATCCTTGTGGAAGGCATATTCTAGTGTGGGGGGACAGATAATAAAAGAAAAAATAAAAAGTGTAGTATGTTACATAAGTGATATGTGTTAGAGAAAAAGCCTGAAAGAAGGATAGAGAGTGCTGGTGGGGGGGGGTGTGGTATAATTTTTAAGAGGCCGAATAGTCAAGGCCTCACTGAGAAGGCATCATGTGAATATAAACCAGGATAATTGTTAATGGATGGTTTGTTAGTTTTCTGCTGACATGTATTGCCACCTGTGTCATATATTGTGTCCATTTAAAAAAGTCTGTTTCTGAGATTTCTGTATTTGTCTTTGTGTCTATTTCCATACTGATATTATAATAACCTTGTCTTTCAATAAGCCTTATGTTGTAGGGCAATTATGTTTCATTGAATTTATAGATTAATTTGGAGTGAATAGACATTTTAATAATATTGAGTCTTTCCTTCTATATAGTTAGTATATCTTTCCGTTTTCATTATTTTTGTGTCCTTAAATATTATGTCATATTTTTTAAAAGATTTATTTATTATTTGCAAGAGAGAGAGAGAGAAAGAAAGAGCACACTTGAGCGGGGAGAGGGGCAGTGGGGGAGGGAGAGAGAGCAAATCCTCAAGCAGAGTATGGAACCTGGCCAGGACCCTGAGATGATGACCTGAGCTGAAAAGAGGAGCTGGCCACTTACCGACTGAGCCACCTAGGAGGTGGTTTGCATCATTTCATATTTTTCTTATAAAAATCTTCCACAACTTTTGTTAAATTCATTTTAGATTACTTGTATGTTTTGTTGCTATAGTGAACAGGACTTATTTTTCTATTCTATTTTCTTGGTTATTACTGGCATATGGGAATGCTAATGGCTTTAGTGAGTTGGTCTCATACTAAAAAGCATTGCTGGTCTGTGTTAACACTTCCAATATGATGTCCATAGTTTCTCTTGAATTTCTATGTATACTGTAATAATACTGTTTTCAAATAGAGTCACTTTTGTTTCTTTCTAATTCTAGTTTCTCATTTTTTTGGACAAGACATGATAGAGAATATTCTTGTCCTAATACTGTCTTTGATGAGAACCTTACTAATATACTCTTTATTAAGCATAATGTTTGCTATAAGTTTATTAAACATTCTTTATCAAGATCAGGTTAGTCTGTCTTACCATCTATAATTCTTTTGATTTTCCATTCAAATTCCTGAATAGTTGTTGATGTATTTAGGTTTTCTCATTTCTCTTGAAGTAAATCTTCTTGAAAAAGATTTACTTTGTATATATATTCAAATTTATTAGCATAAATTCATTCATAGATTTCACTTGTGATTTTCAAATACAAACTATATTTCTAATTATGTTCCCCTTTTCATTTCTAAAATGTTTGCTATGATTTCTCTCTGCTTTTTTCCCCTTCCTCTCTGTCCCTCCTTCTTTTTAAATCCATTTTAGTTAGAATCTTTTTAAAAAGTATCAGCTTTTGATTTGTTGCTCTCTGTTGTTGCCTTTTCTGTTCCATTAATTTCTGTTAATGTCCATTATTCCTTTTTTTCAGTTTTTAATTTTTGGGTTTAGTCTGTTATTCACTTTACAGCTCATTAAGTTAAAATCTTGGCTTGTTTTTTCCTCATCTTTCCTTTTTATATAAATGCTTTTAAAGCTATATATTTTTTCAGCTATTCCTTTAACCGTATGCTATTCCTTGTATGTAGCATTTTCATTATTACTCACTTCTAAATGTTTTTTAACTTTATTGACATTTCCTCTTTAGTACAGTTTATATTAAATGCCTTTAAGGTTTATAAACATGTTTTTATGATCTTATTTTCACTTTCTAATATTAAGTTAGATATGGACAGAAAATAGGATTAACATGCTGCCATTCGAAATTTTGTCAAGTCTGCCATTGTGGTTTATCAAATGGTCAATTTGTATAAATGCTGTGCATTTTCCATATGGAAAAGAATGCATGTTTTCTATTTATTTTCTGTAGGATGTTATATCTATTAGAAAAAAAACTTGTTAATTTTGTGGTCACATACTTTCACCACTTACACTTTTTTTCCTGTTTGATGCATTGGTTTCCGATAGTGGTATGTGAAAATCTCTCATTATAGCTGTGGATCTAGCATTCTGGTTTTTAAAGTGGGATCTGCAAATTACTTGTATCCGAATTAACCTGATTATCAGAATTACTTGTTACAAATTCAGATTGTCTGGCCTTACCTCAAACTAGATGAAAATCTTGGGGGGAGTGGTCCCTAGGAATCTTCATTTTAAATAAGATTTGTGTGTGATTTTTCATATGCACTAAAGTTTGTGAACCCCTACTCTAGAACGCGGTGCAAACCACTGTCACGTTTCTAATATTTTATCGCATGTCTCCGAATCAGACAGACAGTGCTGTTTTTACATGTCTGATAATTTCCAGGTGGGTGGAGAAATACCATAGGATTGATGTTGGCTCCTAAGGAAGTACAGCCAGTAAAACTTTTGATGAATTACCTGGTTGGCCTTGAGCATATTACTTATACTTTAAAGCCTCACTTTCTCCATCTGTAAAATGAAATAAATAGATCTGTTGTGTTAAATAAGTGAGATTATATGTACCAACATCTGAGACCTAATAAATACTCAACGCATAGTAGTAGCTGTTACAAAGAGAGGAATGAGGCAAAAAGCTTGACCATTCTAATACAATGATCCTCCCCAAACTTACTGCAGTTTCAATTTTTTAAACTATGTCTAATATCTTAAAATTGGAATTGGTATTTCTTGGAGAAAGAGTGGTAGAATGCTTTTGAAGAGCTTAAATAATGAAAAATATGTACCCAAAGAATGACTTGCATTTGACTCCAATTATACGTTATTACTCATGTTTTAACAATCCCTTGTTGAATCTTTATGGCCATTTGAAATCTAATTACATTTGACAAAAAATTAAGTAAAATTGGTTTTAAGTTTTTTTTTTAAATCGATAGGTATAATTGAATGAATTGATATTTTCAATAAGAAGTGAACTGGCATTCCATTAATCTCAAACATTAAAAATGTTTTTTGGTATTGAAAAAAGGCACGATTGTGATCGAGCACTGGTTTACAACCCCTTTTTAATGCATGCATTTGGAAGGAATATTTTTAGGTGCACAAACTGGTTAATAGTGGGCACATAGTAGCAAGACATAAGTTTGCTTTAAAGAAAAGGAGGCAAAGGTAGGAAAAATTTTGGAAGATTTTCTTTTTTTTTTTTTTAAGATTTTATTTATT
>NW_024426230.1:23084271-23089909 GCF_017311325.1 Ursus maritimus | reverse complement strand
GAAGCAGGCTCATAGCGGAAGAGCCTGATGTGGGGCTCGATCCCATAACGCTGGTATCACGCCCTGAGCCGAAGGCAGACGCTTGACCGCTGTGCCACCCAGGCGCCCCTTGGAAGATTTTCTTATCTGTATTTCCTTGGGAATAAGGCTCATGTACATGCAAAATGTTTAAATCTCTGTTTCTGTTAAAAATCGTTCTGGCCTTGACTCCCAGTTCTGCTGCTGCCTAACTGAGTGACTGTGAACTATTCTCACTACATTATAAAGTCTCAGTTCCTTTACTGTAACAATGGGAAAAATAATAGTACATATATCACAGGACTGTTGTGAATACCTAATAGATTAATGCATTTAAAGCTTTTAGGACTTTGTCTAAGCTTAGTAAGACCTAATAATAGCAATTATTTTCATTGCTCTCTAACACATTCTAGATAGCATCAGTATTATTTAGTGGCATCTTTAGTCTGTAAATAAATGTAATACAGCTAACATCGATGATGTACTTATGAATTAAACTCTTTACAACTCTATGCTCTAGCACATGCTATATATAGTACCCGCTATAAATACTAGTATTACTACCAGTTTTCATACAGGGAAACTGAAGAATAGAAAGTGAAAAAATGAACAGAAGGTCCCAATAGCCAAGTTTTGAACCCAAACATTGTATCTTGAGAGTTTATGTTTTTTACCATAATAATTAGGAATTGGTGAGAGAAGCATTAAGCGTTTTATCAGCGTGGGGTCAAATATCCATTTAGAGTTGGAGAGTGGCTTGTGGCAAAAAAGATTTCATCAGGTTATTCTCAGCAACTAAAATAATAGTGGTCAATTGTTATTTCAGTAATATCGATGTGCTTCTATTTTCTCTTTCTTCTTCTCTTCCTCACTCCAACTCTCCTTTACCCCTCTTTCCACCCCCGACTACCTATCTTTCCATCTGTAACAGGGAAGCCTTCATGGTCTCTATATAAAGTGAAGGGTGTCTGTAATGGGACACAGACCAAGCTTTATTATATATTGTTTCATTTATTTCTATCAAGCCAGCTTTTAGAAATATCTTCTATCTTAAGTAAAATTTCACACTGGAGAATATATAAATTATTAATGAGTGATTTACCATCTTTCATCAAGAAAAATTGATTTTCAGAACATAACTTTAAGGGTGTATTCAGGTGCCTTCATTTTTTCCCCACAGAGTACAAAGATTAATTTACCATCACATCAATGAGAAGGAGTGATTATGACAAACTCCTGAGTTGAGGATAGTCATTAAAAGTAAGCAAGAGATATTTCACAGGTCAAGTATTTTGTCTGTGAGCCTTACCCTGGCTATTAGTTTAAAAATGTTTCTCTTCAAGGCAAAGTAAATTCTTGCAGATAGATCTTTTTCACAAGGTCTTTCCTAGGGATTGGATGGGGTAAGGTGATTGACATGAGCTCTTTTCTGGATGATAGAGTCTAAATTTGTGATCTCATGGCTGAGAGTCAATGTATCTTCCCAAGTCTTGAGTCCTCTCGAGGCACCGTTACACATTTACTGCCTAATACTAACCCACTGAATTGGTCTGAAACATTTAAAAGTGGTGTTGCTGGAAGAGATTTTTTAAAAAACAAAATCCGTTTATAGAACAGTGAATTTTTACTTATTGCTACAGAGAACCTTCACTCTTATGATTCTGTAAACATTGACTAATGGTTTCATTTAGCTGTATAAAACCTGTGCTTTTAGGGAAGGTGGTCAGCATCATGGCAGCAGAAGACATCTCTCCTTTTTGTCCCGCCCTTTTAACAATTAAAATTTGGTATCTACCTCCAAACAAAAGGGCCTCTGTGGAAGTTGTGGGAACTGGCACCATTTGCCAAGGGACCCAGGAGGAGTCTTGGCCACCTGTGCATTGGATACGAGGCAGACAGACCTCAGTATGAGCCAAAACCTGGTTACGAGCAGTAACCTGCAGGGGGCTCTAGCTCTTCCTGGCTGAGGCTGGGGAGTGCCTGTAGAGTGTCAGCTTGGGCAGACAGCCACAGACCACAGACGAAAGAGCCTTTGCAGAAGTCCAGATTTTCTGTGGAAAGATGCCAGAACTTTGTTGGAGGAAAGAAACACAAGAGTTTGGGCATCTTGGAGAAGATAAAAAGAGGAACTTTACCAGCGCTTTCTATCTTCCAAGGTGGCACACTTCCTGATTTCATTCAATAGTACAAAGCTATAATAATTAAAATAGTATGGTCCTGGCATGGAAATAGACAAATAGACCAATGGAACAGACTTGAGAGACCAGAAATAAACCCCCACATATGCAGTCAACTAATATTTGACAAGGGAGCCAACATTACTAATGGGGAAAAGATAGTTTCTTCAATAAATGGTTTTGGGGAAATTGGGTAACTACATACATGTAGAAAAATGAAATTGAACTCTTATACCACTCACAAAAATTAACTTGAAATGGATGAAAGACTTAAACATTGATCTGAAACATTAAAACTCCTAGGAAAAATGGAGAAAAAGCTCCTTGACAAGGGTCTTGGCGACAGTGATTTTTGGGTGTGACAGCTAAAGGCCAGCAACAAAAGCAAAAATCAATAAGTGGGATTACATCAAACTAGAAAGCTGCTGCACAGCAAAATAAACCTTCAACAAAATGAAAAGGCAACCTGCCTAATGGGAGAAAATATTTGCAATCCATATATTGGATGAAGGGTTAATATCCAAAATATATAAAGAACTCATTCAACTCAAAAAAACAATCCAATTAAAAAGTGGGTAGAGGAATTGAATAGACATTTTTTAGATAGAA
Organism: Ursus maritimus; assembly: GCF_017311325.1. Lineage (NCBI taxonomy): Eukaryota > Metazoa > Chordata > Mammalia > Carnivora > Ursidae > Ursus > Ursus maritimus. Next base: position 23,087,105 of record NW_024426230.1, on the reverse strand, counting down.
CGAGACATTTTCCCGGGTACTAACAAGGGGAAGAATTCTACGCAGTGAACACAGCATGTGCTGAATAAAGTTAAGCTCCTTAGGTTGGCATTCAAGGCTACCTATTTATATTTAGCTTATGTTTCTGCTCTCGCCTGTGTGTGTTATCCTTTTTCTTTTCAGTTTTTTTGTATATGGCTTATAACACAACAGTGGCTTTTGCATTTGTTTTTACTGTTCTCTTTTTTCTCCCTCCCCATTATGGCTTGTCTTTTAGACATTCATGCATCTTTTCATTGAGTTACTTATACTACTGGGAGTTTGTTGGTATTTTATTTTATTTTTTAAGATTTATTTATTTGAGAGAGAGAGAGTGAGCAAGTGGGGGGAGGGGCGGCGGGAGAGAAACTCAAGCGGACTCCTTGCCGAGTGCAGAGCTGAATGTGGGGCTCCATCCCAGGACCCTGAGATCATGACCTGACCTCAAAATCGAGAATTGGTTGCTCAACTGACTGAGCCACCCAGGCGCCCTTTGTTGATATTTTAAATTTGTTATGCTAGTTTGTTTTATATAGCAGATGTTCTAGTCATTTATTTTGAGTGGGCTAATTCTTAGAATTTGTTTGAATATTATGCATATCTTATAATGATTAAATTGTTTAAATGACTCAGTTATTTGGGCATATGAACTATGGTGTGTTTTCAAAGTAGCAAACAAGGTGTTGTTTCTGCAGAGTGAGATCCAGTGCTACCATGTACCTCAGATTCAACTGGTGTTTTGGACAGACCTCATACCAGATGTCTAAAACTATCTGTCTCTAAGATTTTAGATAATTCATACTTCTCCAAGTCTAAGGCTGCATGGAAAGATGCAGATGGACTTAGGTGGAAATACTGACTCCTTCACTACTGTGTTACAAAGTAACCGTGTTACTTTGGATGTATTATTTAACCTGGCTGAGCTTTTATTTCCTCATCTGTAACATGTATTCACAGATATTTATCAAGTGCTTCCTATATACTAGACATTGCTCTTGAGGTGATATTTTAAGTATTTCGGGTTAGAAAAGATGCTGTGTGGCGCAACATTGGTGCTCAGTAATCGAGAATTCATAGTCCCTACCATCATGCCCTTACTTCATTTAAAAGCATGGTTTTCTTTTATCGGCACCACTTGGTAGAACAGAATTGGTTTAACTTGGGTCTTTCTTGGTCCCTTCGTAGACCCTGGGCTTTAGACAGCGGAGGTGTTTGTTTGGCCTGCAGAGGGTTTAAAAAACAAAAGAATTTGAATACTTGTAAAGCGTGACTTGTATCTGCATGCCCACCTTTTCCTATTGTGTTGTCCTAGGCTCGTGGTCTTAGCCTTGGGTCCCCGTCAGAATCACCTGGGGGGCACTTTCAAGTATCTGGACCTCCAGGTTGCATCTCAGACCAACCACATGAGACTATTTTGGGGGTGGGATCAAGGCATCTGTACTAGTTAAAGCACTTCAGGGTATTCCAATGTGCAAGAAAGGCTGAGAACAATTTGGGGGCGATTTCATTTATTTTTGTGAACTGTGTGGCCCCCCGAAGGCAATGATGTCATTCCTAAAAGGTGTTTCTATGGTCCTGACTTCTAGGTAGGCCTCTTCGTTTCATGCAACATTCAGGCTCCGGCTCATACCCTGTCCCCGTTCAGTAGTGAAGCTCTCTCTTTCTGATAGAGGCCACTCATCTTCAGGCCCTTGTCTGCCTCTGAGCACACTGTTGGAATTGGCAGAACTTTGCTGTGGGTAAATGTGCAGGATTATCCCTAACACCTGTTTTCTGGGATCTTGGGATTTCCCCCATAAACTGTGAAAGAGTCTCTCTATTGGCTGTCCCCTGGAAGTTGGGGCTCTAGGCATTCCTCTGCCCTCTGTGGCTGCTCGGCCTTAGTTTAGGTAGCTGGCTTCAAGTCCGGTAGAATCTTTTGGGTTAGATATCTAGCCACTTTCCCCAGAAATGCTATTTCTCTTGTGCTCCTGTTGGGAGAAGTGTTGACCCCAAATGCAGAAACATTAGTAGGAGGAAAATGACAACAGATGTGTCCTGAGCTAGAAAGATGGACAAAGGGTGGGAAGCAGCCAACAGTGATGATTTTCAGAAGGTTTATAAGTAAACCTAAATAATTCCTATCTGTGTCTGACCTAATTTTTCTATCTCCAACAAAGTGTTTAAACAAACATATTTTGGAACCCTCAGCTCTATAATTTTAGTTGTTTAATGGGCTCAATAAAACCCTTGTGTGTATGCTCGTAATAACCTATTTGATCTGTGAAATTGGATGCCCAAGTACATCGTCTCAGGGAACCGTTGGCTGAAAACACTTGCCTGTCTTTTATTGTTTCCCATGAACTGTTGTGATTAGACACTGGGAGAGCAACTAATACAAACTACATCTGAAATCACAATTACCAGTTGAACTCTTGCCATGCGTTTAGGGTTATGTAAACAGCCTGGTGGGCTTCACGGGAGGCAGATTTTAAGCCGCTTGCCTGAAACGGTGATGTGAAATCCCTGAACAAACATCAATATTAATAATCCTTTAACAGTTTTATGATAGTGGTAATAAAAATCAAGGCAGGTTCTTGGAATAATTTCTCTCCTGCTCTGTGACGAATGCAGCCTTTATTATGAGATGCCATCGTTCAGGGTCTTTGTTAACCATGGAGCAAATGGCCATGGTGGCGTTCGTGAATTTCACTATTATTGATAGTTTATTTAGTTCAGCTTTTCAATTTCTTCTTTTAGCCTGAAGTCACAAATTAATTACTCCTATGCTTGCCATGGAGCCATTGACTTGAAATAGAGTAATATATATATATATA
>NW_024426230.1:23056631-23084261 GCF_017311325.1 Ursus maritimus | reverse complement strand
TATATATATAATGTATTTATATATGAAATATTCTATATAGAGAATATATGTGGAATACTCTATATAGAGAATATATGTGGAATATTCTATATAGAGAATATATAATATTCTATAATAATTCTTAAATATATAAAATATATATAGAATATATGTATATATTTAGAATATTTTATATTTATCAAATTCCTCTGTAGCCTGGATTAATCTAATCTGTTCAACCTTCAACTTTCCACTAGTAACTTTAATCTAAAACTCTATTTTGTTGCAATCTGGGTTTATTAGTCTTGTTCTGGATAACCATTCCCTCTCATCTCACCTACCCCTTTAATGGCTTTTTAATCTTCTTTGTTGAAGATCTTGCTTCCATTCTGAGTTGACTTATTGCTAAATACACTTGACAAGTGCTTAGGAAAATGGCATCTCTCTTCCTTGTTCTTCTCCGAAGAGGAGCTGATCTATATTCTCGTTGACCTATAAAGAATGTTTGCTAAAACATGACCTTGAGTAGGTCACTTGTGTTCACAAAACTCCAGTGATTTCTCATTTGCCTTTCAGAATAGCATCTGGGGTGAATGACCAAATCCTACTCCCTCTGCGAAGCCTTCCTTCCCATCCTTGAAAAAGGCAATACCCTCTCTTCTAGAAATCTAAAGTATTATTTTCCACACTGCTCATAATTTACTGTCCTGTATTGTAGTTATTTCTGTGCTGTCTGTATCTCATCCATCTAATAGATGATAAACTCCCAGAGGGTGCCTCCCACAGAGCAAGTGTTCAATAAATATATGTCATTGATGAGAACAGATGATAGATCATATTTTGTTGGAGGATTGGAGGCAAAGTCTCTGAAGTTAACCTATAATTTTAGGCCTATCCCCTCCCCCATAATAAAATAGGGAACATTTGTTGAAAGCTTATAATGTATTTGGTATTCGACGTGAATTTTTTCTTTTAATCTCCCAAACCCTACAAAGTTAGTGCTGTTATTAATGGATGGGGGAAACAGAGGCACAGGTGGTTTCAATAATCCATCCAAGGTCATAGTGACAATAAATAGGTAGTTTAGATTTTTAAACCAAGGGAGTCTGATTCTAAAACCTATGCCTTAATATTTGCACATCTTTCCTCACTCCCTTCTTATCTGGGTCCCACATATGAGTGAAATCATTTGGTGTTGTTTTTCTCTGACTTATTTTAAAATTTTATTCTTATTAAAAGAGCAAAAAATATTAATTGGTTAAGGTATTCCTTAAGCTTCTTTATATCTGGAGTCTGAATCTTTAATGTCTATGGTTTTCACTCATTATCGTCCTCCGCACCATCAAGAATATTAGTAGGGCATTATTGAAACAACGCCCCATTACCACCTCTGAGATTGTTTTGCCAGCCACTGATAGCAATTTTTGCAAGACTGGATGCAAATGTGCAGACTACCAAAATTTCAACTCTCCTGTTTCCTGGTGGGCAGCATTGATGAGACGCTTCACGTTTTTGAAGTTAAAATCTGAAAAACACTGATCAGAACTGGTAGAATAGAGCAAATACAATTTCGCTTAAAAAACGAGTTCCACTGTTTGAAAACATTTGAAAACTCTAGTGTTGTCAAAAGAACCCTGGTCTTGGGGAATCTGAGGTCTTGGCTTGAGTCCTGGCTCTTCCGACTCGCTGTAGCAAGCAACATAATCTCTCTGAGTCTGTTTTCTCACCTGTACTCAAGGAGTAAGCATGCTCCTTTCATGCAATGGTTGCAAAGATTAAAAGAAAATTTAAATTTCACCAAATCAGGAAGGTTTCTAGCTTGTTCACCACTATCTTTGTGTGGAGTGGTAACAGAGACCTAAAGCAATTTCTAACAACTGCATGTTGACTAAATGAACCAATGAATGGACGTTTCATATGTGGTAAACTACTTGCTGAAGCATTTATGTTGCCAAGTTGCCATGGCAAGAGGCAGTATATTCTGCCTGAAGGAGGAAACTCAGCAGGGCATAATCCCTTCTTTTTGTCTCAGTGGTTTTGTGGCATTGGATTCTGTCTACTTCCCAAATACTGGTGATTTCTTCTGGTCTAAAGTTACTTGGTTATTTTCTTCTATATTAAAGAAAGAAAAATCAACATAATTGTAGGGCAGAAAGCTCATCTATCACTCTTGAATTATTAAAAAATGCCATTAATTATAGTTTTCTTATATATGTCTATTTTTGAAATGTTAAAAGATACAGAGGGTGTGGAAAAGAAAAAAATGCCATTATTTGTAATTCCATTACCTGGAGAGAATCATCGGTCATATTTTTTCTTACATAATTGGTAGTACAGTGCACATATTATTCTGTAATTTGATTTTCACTCGATATATTTGATATACTTGACTATTTCTCCATATTATTTAAATGTTCTTCACAAACATTGTTTACGAGGGGTGCTCCATTGTAATTTATTTGAGTAATCTATACTTGCTGGAAATTCAGATTGTTTCCAATTTTTCACTATTTTAAATAGCATAGCAAAGAATATTTTTGAGTGTTTATACCTTTGATGATTTTTTTTGACGAAATTCTCGAGAGTGGATTCATAGTGTTGTAGAGTATGAAGTCTTGTAGAGTATGAAATTTTATTCTAGTTTAGTTAAGAATATTTGAATTTAGCTACAGATTTTATCCAGGCAGTGATGAGGTAAGGAGGAGCGTGTTGAAGGTGGACCTACTTGGAGTTGCCGGGTGGGATCCTCCAGCTTCGCCCCCTACTTTCTCAAGACCTTGTTGTTGCCTTGTAGTTCCCGAGACACATCAGGGCTCATGGGTTACTAGGACTGTCAGATATTCGGACTGAGAAGGTCTTTTATTTATTTCTTTTTCCGTCCAACAAACCTGAATGCGGTATCCTCACTAAATGACAGGTACTACGAGGAACAGATCTCATTATTCTCTCATCTCATTTATATGATGGATGAGTCAGAAAATGGACCCAATGTCTCAGCACCAGGGGATCTGATTGTCACAGCATGAAAAGCCTTTTAGCGATCACAGCATATCTGCTCCCATATTACTGCCAACAGAGCCAATACAATCTAATCCGAATGGCAGATGTACTGACTCCCATGTGGGACCATTGACGTTTTTACAAACCATTTGTAGCCCTGTGTCACTGTGTTTTGCCAAGTTGCGTCCTCCCAGTGAAGTCCAAATAGAACCGGAGAGAGGTTCAGTTTTCGATGCAGTGAAAAATAGACAAGGGAAAAAAAAAAACCCTGGATTACTCTCCAAAATGATAATGCGAACCTGCCCCAGAAATGTGTATTATTTTTCTGAATGTGTTCCAGCTGAACTGGGGGAAAAATAACAACCGAAGACGATAATGACTCATTGGTGGATATTGTGTCCCATCTGTTGGCAGTAGTAAGAAAGATTCTAGGCTGTTATATCTGAAAAGCTTCTCACTGGAAAAAAACCACAATCCCTCATGGCATTTTTCTGCCTCTGAACTCGCATTGTATCTCATTTATTAGGAAGAAAAAGTATGAAAATGGGGAGATGTTGTTATACATTTGTCTGAAGGGCGGTAAAATTTTCAAGACTTGCTTGGTTCTTTCTGGCGAAGGATGTGATGGTTTCATAAGAAGCAAAAGAAAGGCTTTGTGAGCCAAAAACTTTGATTCCTACAAAGGGCTCTATTCTTGGTTAACACTTAAGAGTTTAATCCTTGTAGCAGTTAATTTTATGTATCAACTTGACTTGCCATGGAGTGCCCAGGTTAAACATTCTTCCTGGGTGTATCTGTGAGGGTGTTTCTGGTTGAGATTAGCATTTGAGTTAGTGGACTCAGTGAAGGACATTGCCCTCCCTGATGTGGGTGACCATTGTCCAATCCACTGAGGGCCTGAACAAAATGAAAAGCCAAGCAAGGAGGAATTTGTGGCACCATCCGCGCCCCCTCGCTCTTTTAACCTGTTCACTGCTTGAGCTGAGACATACCTTCTGCCCTTGGACTGGAAATTATACCATCTGTTCCCCTAGCTCTCAGGGCTTTGGACTTGGATTGAATCACACCATTGGCTTTTCTGGGTCTCCAATTTGCAGACGATAGATAATGGAACTTCTCAGCCTCCACATTCTTTTGAGCAGTTCCTCATAATAAATTTTTCTCTCTTTCTTGACATCTACCTATTTATCTATTTATCTAGATATACATATTTATACACATACATAGATATAGACATAGAGAGAGATACAGAACAGAATCTATTGGTTCTGTTCCTCCAGAGAGCCCTGATTAACACAATAATTTACTCAGATTTTCCTTAAGGAAAACAATAAACCTAATTGTGTTTATGGCCCAGTGTGTTGTTGGTCACTGACTTTCACTATTGTGGCTTCAAGATTCTGGCTTAGGTCAGGTTTAATTTATAGATAAGCATCTGGACTCAACCAGTCAACAATTAGCATGAGAATCGAGGTGCCTCTGGGAAAATCTATCTTAGGAACCCAATTTGCAAGTCTCAGTCATTGCAAAAGAGAAGCAATTTTAGCACAGAATTGAGTCTATCCTTCAGATTTGCCAGTCCTGACCCCCTTGTTGGGTTCATGTCGGAATCTTGTTGGGGCACAAGCACTGTGAGTGGAAGTGAAAGAGCTATTTTAATCCTTAAAAAGATGCTTTTAAAAACGTCAGAGCCCCAGCAGAGCCCAGGTTGGGAAGCCCATGTTGCAGTGTTCCCCAGAGCATGGGTAGAGCAGTGGGGGAGATCATAGTGGTGTCTAGAGGAAACTTGCAGTGGAGGTCCCACACCCGGAAGGGACAGATTTACCATGAGCACTTGTGACTCAGCCCCTGCAGACTCCTGGAGTGCTTGGTGGTGGGAGGGGGTAAAGGGCTGGGGGTGTTAAGGACAAGCAAAATTATAAGCCAGTGAAATCGGAGCTATTTCTGTTAATATGACCTCATTTACGCGCTGGGAAATTAGAGTCCTCAAATCAGCATTCGGTTCACAAGGTACTCATGAGAATCATTTAGTTAAAGAGTATTAATGCCACAGAGACCTAATATTAACCATACTGAGATCTAACTGTGAAAGAAAATTAGGTGAACTAGTCAAACAACGTTGCTGAAGGGCAGAAAATGTTTGAACTTGCTACTTCTCTCTCTTAGGTATGTGCACACTGGGAGTAAGATATTTTTGCCCCAAGCTGAATGGCAGTTTACCTATGTAATGGGGTTGTTGGGGGGCAGTGTGGGGTGAGGCGTGCGGGTGGGTGTGTGGTATTCTTCAGTCTTTCTCCAACACTGTGGAACACCTTCTTTTCTTAAGTTTACATTTTTAACTGACATGAGGAAACAGAAAACCAGCCCCCTTGCCTCAAGTTGGAACACTCTAGGGTACAAGTCATGCTTCTGAGCTCTGTGGTCAGGCTATAGCTGACATATGGGGACCCAGGCACTGTTTAAAATACTTTATATATTAACTTGTTCTGTCTTCACAACAATCCTGTGAGTCAGGTCCTGCTTTAACTCCATTTTAAGGATGAGGAAACTGAGACACAATGAGGTCAAGAGAATTGCCAAAGATCACATAACTGATAAATGACAGAAGTGAAATTCTTTTTTTTTTTTTTTTGAAGATTTAATTATTTATTTTAGAGAGGGAGTGTCAGGTGGAGAGGCAGAGGGGAAAGGAAGAGAGTCTTCGGCAGGCTCCACACTGAGTGCAGAGCCCGAGGCAGGGTCTATCTCATGACCCTGAGATCATGACCTGAGCTGAAACCAAAAACTGGCTGCTTAAACAACTGTGCCACCCAGGCGCCCCCGGAAGTAGAATTTGATCCCAGCCATCTGGCTCTAGAAGCCAAGCTCGTACTCAGGAGGCTGTACACATTCTTAATGGTTGTACTTGTCTTTTGGCAGAGACATTTCAACGGCATGGAATCTACAAATGTGTGTGTATGTGTAGGTATTCGTGACAGTGTTGGCAAGTGTGATGACAGTAAATAACAAGTCAGTGATATTTGAGGAGCTTTACATTTTTGAAGAAAATTGGAGTAGAATTTAAGGTTATCAACAAATAGGTATTACAAGTCCTTCAATCTAACAGTCCTTAAATCTCTCCTCTTTAAGGTAAAAACCCAGTGTACTAATCCCTTATGAAGAACAGCAGTCTGATTTAGTTTCATACCCTTTGACAGAGCCACCCATCACTGTATACCCCCTGCCTGATATGGAAAAGATTAACTTTGATCTGATGAGCTGTATTTTATAAATAGAATTAATCACTGGCTGTGGGGAGATGAGGTCATCAGATTTACACTGAAGTTCTAATGCTGTGCAGACATCAAAGCCGCATCTGCTCGGCTCCTGTTCAAAGGGTAAACCTTCTCTTCTCCGTGGAGGCACTTGGTCCTGGCTCCTCAAACAAGAGCGTCCTTTCTGTGCCGCAATCTTGCTGCTCTGTGCATTCATTTAGGAATGGATAGAGAACCTTATAGAGTAAAAGGTGTGTTTTCTTTCCATTATTGGTGTCCTCTCAAAGCTCCATCTTCTGCCGGTCTTTGAGCATGATGTGTTTTTTCTTAGATGTCTTTGACACTTCTAGTCTTCAGCCATTGCGGTTTGTTTTGCATGAATTTTTCCTACCCATTGCTTTTCTCCTCCATGGGAGAGGGGAAATCATTTTGCCTGTCCGTATTTTGCCCCTTTCTGGGCCGCTGCACATGGAACTAGTAAAGAACAGATAAGTTGTCCCAAGGCAGGGAAGCCCCATTTCTGGGGCTGCAAGAAGCAGTTTAGTAGCTATTGTATTTCCCTCTGTTGACATTAAAAAGTTTCCACCTCAGAGGCATTGACCTCCATGTTACAAATCCTCTTTTGGATCTGAGACTTTTACTATAACACACACACATATTGCGTGGAACCCCAATACTGATAGAAGAAATGGCTATAGTTACTCCTGTATCTCCCCTTCACTGTTTTCAACCATACAGGCAAGCTTGGTTCACGGCTGGTCAGTAATATGCATTTAAGATGCAGTTTCTTCCTGGAATGTGTTGAGTTTGGGGCACCATTCAAAACTGGATTGATTTCAGGGCTCTTGGGATTTCAGCGCCTTCTAGGGCAAAACTCAGAGAAACTTTCTGATCTGTGCTCTCATTGAGCACTCTCCAGACCACCTTAGGGTCTCTTAAACATGCATGAGCTTGAAAGGAGACTTAGCATTTTGTGGCAGGGAAAGGCTGGAAGGGTCAGGAAAAAATCCTTTTGGTATAGCTTAGGACTGGAATAGTCTCCTGAGATTCATAGCACTCAAGACCAAACCCTTAAAACTCGTTTGGGTGATAGCTGGCCTTACGCACGGAGGCCATCAGTGTTCGACAGTCCTTGGGGTATACTGTTGGAGAAGAAAGTGCTTACTGGGACAATCAAATATTCTAGATGTGTGTCAGCCCTGAGTCTGCAGTTAATGTGAGGCTAGGAGACAGCTGGCCAGTGGCCAACACCTTCACCACATAGCTATGGAAAAGCACTCGAGTATCAGGAGGCAAAGATTTCCTGAAGAATTCACGGGGGACAGTGCCAGTGAGAGTCCTGGCTAAGGGTCTCACCTGGGAGGCTATGCATCCACAGACCCAGAGGAGGCAAGCTGGTGAAGGAGTGTGTTAGTTCAGGCCCCCTGAGAAGCAAATTACAACACAGGATGCAGTGTGACAGGGTTGTATTAGAGGGACCCTCGAGAAAGTAAGGAGGAACTGGGAGAGGCAGGGGAGCTGATGGACTATAATGGGCCATGGTAAGGAAAGTTGGGTGGAAGCATCACATTTATTTGATCTAAGAAATGTGTGTGAGATCTTTGGGGGTCCTGTAATCAAAGGTGCCTGTTGGAGAGGTCCTGTGTCTCCCAGGAATGTTTCTGCCTTCCTGTCCTTGTGGCCTCAGGTATCTGCTGGGAGCAGCCCAGGAAGCCTGGCCTTGCTGTAGACACAGTGATGGACTTTGGAGCACAGCCACTGGGAGTCTGGGCCAATTACCTTCCCATAGGTAGAGGTGGGAAGCGTCCTCTCAGCTGCTACAATCAAGGACTCCATGTGGATCCGGCGTGCGGCTGCCTGGATAGAAGCAGAACTACCGCCACCAAAGAGGGGAAGAGAGATGCTAGGTTTCTGAACACAGCGGGCTCTTCCTTTTCTCTCCAGCAAAAGAGAAGGCAGTGTCTTCTCTCCAAAATTTCTGCTTTGAGAGCAGAAGGAGGAAGAAGCATCCCTGGATGGTGACAAGGAACCTACTGTGGAAGGGGGAGCTTTCTCCCAGCCCCCATCACGGAGCCAGCAGAGAGAACCGCATGGCCAGCAAAGGGCCGGGTTGCCACAAGGGTCGTGCCAGCCACAACGGAGCAGAGGATGGCTGGAAGAGGTGACTTTTGTGGTGGCGGTGCGATATTGCAGTTCTGCCGTGACCAAAAATGTGGAGCAGGAGCGCTGATCCGAGGTCAGGTCGAGGAGAGTGAGATGACAGGGGTTGGGTGTGAGTCAGGGAAGAGAGTGGATTGGGAGCTCAGGGTTCTAACAGCACCGCAGCTGGGGAGTCTTTTAGAGGCGGCTGGCGTTCCTAACACGACAAACAGGCACCTGTCATAGTGCACATGCCAACAAAAGAAGGGTTTCCTTTCTCTTTCCTCTTCAAGCACAAGTCAAGGATGATGAAACCGAGCAGCCTCTGAGAAGCATATAGAGCAATGATGCAGTTGGAAATAGTCTGACTTGCATAGCAGAAAACTCTCAGTGAATACAGGCAGCAGGTAAATAATTTTCCTATCCCGGTTTGACAAGAACGCGGAGTGTGTTGAGCAAGAACTGGCTCTTCAGAATAAAATGCTCCTAGTCATTGGCTGACTGCCTTTTATTTATTTATTTATTTATTTATATGCACAAACCATGCTGAGCCGAATAAAGGGGAACTAGCCAAATTAGCAGGATCTGGGTTCTCATGCCTGGAACTTGCTAACAGGAGGGTATCAATCAGGCTTAGGGAATTAGCATTTTCCTGATAGCAGTGCACAAAGCCTTTTAATGACGACTTTGGAGTTTCTGAGCTGAGGCTCTTGACTGCCGGTTCCTAAGCAACGGAGGGATTGGCAGAGAATGTGTTTTGATATATCATTAAATAAAGGCTGCACAATGCGGAAAACTGTGGGCAGAAATTGGGATAATTGTATTTATTTTTCGGTGTATTATGTTAAAAAATAAACAAAAATCCTTTATGCCCTAGAAAATGTGCTCTCGCTTGCTCTCCCTCTCTCTCTGTCTCTCTCTCGTTTTGGAGCACTACCATTTCTTTTTCTCATTTTTCCCGCTGCAATTTAAGCACAGCATTTATCTTTTTTATGGACAGTATTTCAAGGTTTTTTTCCCCCAGCTCTGTTCTATCATAGAAAAATTGGATCACACACTGTAACAGCCGAAAGGGATCCAAGGGATCTTTTAGCAACCGCCCCCATTTTCTTTTTATAGAAACCATGGTTCAGAGAGGGAGGGGATGCCTCCATCTGATTTGTCTCTAACTGCTCAGATTAATTATCACTTCCTCCGTGAAGCCTCCCCTGATGCTACAGGGGTATTACTGCACCTCATTTGAAAGGTTACACTCCACTCGCTACACACACCATTCAGTTGTTAGGACGTTGTATTGTGGTTGTTTCCCTGTTTGTCTCTTTCACAAGTTCCGTGCAGCCTGTCTTGTTCATTGTCCCACACCCGGAGCCTGATGTGGTACCGGGCTTGCACTGGATGCTCGATAGGTGTGTAGTGAATGAACTGTCCAAGGCCACACACCCAGTTACTATTAAACTGGGGCTAAGACCCAGGTTTACTGTCTTCTCGTTTAGTGTTATTCCCTGACCTCCTGCAAACAGTACAGTGAGATGGAGAAAACGAACACGTTTAGAAGGACCCCAGCTACGCGAAGTCTTCCTTCTGCTCTCATTCAAGGTGAATGGATCATTAGACGACCGGATCCTACCCCTAGCTGTAACTACCCATGTCTCTGCCATGGGCCCATCCACTTTATGTCTGAGATGCTGATGGGATGCACTGGGCGCGACCGCAGATCGTCCCACTTTCCTCCCTCACGTGGAGCAAATGAACAAAGTACCTATTCTACAGGAGCTGAGCTCACCTCCGGTGATTTACTAGTTAACAGAAGCAGGCAGGGCTCGTACTTACATGGACATGACCTCTAAACACAGGCACTGCTGGCCCCTCCACCTTTACTCCACATCACATATTAGCTTTCCAGTTCTCTCATTACCCCGGTCTCCAAGATTTATGAGGGAGATATCTCTAGTACGATGCTTCTGTCCTACACATTTTCTTTCCTCATTAATCAAACTCTGATGAAGCCTTCTGTACCCAGAAGTGACAGCCAAGTTACTCCTCTTCATATCCTGTTTGAAAGGATGCGTTACCTTCCCCACTGACTTCCTCACCTCCCCTTCGTTTCCTAATCATCTACATTCTGGCTTCTGCTCCTCATCTCCCCAACCCACCTTCCACTGGCCTCCGCTTCAGTATTTCAGGAAACGTCTATATCAAAATCTCCAACGATTTCTAATTGCCAAATACAGTAGATAAAATTTTAATATTCATTGTACTTACTACCTCTGTGGCACCGTAGACCCTTGACGCTTGGGTGAATTATGTTCCAGAACATTATGCACCCTACATTCTCGAGTTATCACTATAGTCTACACTGCCGTGATAACTTGCAATAGATTGCAGCTAAAGGATTTTGCTGATTCAGATTCTTAACAAGAATTCATGTGTCCTTGGCAGTCAGGAGAAGCGAGTGAAGCCACTGAGAGAGGTGGGTGCTCCCTGCTAAGTGATGTGCTCTCCACACCAGCTGAGAACTCAGGTTTGTGTTCTCACTAAGATTTCAAATTGTTACTTGTCAAGGAACTTGGGTTTGGTTAAATAATTGAAACTCACTGCACATGCCAGAGGCTACCTCGCTATTGCTTAATCTGTCTTTAAAACCCTTTTCTTCTTTCTCTTTGGATCACTCGATCTCGGTTTCTCCCGAGTCTTCATGATGGATTCCTTTCCTTGGGCCGACCCCTTAAGTATTGGTCTTACTCGGAGTACAGATCCCAGATAATTTCCTTTTCACTGAATAAATTCTCTTGTGCCTATGCGTTTGGCCACTTCATATTTTCTGTATATTTAGCTTCTAATACTGGACGGCTTAACACATAAATGTACTGGGAAGTCACCAGTGTGCCTTCTGTGTAACACTGACATTATCCCCTCATGCAGGTCATTGTCCGTTTATCTCCGTGGATCTATACTCATTCCTGCCCTGCTCTGTGCTCTGGAAGGCTGACCTCTATGGCCTGTATCACCTGGGGTTCCTTACTGTTTGGCCAGGCAGACGCACTGGCTAGAGATCAGAGGGCAGGAGAGGGGAGGTCACGCATCCATTGCCCTCACTCCTTCCCTGGCTGTGGCTATAGTCCTGTGTAGCCATCACCTTTGTTAGCTGGCTGATTTTACATGGCTCCCATTTTCAATGGGCTAACATGCCATGGTTTGTCTCTGATGGCTGTGGCTAGCCCCTGGTCGCTTCACCCTTCTCTTTGCTGGTTCCTTAATCAGGCCCGTGTCTCGGTTGATCCCCCCTTCATTTGAAATCTGACTACTCTGAATGTGCTGTCTGTCTCCTGTGGGTTCCTGAGTGACGCAGAGCTAATTCCCCTTACAGAAACAGGCACAAAACCGTTTCCTTGCCTTCCTCAACTACCTTAGCTATTTTTCATATTAACAATTGCAATCTCAGTCATACAGAATCTAAGGGGCAGTGAGCGTCTTGTGCAAGGAGAGAGCTCTGAGACTGAGCCCCCTCACGACTAAGGTTTTGAAGAAACAGTGAAGCAGGTAATGAGTCTTCTCTCTTCTTTCTCGTCATTATATTTTTTTGTAGTGGCACCAACATGAACTGTCTAAAATTCGAGTGGGATCAGGTTATTCTCCCTAAAACCTTTCAATGGCCTCCTGGTATCCATAGAATAAAATTTAAACTCCTCAGTGCTACATAATTCCTTCATGTCTGGGCTTTTACTTACCTTTCTCTGGCATCGTCTCCTGCCAAACCCTGAGTGAGTCCCAGTGGCCGCTTAGATGCACCATATCATATATGTGGCTCAGTGTTTTCCTCTCCCTAGATTCTCTTCCTTTGTTTTCTATCTTGCTTAATGATACTATTAATCATTCAAATCCTAAAAGCCACAATAGAATTTTTATTTTATCTCCCTCAACTCCAGCAGGAAGGAACTTACCAAATGCTACCTCTGAGAGGGACTCGGCTTCATACTTTACTAGAAAAGCCACTCCGTGTGTTTTTTTCAGTTCCACACACCCAGAAGGGGTTGGACTAGAGTGGGGAGGTGATACATCCATGAGCCCAGGATCCTGAAAGCGTACGTCACTGAAAGCAATAGAAGTTTCCGAGTAACGTATTCTCTCTAGCTTTTTCTTGGCCCTTTTTACTATGTCTTCATTTCTTTCAGAAATAGATTTTCCCTTCACAGTGTATGCTCCAATAATGCTGTAATAGAGATGGAGAGAGTTTCCATGACTGTGAGGGTTTCCATAGCAGAGCCACCATCTAGTGGCCTTGGAAGAAAATAGGAATAATTAAGAATTCAGAGGCAGTTCACCATCAAATTACAAATTTGGCAGTTTTAATTTTGGAATTAAAACAGCTAGATTGTGTTCATTTAAATTTTTTTTTATATTGGCATAACAGATGTCTTCCCAAGGGAACATTCTTAGCAATTAAAATATATAGATACGTTATACACACAAACACACAAACACACACACACACACACACACACACACACACAGAGTATTCTGCAGCATTGTTGTTTTTATGTCACCAGCCAGAGGGAATTACAAAATGGTAATATTAGAAGACCTCTTAACAAATGTTCCTTGAACAGACCCTGATTACAAAAAAAAAAAAAAAAAAAGACCCTGAAATATCAAAATGAATGGTTGTCTTAATCTAAAACAATCGAAAGGAAAAAGTCTGCAGTTTCCTTTACCAACTCATATTAGGGTCCACAAAAAGTGACTGGAATTTCTACAGAGAGAGAAATTCTTACATAAAAAATTGTTGAGGCTTTTTTGTGCAGGGGGGAGATGAAGGGGAAAGGTTAGTGTATTGATAAGTTGTAAATTTAGTATGTTTGATTTTATTTTGACTTGGAATCTTGAAATTGACTTAGGTATCTGTAATTAGCCAAGGGGTTCAGCCAGGAGAGCGGAACTGTTAATGTACTCCAATATGGAGGTCTTATCCACGGGATTGCAGGTTTACAGAAGTTAAAAAGGCTAGAGAGGCAAAGAAACAGGAAGCCACCAACGATGGTGTAGCTGGTTGTTTCCCAGGGGCCTCCTGGTACCTTCTGTGAATTTCAAGGACTCTAGAAAGCTCTCGCCACCATCTCAGCTGTCTACTGCCCACTCTCTGAGCCGCCTTCCACAGCCGAGAAGCTGCTACGGACCTCACATGTGTCGACCTGAAGCTGCCTGGGAATAATGGCTTTTCCTCACCTCCTACCTCTGTCTCCCGCATCAGGGGGCCCACACAGCCGGTTCTCAGCCAGAACGAGGTGAGGAAGGCAAACCCAGGAAGGCTGTGCCTGGCTTCCCCTGTCCAATGCAGAGGAGGCTACAGAAGGAGGGACACTGATGTTAAAAGTGCAACACATCCTCTGCGATCAAAGAGGAAAAGCTTCATATTCAGCAGCACATTGCAGATGGCATTGGAAAATCTTTAAAATATTTTCGTTAATTTTTATTGGCAAGAAGGGAGAAAAATGCCTAATGGAAAGAGGATGGTCTTTGGAATTGACAGACTTGGGTTTAGATGCTAGGTCTACCACACTGAGCTATGATCTTGAGTAAGTCAATCTAGCATTTGGAGCCTTTTTTTTTTTCTTTTTAATCCATAAAAATGTGGATAATGATGTCTGTTTTGGAGTAATGTTATGAAAAGTAAATGAAATAATCTCTGTAAAGTGTTTATTTGGTACCACAGGCCTGGCATATAATAAGCAGTCAGTAAATGTTAACTCTGTAAGAAATGGAAACTGGGGACTGACATTAGGGGGGCTCTAGGAGATTGTCTGTTTCCACGCCTTGATCAAGTTACAATGTTGTTGCTACATTTGTAATGGCTTGACTTTCCCTTGTAGTACATTACTTACAACTTTCAGTATCAATAAGCTTTTCTCTCTTAGTGTATTTCTTTTACAATTTTCTCTCCCAGAAATAGCAGTACAAGGAAGGCAGCATAGTCTGGAAACCTTGCCAGTAATTGGCTATGTCTCCCTGAACAATTAAGTTACTTTCTCAAAGCCTCAATCTCCTTCTGTGTAAAATGATGAGCTTAAAGTGTGGGGAGAGGAAGAAGGGATGACTAAGCTTGTTTGATTGATGTGTTTTAACTCATTTTCTCAACATTTCCTTACCTCCTATGCTTAAGTCACTGTGTCAGATGCTATGGGGGGTGATTAAAAAGAAGCAGGTAAAAATGTGGCCCCTGCCATTCAGGGCAATATAATTCAGGAAAATAAAAAATACCAGTGAGACACATAAAATATGGTAGACTTGGAGTTCTGGTCTGAAGTCATAAGGTTTTATTGTGGTAGGTGATAAATCCATTAAACATATTGGAAGCTCCATGGAGAGGGAGGAAAGGGATACCTGTTTTAAAAAATATTCTGGTGGTCCCGTAAGGTGTTGTTTTCCATTGAGAAGAGAAGGCGTTCAGAAGTATAAATGATTGGTTGAGTTCTACAGCCGTCCTGATGTTCACGATTTGGCATACATTCTCTGAGCATCTGTGCTGGAGTAGGCCCTGTGTTGAGATGTGGGTATAAAGACAAACTATTTTATCTGGCCTCAAGGAGTTTCCATTTTGGCTGTTTGGACGCAACGTTTATGTAATTGGCGTATATTGGTTATCAAGAGAATCACTAGTAGGGCTGGAAATATGTCTGACCCTCTTTGCCGTTATATTATAGTTTAACTCATTTTAGCTTTCTCTGAAGTTTTGCCTCGGACAAAACTCATTCCATCTTTTTACGGGTTTTTGATTTAGGAATAGATGGTGTTGTTTTTTCTACTATTCCACAAAATTAAATTCACAGAGTGTAATTTTGTGTACTGGATACACTAGTCATCAGTAAAATGTTTATTAAGGAAGCAAATTAGAAAGCAAGGCTGGTCTCCATTTAAATGCACATTTAACTGAAAACTTATGACCTACATATATAATTGAAATTAAGTTACACGAAGAAAAATAGGTAAGTTGAATGCTGGTCGAGTGGGGCTGAAGTGGATGAGAGAAGTTGCTGCTAGATCAGTGTTTCAGAATATGCATTTAAAGATTTATTTATTTATTTATTTTGACAAAGAGAGAGAGAGACAGCCAGCGAGAGAGGGAACACAAGCAAGGGGAGTGGGAGGGGAAGAAGCTCATAGCAGAGGAGCCTGATGCGGGGCTCAATCCCAGAACCCTGGGATCATGTCCTGAGCTGAAGGCAGACGCTTAACGACTGAGCTACCCAGGCACCCCTCAGAATATGTATTTAAAAGATTAAAAAAAAAAAAACCCTCAAAGAACCAAACCCTCAGTTTACTATCTCAGTAATTGGAGCTGTTGCCAATTCTGCGCCTACCCCGCCCCCCCCCCAGGGCCATGCTTCATATTCAGACCAGTCCCAGTTTCAAAGATTTGCAGCTAGGCAAACACTGATGGATGGGGCTGTGGGTCATACAGAGGGGGAACTAGTTGAAGGCTTAAGGGACGCTAGTCATTAGTCCCTGACTTCTTATATCCCAACAAGCTGATCTTGCCTTTTTGCAAATCCTGTTGTGAAACAGTATTTTATTAATTACGTAGCATCCTGTTTCTCGTTACTGTTTTGTACAGGCTTTGTCTGTCCTATTTCATTTCCGAAAGCAACGTGGCTATAGCTGTTGCTCATGAGTGTAACATCGTTGTATATTGCTCAGGACATGCTTTATAACGAGGACGGGAATTTTCAATTTGGGTGTCTCATATTAAAATGGGTTTTCTTTACTACATTAAGCTGCCCTGGTACCATCAACCATTCCACTTCGATTATCTCCAAACGAATCTAAAGTGTCTTTGTCTTGAGATCTACAGAGATTCGCTGCAGAGTAAAGGAAATTTTGGAACTAGAAAGGACAAATCCCTTTGATATGTAATGTCTAAAATATCTTGCCTAAGCTGGTCATCGTAGGGTAAGTGAGACCAATAGATAGTAGAAAATGAGGTCAACAGATGTTAAACCACTTTGCTTTCCTGCTTAAAAATCCTTTTTAGGCTTTCCATTTTTGTCAGGCTCAATCCCCAACATCTTGGCACAACCTTCCACTGTCTGAGTCTGGTTTCTTTCTCCACCGTTATCTTCCCACCTCCCACCCCCAAGAATCCTCAAAATCTAGCCTTCGTGAAGCCCTTGCATGTCCTTGAGGATGTCTCTTTCCTCTGCCTGGAATGCTTCTCTTTTTTTCTTTATCTACTTAACTTATAGACACAGCTCAAGTAACAACTCTTTTAGGCAGCCTTTCCTGACCGGCCTGGTAGAATTAATTGAGAAATGCAAAATTTTAACCACAGATGCTTTCTAATGTCCTGCCATATTAGCCTAGCACCTGATGTGATGTAACAGAATTTATCCAGGCCAGGTATTCTCGCAGCCCCTTCTACAGGCCTATAATACTATCCTTATTGATCTCCAGTGCAATTTCTATGTCCTGGTTTGTCTGTCCCTGCACTTGTCTTTGACATCTGTGTCTCCAGTGCCCAGCACAGGTCTTGGCGCAGAGTTAGATCTAACAGCTGAATATCACTATATGCCAGGTACCCTACTAAGTCCTTTCCATGTGTTAACTTATTTAATTCTTGTTATTACTCTGTGAGTTAAAAGCTATCATGATCCCCATCGCACAGATGAGGAGTCAGAATGATCGGAAGTTTGGTTCATTTCCCAAGGTTCCTTAGTAATTAACATCAGGATCCACGTGCTATGGTCCCAAGGCTCATGCTTTTAACCGTGATGTGTATTGTCTCCTTTGTGGATGGTAGATTCTCAAAGATATCTGCTGGATGAACAACAGTATCATTAATCAGTGCTATGTATTTGTTAGTAGCGAAGTTCACACAAATCCAGGGAACCTCCTTTAAGACCACCTGCTTTATGCTTCCTAAGTCAGTGGCACAGTATGGAAAGTACTTTAGGCTGAGACACCTGCATTCTGGTTAAGTCTTGCCACCAACAAGCTATGTGACTTTAGGTGAGTAAATTTACGTATCTAGGCCTTGGTGTTCACATGTATGAAATAAATGAATTGAACCCAATGAATGCCAGGGAAACTGCCAACTCTAGTTTTATAATTCCTGAGTATAATACCATTTGCCTCCAAAATATTAAAAAAATGGATATTTTAGATGCTGTTACCAAATATTTCAGAATTAGCACATGTACTTTATGAATAGTCCTGCCATGAATAAATGAAATCCCGCTCATGAACAAAATAAAATGGGTCTGCTTTACCAATCCTTGTGTCGTTGGGAAACCCACTTGATCTCATCAATTCATAATGTCCTTCACTTTGAAATGAGGATAATAACAGTATTTACCTCGGAGGATTATTGTGAGGATAAAAGGATGCATGTGTTATGGGTTGAATTGTATCCACCCCTAAGTTTTGTATTTTGAAGTTCTAAACTTCAGTAGCACAGAATGTGACCTTTCTGGGGAGAGTGTTTACAGAGGTAATCAAGCGATAATGAGGTCATTATAAAATTATTTTAACTAGGGTTTTTCCTAGATAAGTTTCAGAGTTCAATTATATACATTTTGTGGTAGGCATTGTTGTATGGACTTTGGCTGGAAGATGAAATGATGTAGACTTTGCCTTCAAACCACGCACTCTCCTTCAGTGGAGAGGAAGAGATATAGACGGATGCACTACTGTCATTCTCCCTTCCTCAGTTTACAGAATCCCAATTTTGTTCATGTGGCAATTTGTCAAGCCCTAGATGATGAATCGTGATTGGTTGAAAACAGTAATAGCATTCTGATTTTTTGTAGCCCAGAGCATCCTAACTCACATGACCAAGAAAAGTGTAAAAAAAGGAGAATTAAAGAGAATGCAGAAGTAAGCTAAATCTACAGGGTTAATATTAAGACGATGTGGTTAACCCTCTTTTGGAAGATAAAGGCTTTTGGAGGATTTGTCACCGAACTTGATTTTGAGCAATGAAAGGAGTTTTCCAGGTGGACTAGGGGAAGAGAGTCGTTCGGAGCAGTCAGGACAATCTATGGAAGGGCAGGAAAGAGTGAGGCTCTTGGATTTTGGTCTTTAAAGTTAGAAAAACTGACAGTAAAGCAATTTGTTGGTGCGGAAATGTAAAGTTCAGGGTGAGAAGTACTGAAGGTGAAGCTGAATACATCTCCAGGTTGCGTTAGATCTCAAGGCTTTATGTAGTGTGTTTAAGAAACTAAACCTTATTCCGTAGGGGCAGATGATAAGGGTCACTTAATTTTAAGCTAGAGAGAGACTATGGTCACAGTGGTCATATTTGGTGTTTAGAAAGATCAATTCTTCAAAGCATTAATGATGGAGTGTGTGTGTGTTGGTCTAAGCTAAGAAGAATTAGAAAACCCTTCAGGTGAAATTTGAAGGCTTGAATTAAGTAACAGTGGAGAATCATTCATTCATTCCTCAAAAAGTATGTATTGAACACCTTTTACATTAGTCAGAGTTCTCCAGACAAACAGAACAAATAGGATACAAATTTATGTAGCAAGAGATTTATTATAAGGAATTGGCTAATGTGATGACAGAAGCTGATAAGTCCCAAGATCTATTAAGATCTTTGACTTGGAGTAGAACTTGTATCATCAGCTTTCTCTCTCCAGCCTTCAGTCTGAATTAAAGTCCGAAGCAGGAGAGGACCCACGCTCAGCTGAAAGACAAGGCAGAAGGGGGCAATTACTGTTACTCAGACTTTCTGTTCTCTTCAGGCCTTCAATGGATTGAATGAGGGCCACTGACATTGGGGAGGGCAGTCATTACTGTTGACCGATTCAAATTTAATCTCATCCAGAAACACCCTTATGGCACACCTAGAATAATGTTTAGCCACATAGCTGAGTGCCTGTGGCCCAGTGAAGTTGAGACATAAAATTAACCATGCCAAGTCTACCCCTTGTCAACTTCATACCCATACGCATCTCCTTAAACCATACTTAAATTCCAAATAAAGACAATAACAAGATCTTAAGTCTGTCTAGCACAATATAGTTGTTCTGCATACAACTAAAAACACACAAACCCTTTCCCCCAAAGAGGAGGTAAGGGCCAGAAGTACTGTTTACTGTTCTTTTTGACATCCTGTAACTTAAATACTATGATGTAAAATCAATAGTATTTAAGTAACTGTGATATAAATCCAATGTATCTATGTTACATGATAGAGAATAAGAAAATAAGAGAGGGAAGAAAACAAAGATACACACACACACACTCGTATATACAAACAAACACAAACCTACTCCATAACAAAATAAAGGAGAAACAGTGATGACAATTACAGTCCTTGTTTCTGTAACTGCTCATGTGATCACAGCTGGAATTTATAACTATGTTCTTCTGCTACCCATTCTGTATTCTCTTGGACTTCAGTAAGCACTTCAGCTAATTGTGGTTCTCTACCTGTTGGCGAGACTAAAACCTTCATTCCTGTTCTGAGTCCTTAGTAGTGCTGCCTGGATTGGGTTGTTGTAGTTTTCCGGGGACTTTAATCACAGGGATGTGGTAATACTAGGAGATGCTGTGAGTGATCCTATATTCCAGACATACTCTTCCTTACGTCCACTGTGAAGTAGTGGTCCAATTCCGTCTTGGTAGTGGGGCTCAATCATCCCAGCCAGCACAGTAACTCCTTCTTTTGCCTATTAATTCAGAGTCATGAGGAATCCAAAATAGCCAGGCAGTGGTCTTAACTTTAATTTAATGGAATCATTGATGTATCTCTGGTGGAAGCATTCTTTCCTTTAGAGTTAAGACTTCTAGCCCAGCCGGTCATAAGATTGCAGGAATAGGAAGCAATAATTTCACTAGTGAGTTACTAGAGGTAACAGTGAGTGGTGCTACTCCCATTTCCACACCTTGATGTCTGGATGTGTGAATCCTGGCTATGGGGGAAATAGCACCATAGACTGTATGCTGATTCTGAGCATCTACAGCTTTCTGGAGAACCTTGCCCCTGACTTGCAAGGTACTGCCACCCAACTAGGGCTGAACTGAACTTTTAAAAGGCTGTTCCACGGTTCTGTCAAACCAGCTACTTTACAGTGCTGAAGAACATCGTAAGACCAGTGAAGTCCATGGGCATGGGCCCATTGCTATACTTCTTTTGCTGTGAGATGAGTTCCTTGTTCAGAAATAGTGCTGTGTAGAATGCCATGATGGTGGGTAAGGCATTCTGTAAAGTCCACAGACGGTAGTTTTGGGAAAAGGATCGCACACAGAGAAGACAAATTTATATCCAGAGTAAGTGTCTTTCCAGTAAGAAATAAACTTTCATGAAAGAAGTGGTCCAATGTCATCAACCTGCCACCAGGTTGGCTCATCGCCCTGTGGAATGGTGCCATATTGGGGACTCAGTGTTGGTCTTTGCTGCTGGAAGATTGGGCAGAGGTTGGCCTTGGTGAGTGGAAGTCCATGTTGCTGAGCCCATGCATAACTTCCATCTCTGACACCATGGTCACTTTGTTCCTGAGTCCATCGAGCCATGACAAGGGTGGCTAGGGAAAGAGGCTGGTATCCAAAGAATGGGTCTATCTACTTATTATTTATTTATTTATCAATTATTATTTATTATTATATTATTTATTTATTAAAATCCTCCTCTAAAGAGGTCACCCTTTGGTGAACATTCACATGGGATGTGCATGTCTTCATGTCTTCTGTCTTTTGCCCATTCAGAGAGGTTTCCACATCTCTTTCTAAATTTCCTCACCAATTTTCTAATCGTGTTATTTCCAAGTCCCCGCCCATCCAGCCAAGTGTTGGTCCCAACCCATGAACTGGCCCGTAATGCACATCTGGCCATTTTGGTTTTGCCGAGAACAGCAAACCACTGGGAGGGGGACAGTTTCCCTTCACCACTGTCCTCCGGGGGGGGGGGTGGTTTCAGACAGGGCTGTCATGCTGCAGCATCCAATTTAGGGTGGTGCCTGCATAGTGTGCAGACCCATCTGTAAGCCAGGCCCAAGTCTTCTCTTTTGTCCAGCGATTTGTAGGCAACTCCTCATGAAGCCTTCTAGGCAGGCTGGAAGAGAGAAGAGGGAACCACTTCCTTGTGCCTTCAGAGCTGGCTCGGGTCTGATCCAATATCACTTCTACCTGATAGAATGCCTAAGTTCCTAGCTTGTTGGGTCAGATACCAGCCAGTTCGTGGTGCACAGGTTGCATGGTAACCTGTGAAGCGTTCAGTGTCTACTAACACCAAGTAGAAGACCAATAACCGTTTCTCAAAAAGAGAAAAGTTATTCGCAGAGGATGGCAGAGCGTTGCTCTTAAATCCATAGGGGCTGCTCTCTGATTGCCTTACAGGGGCCTGCCAAAGGCTCTAAACAGCACCCCAACAGCCACGGCCACTTGAAGTGCTGTAGGATTTGTTGGACCATAGGGCTCAAGTGGCTGAGCAGCCTGCATGGTGGACTGCACTTGTCACACAGCCTTCTCTTCTTTAAGTCTTGCTCAAAACTAGCAGCTTTTTGGGGGACTTGGTAAATGGGTCAGAGTAACACACCCAAATGAGGAATGTGTTGTCTCCAAAATCCAAAAAGTTCCACCAGCAATCGTGCCTCTTTCTTGGCGGTAGGAGTGGTCAGACGCAACCACTTATCCTTCACCTTTGAAGGGGTATCTCAATATGGCTCACACCACTGCGCCCCTAGAAATTTTGCTGAGGTAGAAACCCCTGAACTTCTGTTGAATTTATTCCTTGTCCTCTGGCACACACATGTCTTACCAAAAAGTCTAGAGTAGTTGCTGCTTTTTGCTCCCCAGGTCAAGTCAGTATAATATCATCAATATAATGGGCCAGTGTGATAACACGTCAAAGAAAAAGGCAATCGAAATCCCTACAAGCTGATTATAACCCGGGTCTGGATGGTTGATATACCTTCGAGGTAGGACAGTGAATGCGTATTGCCATTCTTTCTAGCTAAAAGCAAACAGCTTCTGGTGGTCTTCATTAAGAGACATGAAGAAAAATGTTTTGCCAGATCAATAGCTGCCTACCTGAGTACCGGCCTCCCTTTCATTGAAGGGGTACTGGATGGTAAACTGGCTCAAGTGTGAGAATTGATCGAGGGACCATGGCTTTCTGTTTTTGTGATTCAGGTAAGACTTTCGTTCAGTTGGCCTAGTATTTTTGTTCATACAGATCAAGTAAGAATTTAGTAGGCTTCCTATCTATTTCATTTCTGGGGACGCCACAATCAACCAGCGAGCGTCATAGATCTGCACAAGTCATACTATTCTGATTGCTGCTTTGATTCTGTTGTCCATAACCACATTCACCTTGCCATTGAAGATTGAGGGCTGCCACTAAGCCCCTATCACCCCAGAATCCCATTACTCCCATTGCATTTATGCTTCCCAATTTAGTGACTGTAATTCTCACTATAAGATCTGGCCTGTGAGAAGTAATCACAGAACTCTTCAAGGATGCCATGGCTCCAATTACAAATTTATTTCTCATAGTAGTGGTGAAAGATATTTCTGGACCCTCCTAGTGGGGTGAGTAGGTCTTAAATGACAAATCCACAGTAAGCCTTTGTACACCTTCCTCTACATTCAACCAAGACAGGTCTGGTATTTCTAACTTGCTCATCACGAGCCACTTTCTGGTCCATATTTCAGCCAACCAACCAAACAGAATGTTAGAGCCCTTCCTAACACCTCATACTTCTGTCAACATTAAAGACACAATCTTTGCTTAGTGAGCCCATATCCATAAATTCGGTGTGATCCAATTTTATGCTCTTCCCATCATTATCCCACAACCTTTATATCCATTGCCTTACATGTTCCCCATATTTCTGTCTATATAAAGTAGAAAAGTAGTTCTCTGGGAGTGTAACACACTTCCTAAAGGTGTACGTCACCTTTAGGACCTGCTGGGATTTGCGTGGAGTTGGAGGTTTAGAAGCAAAGATGCTTGGCAGGGTGGGTCCTGGGGAAAATCAGCTTGCATGGCAACTGCCTCAGAGGAGGCTGTTCCCGTTTCCTCAGTCCATGCAGGGCTAGTCCCCTCAGACTGGCATGGAAAGACTGGTAGACATCACTGTGAGTTGAAGGAGCCACCACTACTGGGTGTGGAGAGGCTGCTTCTCCTGCGGATGAGGATGCCAAGTCCCCTGGCAAAGACTCATCAGCATTTGGGGGCTCAAACTCCCCAGCTTCCTCATGGACTTTCTAGATGTCTCCAACCTAGTTCATAGGATCCTACTCTTTCCCAGTCAATGCCCTCACTTTAACAGTAGGCACCGTGTGGGGCTGGTTCGACTTGCATTGCGATTCAGCCCCTTGGCAGGATGGAGTTCTGCATCCGACTAGCAGCAGTTCCAGCCCTGTGGCTACAGGAGAAACAGGCACATACAGAAGCTCAGAGGCCATTTATGCGGCACAGGAGCTGGGAATTGGAATCTCTGAGCTTATCCTTTTCTTTCACTATTTTGTCCAACAACATTGGGAACAACCGACATCATTATATTTGTTAGTTTTCCAAAAATGTTCAAAAGTATCATATACAGAGTCACCCAGCTTCTTGCTTCTTATAAGTGGTTGATGGAGAGTATCCGATGCAGATATTTTGCCTATCTCTCTAAATACTTGATGCACAGACTATCAGTGCTTGCTTTATTACTGGAAAGACATTCATTAGTGTCTTTAAATCTAATCAGATTAGAGAGTCAATTCCAGGAACCCCAGAACTGATTCAGAAAACTCATCTGATGTATGTACTATGCGCAGGCACCCATGTGGTACTTGCAGTGTTGCAGGTTGCTACGAGAAAGCACAAGGAAATGTGTCTGTGGGTTGTAAGGAAGAGATCCCAGCCAGCTGGTGTGATCAGGGGGCTGCACGTGGGGGTTTGACCTCTGTCTTGAAAAAGCGGTAGGCTTTCAGAACGTGAGTGGGGGGAAGGGAAGATTTTCTAGGCCAGTGGTTCACAGCCCTGGTTGCATATTGCAATCACCCTGGGGAGCTGGGCGGCCCCTCTAGAGATTTTGATTAACTTGGTCCGATGTGAAGCCTGAGTATCAGGATTTTTAAATCTTTCCCAAGGGCTTCTAATGGGCAACCAAAATTAAGAAACATTGTTTGAGTCAGAGGTGATCTAATGAATAAAGAAGCCAGGTACAAATGAATGCAAGGAGTGTCTGGGGATGGTGATACCAGATTCCTGAGCGTATGTGTGCTGCTTTTAGGAGAAAAGATAAGTAGGGGTCAGAAAAGATAAGTAGGGATGCCAGGAAGGCCAAGGTGAAAATGTTAAGAAACTACTGAAGGATTTTGAACAAGGAAGAGGATAATCACAGTGTTGTTTTTTTTTTTTTAAAGAGATATAATTTATAATTTGGAAATTAATTGCTTTGAAATAGAGCTTTGGCACAATTAGACATGTTGGCAAGCAGACCAGTAGACCGGTGCTTCTCAGACTTTGCTGTGTGTATAAATCACCTGGGGCTCTTGTTAAAATGTGCCTTTGAATTCAGTAGGTCTGGGGTAGGGGCTGAGACTGCATTTCTCACAAGCTTGGGGGTTGCTGCTGATCCACGGACCCCATTTGAGGAGCAAAGCACCACTGCTCAGAGGGGTTTTTTTTTACGTGGAAAACTGGAGCTAAAAAACAAGACTCACAAGCCGAGAAAACATTGGCAATTCTTCTTGGTTATTTTCCATTTTTTATAAGCTTAGAATAGGGACTGTGTCTTATTTATCCTTGTGTCCGTACAGTGACTTGACAGTGCTTTGTATGGATGGGGACTCAGTATATATTTACTAAATGAATGAATTATTCCTTATGATTAAAACTGCAATGCTACTTAAAAAATTCTAGCTCCCTCATAGGAGCCACGGTCCTATTTCCCAGTTTTTTCCCTCCATTTTTTTTTTTATGTTTTTTTTATTATATTATGTTAGTCGCCATACAGTACATCCCTGGTTTTTGATGTGAAGTTCGATGATTCATTAGTTGCGTATAATACCCAGTGCACCATGCAATACGTGCCCTCCTACTACCCATCACCGGTCTATCCCATTCCCCCACCCCCCTCCCCTCTGAAGCCCTGTTTGTTTCTCAGAGTCCACAGTCTCTCATGCTTCATTTCCCCTTCTGATTACCCCGCCTTTCTTTATCCCTTTCTTCCCCTACCGATCTTCCTAGTTCTTATGTTCCATAGATGAGAGAAATCATATGATAGTTGTCTTTCTCTGCTTGACTTATTTCACTTAGCATTATCTCCTCCAGTGCCGTCCATGTTGCAGCAAATGTTGAGAAATCATTCTTTTTGATAGCTGAGTAATATTCCATTGTATATATGGACCACAACTTCTTAATCCAGTCATCTGTTGAAGGGCATCTCGGCTCCTTCCACGATTTAGCTATTGTGGACAACGCTGCTATGAACATTGGGGTGCATATGGCCCTTCTCTTCACTACATCTGTATCATTGGGGTAAATACTCAGTAGTGCAGTGCCTGGGTCATAGGGTAGCTCAATTTTTAACTTTTTAAGGGACCTCCACACTGTTTTCCAGAGTGGCCGTACCAACTTGCATTCCCACCAACAATGTAGGAGGGATCCCCTTTCTCCACATCCTCTCCAACAATTGTTGTTTCTTGCCTTGTCTATTTTTGCCATTCTAACTGGCGTAAGGTGGTATCTCAGTGTGGTTTTGATTTGAATTTCCTTGATGGCTAATGATTTTGAACATTTTTTCATGTGTCTGTTAGCCATTTGTATGTCTTCATTGGAAAAGTGTCTGTTCATATCTTCTGCCCATTTTTTGATTTGTTTATTTGTTTCTCGTGTATTGAGTTTGAGAAGTTCTTTGTAGATCTTGGATACCAGTCCTTTATCTGTAGTGTCATTTGCAAATATATTCTCCCATTCCGTGGGCTGCCTCTTAGTTTTTCTGACTGTTTCCTTGGCTGTGCAGAAACTTTTAATCTTGATGAAGTCCCATAAATTCATTTTATCTTTTGTTTCTCTTGCCTTTGGGGATGTGTCATGAAAAAGGTTGCTTTGGCCGATGTCGTAGAGGTTGCTGCCTATGTTCTCCTCTAGAATTTTGATGGATTCCTGTCTCACATCGAGGTCTTTCATCCATTTGGAGTTTATTTTTGTGTATGGTGTGAGATAGTGGTCAAGTTTCATTCTCTTGCATGTAGCTGTCCAATTTTCCCAGCACCATTTATTGAAGAGACTGTCTTATGTTAATTCTTCCAATCCGTGAGCATGGAATATTTTTCCATCTTTTTGTGTCTTCTTCAGTGTCTTTCAAGAGTGATTTATAGTTTCTAGAATAAAGGTCCTTTACGTCTCTGGTTAAGTTAATTGCAAGGTAACGTATGGTTTTTGGTGCTATTGTAAATGGGATGGATTCCCTAATTTCTCTTTCTTCGGTCTCGTTATTCGTGTATAGAATTGCAACTGATTTCTGAGCATTGATTTTGTATCCCGCCACATTACTGAATTGCTCTATAACTTCTGATAGTTTGGGAGTGGATTCTTTTGGGTTTTCCTTATAGAGTATCATGTCATCTGCAAAGAGAGACATTTTGACTTCTTCTTTGCCAATTTAAATACATTTTATTTCTATTTTTTGTCTGATTGCTGTTGCAAGGACTTCTAGTACTATGTTGAATAATAGTGGCGAGAGTGGGCATCCTTGTCGTGTTCCTGATCTTAAGGGAAAGGCTTCCAGCTTTTCCCCATTGAGAATGATATTTGCTGTAGGCTTTTCATAGATGGTTTTTATGAGATTGAGGAATGTACCCTCTATCCCTACACTCTGAAGGGTTTTAATCAGGAAAGGATGCTGTATTTTGTCAAATGCTTTTTCTGCATGTATTGAGAGAATCATATGATTTCTGAAGTTTTCTTTCTGGATAAAATCTAAGACCCCA
Source organism: Ursus maritimus (assembly GCF_017311325.1). Lineage (NCBI taxonomy): Eukaryota > Metazoa > Chordata > Mammalia > Carnivora > Ursidae > Ursus > Ursus maritimus. The sequence continues at coordinate 23,056,965 of NW_024426230.1, read as the reverse complement.
ATGGATTTGCGAATGTTGAACCACCCTTGCATCCCAGGGATGAATCCCCCTTGGTCATGATGGATAATCCTTTTAATGTACTGTTGGATTCTATTAGCCAGGATCTTGTTGAGAATTTTGGCATCCATATTCATTAGGGAAATCAGTCTGTAATTCTTTTTGATGGGGTCTTTGCCTGGTTTGGGGATCAAGGTAATATTGGCCTCATAGAATGAGTTTGGTAGCTTTCCTTCTGTTTCTATTTTTTGAAATAGCTTTAGGAGAATAGGTATTATTTCTTCTTTGAATGTTTGGTACTGTATGGTGACTAACATAATATAATAAAAAATCATTA